>NW_027271532.1:1600000-2200000 GCF_040938485.1 Diadema antillarum
TCTTATTTGTGTCATACTTTTCTCCAGTGTTTTGCTGATGTATTTTATTCATTTGATTTAATTTATTAATTGTCCATAAATTGGAAAATCTTCATGACTCGAGTGGCTTACATGGTTACACACGCATAAAATAAACAATTGAAAAATAAGATGCAAGAAGTTGTCAAAACAACACATATCACATAAATACATTATACAAATAGCTAAGAATTCATTCCATCTCAATCCTTGGCGAAAATATTGCACTGGTTGTTTCTATACTTCTCTGATATTTTTGCTTTCATACAAAGCAACACAATATCAGGATAAGCTGTTTGATGACGTAATTTTATCAGGTTCCCGAAGAGTAACGTCAGATAAATTCTATGAAATTTGCTTCTTACGTGGCAGTTGCCAATTCATGACCTCGGGCCCCCCACTTTTTGTGCATCATACAAACGAATACATAAGGTGTCATCACTTTGGGCCCCCACTTTTTTAACCCGGAGGTACGTAAGTGGCACTAGAAAGAAATAGATAGAGATCTTGAAGTGTGAGCGCGGTAATGTAATGTTTTTCCGCTGAAGACCCTTTTTTTTTTTTTTTTTTTTTTGCTTGTCAGCTGAAGAAACCCAGAAGTGGAAGGGGGGAGAGATGAGCTGAGGACCTTTTTTTTTTTTTTTTTTTACATAATATTTTTATTACATTGGCATCGAACAAGCGATCACACAGCAGAGAGAGGGCAACTGGCAGAGGTTGGGGTATTTACGCCCTCTACAGTTCAAGTTTTCTGTTTGGTACACATGGTACAACATGTACGTATAGACTCTTCGATACGTCTATCGTATACGATGTACAATGTACGTCTAATAGGTTTCAGGCGTACACGATATACTAGTATTCGCCAAGATGTCGGCTGCAAGAGCTGTTGACGTGTTACAAGGATATTTTGAAAATGTCACGTCCGAAGTATCCAAGCAGGATCCTATCTACATCGGAGTGGGAATCGCACTGATTGTAATATTTTTAACTTTGAGTAAGTATTTATTTCTTACACATGACTACGTAAATTAATACCGTATGTGTGTACTAAGCGTGACTGCTGCCCAGCTTTAGCTCGCTGAACATGCGTTACAAACACAACGAGGTATGTATGGGGGCATGCACGAATGACTGAACAGTCAGTACGTAAGATGTATACGAATGCCGCATCTACGTGGATTCGATAGTGTTGCATCTGTAGGAATGACCTGACCAGCAGAGAAAGTTCCCCAATTTTGAATGTTGTTGGCAGCTTTTAAGTGCTTGTATCATGTATGATAATATAGACTAGAATAATTAAACCAACAAGACACATGTTTGGATTTCAATTAGACTGGTGTTCGACTCTAACGTTAGAGTTCTAGATCTAGAGTAGAGTAAAATATCCCGTTTGCGGCAGTTTAAGCATTGTTAAGGGTTTTTCCAACTTGTAAACAAATCAGGCAAATTATTTTCAACCATTTCATATATCATAGACAAGATTATTCATGAACGCAATTGTTTACATGAAAGACATTTATCATTGACAAACGCAGTTTTCATGATTTACCAGGGCAACGCAACCCGGCACAATTTTCGCCGATAGGGCGATATGCGACGTAATATTTCTGCTTGCGGCACGATGTACATTCCCTATGCAATACGCGCGTGCTCCGCGATCTTTAGCTGAACGCCTTCACATGTCTCGCGAACATTGCGTAAGCGCCAATTCCCATTGCGAAAGCACGTGAAAATAGCGTGCGTACATGCATTGGCCGCAAACAAGATCGCAATTCTGGCGGTGTTGTTGATGTCTTTCTCGTGTTTTTCTCATTTTTTTTCGATGGTAACATCCACTTTCCGAAAAAAATGGCGGCCCACATCGGCTCGCGAAAGTTCTATTTTACGTGAGGATATGTTTTCAAAATCCATGAACATCGAGAAAACGACAAAAAAACCAGTTTTTTGGACCATTGTTTCTTAACTGTTATGTTAAGAAGTACCGAAAATTTCATTTTGGATGCGATATGTTGTCCTTTAGGTGAGAAAATTTCACTTTCGTCAGAGATCGTGCCCAGTTTATCGGTTGATTTTTGTTGATTGCTAGTGTGTTAGTATATGTGTAGTGTGCATGTAACAGTGCAATGCTGTGTTTAGCTGTATATTACCGTGTATGTTGTACCTGCCGCGAACGGCTGCACGGCCGCTTACTGACGCAGTTACTCTATCTCTTTGTGACTTTGAACACTGTTTTAAAGGTGCATGGTCCCGGTGTTTTTTTAGTCAAATGCGTACACGGGCGCACAGCGCAAGTTTCCTATAGAGACCTACGCTATCGACTCCTCTTTAGCGCTTACGCTTTGGCCCACTTCCCCGAGTCTGAAGAAGTCCGGATCACTGTAGAATCTAGTCAGTGGTCCGATCACAGTTCGGCTCATGATTCGGCTGAGGGGCCGATGACACCTTCAGCAAACTTCTTTTGTGATGTCATAATAAGAAGCACATATGCACACACCCTGGCATTACTACAGACTGCGCGATGCGCAGAGAAGACAACGAAGGCAACGTTACTTAGCAACACCTACGCACTTTAGTATTTACTCTTGATGACAGCTCAACTTCGATAATCTTCGTATCAATGCTAACGGTGATCGGCAATATAATCAACAGCGCCCTCTACACTACCAGGACTATGCACCTTTTAGGCTTTAATGAACTTGCCTTTCATCCACTATTCAATTCAGCTTTATGGGACCAAGGAGGTTCGAGAGATGGAGTTACAACTGACTATAATTATTCAATCAGCTGTCAGTTTTTTATGATGGACAAAAGAATTCCACAGGTGCATTTGTGCCTTTGATGTTAGATGCTTGAAGCCGCCATCTTTCTGAGCAATCTGAAGATTCATTTTTAACGCTAACATAATATCGGGTATATGCTGCTCGTTTATATATCAAATGCAATGAAATTTCACCCAATGATAAAGCATACAAAACAAAAGTCAACTCCATTCGAAAATATGTGCAAAAGTGTAAATTTGAGCTGTATTTTGTGAAAGTGTTTGAAATTCTACCCTCATGGAAAGCCGGTTTTATCACTTTTCTCCTTTTATTTCCGCAAAATGAAACTAATATGGTATCATCTTCAAGTATAGTTCTTTATAAATTAATATGTCAGATTAGCGTACAGACAAGTACAGTCGAGTAATTTTGATATCTATTTCAGCAATATTTGAGCAATTTCTATTTGCGCACCCCCGTGCCTTTACCATTGTCTACCACCCATCGTTTGTAAGTAGGGGTAGCGAAAAGTACTTGCCATCACAAAGACATATCTTCCTTGGAAAGTGGCTGGTGATTATGCAATGAGACACGAGTCAATTGTCTTCGCATCTTAGCGGCAGATCCAGTTTGACACATACAGTTAAACTCGCCTAAGTCGACGTTTCATATGTTGAATAATCGCGCAAGTCGATGATTTTAAAAAGTCCCGATTTTTTCCCATTGACTTACGTGTATTAATTCACTCACAAGTCGAATTTTGTAAGTCGAATGCTTGCCTAAATCGATGAAATTCCAAGAACACTTTCATGGAAAAACCACTGAATTCACTGTGCCTAAGTCGAAGAAGATTTTATTGTGTAATAAATCACTGTCAAAATCACGAGACGCCAGTTTTTGTGTACATAATAAGACCTAGCCCGACCAGACGCTGTTAATACGCTGTGCGAATACAGCGTCTGACAAACGAATGGGCACCTTCAAAGTGGGGAACCACAACACAACTACAAAACTTATGAAAATTTATACGTTCTTTATAAACAATGTACACGTTACCAAACGTTACTCACCTTAAGTGCATGCTTGTATTACAGAAGATTCGTAAGTCCATTGAGAGCCCTCGCGATAAGTCCGTGGAACAAAAAAATGATACTTTCTGGTGGATTCCTGACACCATCGGGGTTCAACGTTGCAGAATTCAAAATGGCGCCTTGATCTCTGCGGAGATATCTTTTGCGTGCGTGCGATGCGCTGCTTGAGTGTTGGTGTTGCAGCACGGTCGACAGCGTGACCTTTTGAAATGGAATGGCCTGGCGTGAAAGACGATGTACCATTCGCTAACCGTTCACACATGCTGCATATAACCATCATTACCTCCGCCAAGGGGGGGAGGTTATGTTTTCGTTACCGTTGGTTTGTTTGTTAGTTAGTTCGTTCGTTTGTCCATGTGCAAAATAACTCAAAAAGTAGTTGACGGATTGGAATGAAACTTGCAGGAAAGGTTTAGAATGACACAAGTAACAAACGATTAACTTTTGGTAGTGATCCGAGAATTTTTGGGGCATTTATGAAGGATTTTTGATATTTTGGCAGGTAGGGTCAATGAACTTGGGAGTTCAGGCTGCGCGTATTTGAGATTTGCATGCGTGCAATAAAGTGCGTGCTCTAGTTTCTGCCAAGGTAAGATGCGCCACACAGCTGAGGGTTTATGACGTAACAAAGGCTTCTATATTGGGAAATCGAGCGACTTTCAGCACACAATGCTATAAGCATTGTATAGGTGCAAATCACTGATATCTCTATGGAAAAAAAAAGATCGGCGGTGGAAAGGAGCTGCATGCTTGCCGGAGGTCTGCGCTCTCAGAGTGTTTTTCTAGTTTTAGGTAAGTTGTTAAATTTAAATTTCAATATTGATAGCATAGATATGAAGTCTCATTAGGTGATCCGAGTATCCTTCGGATCACCTTCTGTATCTGTACGGATTCTTTCTTCTTCTTTGTTTCTTTATTTCTCCGCAAAAGTTGTGCAGAGGTTAGCTCAGAAAGTCCGCTGCCTATCAATTTCAAAATTATACCATGTATGCATCATGTCCCAAAGACGACAAATCTAATGTATCATTGTGATCAGTGGACCGTGACGTCACTATGACGTCATTATATGAAAACACATTCTCAATCATATCTCATTAATGGAATGAAATTTTTCAATGAAATTTACGTCACATATATTTCAAATTATGCGCATTCTACTCATGTTCTCAAAATTCATATTTTCTCTTAAAACGTGCGCGTACGCGCGCGTTGAAATATTTGTATGCTCCAATCGAGCTCAAAATTTTTTTGCACACGTTTCAGACCATTTGGAGCATTTATTGAAAAATTGAAAAAATCGGACGGACGCGTACGCGCGCGCGCATATACGCACGCACAGCTCATGTGCAATTGAAATTTCCAGTTTTTTCACTTTGATCGGATGTCTGAAATGTTAAGGAATATTTATACCAAGTTTCAAATCAATCCGACTCAATATGACGTCATACGGGCCCGTCAAAGTTGAAATTCCGCGCGCGCGTCAATGGCGATATACAGTGCAACTATGCCAAAAAACTGCCAATTTTAAATCCGATTTTACTCGTCAGGATGGACGGTGACCCCCCATTTTCTGTACATATTTTGAAAGCTGATGAGTTGTACATGTCATTTCATGGGGTGGCAATGCTGACAAAATGATTAAAAGATATCAAATTTCTTAATAAAGTAAAAAAAGTAAATTTTCAAAATGACGTCATCAAATTTCAAGTTCATTCAAGCATATCTCACTAGTCCTTAGTCAATTTTCACCCAGATTTCAGTATGATGTAGCTTATTTAATGTTCTTTCAAACATAAAATTACAATATTTTGATTGGATAACGGTATCACCTCGTAAAAATGGATTAAAAGTAATCTTGTCAAATTTGACCAGTTTACGTGTTATCTCTATGGAAGTGCAGTTTTTCTGGAAATGAAAATTGACATGACTATCTTTATCGAGCACTAGCTCACTTAAGCTTCGGTAAATTTCTCCCAGATTTTAATATGTTGTAGCTGAGACTTTACGCTACCGTAAGTGTGCCCTTTGTTTTTTCATACGATGTCAGAATCACGTCAAAAAATTGGGTTGAAATTCAGGCTTATCTTCGATGTATTGAGATATTTCTTTCTTTCTGCAACTTTCTTTGCAATAACTCAAGAAAAACGGCCTCTATCACTTCTATATTTTGCACATGTTTAGTTCATGTCACGTGAATTATTTCATAAAATAACAACTACTTGATCAGACACCATCTTGGGTATGTAAATTAGGGTCAAAGGTCATAAGTGTTTCACCCTGTATCTTAGTGAATACATGTCCTATCTTTCCCATATTTTGCATACGCAAAGACCATGTTACAAGGATCATTTCACAAAATAACCACTTTTTACTCAGATGCCATCTTGTCTGTACAAATTGAGGTCAAAGGTCATATGTACTTCTTTTTGTATCTTCGTTATGACGTGTTATCTCTATGGGAGGGAATTTTCTTTAATGTGAAAATTGACATGATTGTCTTTATCGAGCACTAGCTCACTTACCCTTCGGTGAATTTCTCCCAGATTTTAATATGTTGTAGCTGAGACTTTGCGCTATCGTTTTATTTCCTTTGTTTTTTCATACGATGTCGGGATGACGATAAAAAATTGGTTGAAATTAAAGCTTATCTTCTATGTATTGAGATATTTCTTTCTTTCTGCAACTTTCTTTGCAATAACTCAAGAAAAACACGCCCTATCACCCCCATATTTTGCACATGTTTAGTTCATGTCTCGTACATTATTTCATAAAATAACAACTACTAGATCGGACAACATCTTGGGTATGTAAATTAGGGTCAAAGGTCATAAATGTTTCATCTTGTATCTTAGTGAATACCTGTCCTATCTTTCCCATATGTTTCACACGTATAGACGATGTCGCGAGAATCATTTCACAAAATAACCACTATTTCATCAGATGCAATCTTGGGAGTGCAAAGGTGGGTCAAAGGTCATATGTATTCATTGCTGTATCTTCGTTATTCAGTGTATACAGAATTTGGTACCAAAGATGGCAGATATGACTCCCTTTTCTAAATGAGAATGCAAACATCACACGGACAATGTCTCTAAACAGAGATGAAACTTGTATGGTCATGCCTATTGCGATCAGGACTCGAATCATTGATAAAAAAATCGGATCACCTTAATTTGTCAGTGATGACAAATTACAATCTCTAGTTATTATTTTGTTTGTCAGATGAGTTTGAGGTGACAAAAAAATGATCTAAAGTATCAAAATTCAAAGCGATCGCATGCGATCGTTGAACTCTCTTCGTGTTTGGAGGTCCGCTGGTACAGCCCTGTCGCGATACGTATGTACAGCGACTGGGCTGTGTATAGTTGCATAAGACCCAGACTTCATGACGCTTCTCTCCCTATCTTTCCCCCTCTCTCCTCTTTCGACTCTTGCTAACTTTGGATGGAATGTGGTGTGGGAAAGTTGAGGTCTTTTGTTTTCGCACGCAGCCTTGCTGAAGGAACACTTTTCACACTTGCTCCACTCGCAGTTAAGGCGTTCGTACAGTACACATGCATTCATTTACATGTATTGAGCTTGCAATGTAGCTTGGCATTTGCAGCGCTGTGCAGTGGAGTGGTATGGATGAAGCTGCTGAGTTTTCAAAGCGGAAAGTAGGGGGAAAGTTACGGGCACGGGTAAATCAGAATTACACCTTTACATGCATTTCAAGCCACGGTATGGTAAAGTGGAATCAATCACTGCTCAAATATCGTTCATATTCACTTCCCCAAGGTTTAACAAGGGTGTAAAGTAATCGGACCTGTGCCAATACTAATGCACTGTCCATGCAAAGTTAGCCGCGGCCCTGCCGGGCGACCCGTGCTGCGGCACACCGCTCCAGCTCTCGGCTCCAGAGTAGACAACATACATGTACATTATACATCACAAGATATGTACGTGTGGTGTAACTGTAAGTCGATTTTTTTTTCGACTTTAATACGCACAAGTCAAAAATCGCCTAAGTCGATGTGTTTTGCTCAGTCCCGAGAAGATCGACTTATGCGAGTTTAACTGTACTTCAAATATTTTTGAGTGGCGGCTTCGAGCATGGGATCAAAGCGAATAAAACTGTTGTGACTCCATTTCTCGAACCTCCTTGATGGGACTGATTCGTGCGTGGAGAAGTGAGAGCTGCAGAAAAAAGCAGCGAAAATATTTACTCGGATCAGACCGCTAGGTGCGGCAGCCTTGCATTGAGCGAACCCGCTGGCGCCTGTGTTTCGATGGGTCGCTGTGCATCAGTTGTTTAAAACTTGATTTTTGTAAAAAAGCGCAGACAGAATTTTTTCTTCTTTTCATCATGGAGAGTGGACATGTTTGTGTAACAAAAAATCACTGTGCGAAGTTGCGACAATTTATATGTCAGATTTGAGATGAATGAAAAGTGAACAGGGAGCCTCATGAGTCGCTCTCCTCGGGGGCCTCATGAGGCCTGCGGAGAGCCTTATGAGGCGGAGGGGTGCTCGTGCGGGGGAGCAGACCTCATGAGCGGGTTTCCCAGACTGACATGGCATAGACTCACTATTGCTGTGACCAGCTGGCAATTACAACATGTTGTGAGCATTTTCAGAGTTGAAAATTGGCATAATCCATGTACGTTTAAACTAGCATTGTGACTTCTGTCCTAGATCCATCATGTCAGTACTGAAACCAAACACACTGTCCATCAGTGGGAAAAAAAAAATCCTGGCTTCATTCAAGTCTGACCACCACCAGAAGTAAAGTTCATTGACCACTCTACGGAGGCATTTCATGAAGCATTTTGACGGACAAAGTTGTGAGACAAATTTGCTTTCAGCCAATCAGATGCAAGAATTTAATTAGCTTTCCTTGTACCAGTTTCTCAGAAAAATATCCAACCAAAACACTTCATTTTCGTGAGTTGCCACTAGCATTCAATGCATATAGTGTAGACAAGAACTTTCATGCATTTTAACTTTGCGAATCTTGGCTCTCGCGAAATTTGCGAAATTAAAATGCACGCAAACATTCCTCATTTTACAATATTGCATGTCACTGTGTTCAGTCAAAGTTACTACCAAGGATATCTAGAAATTATCGATGAAATTGTCAAATAATCCATTGTAATACTTTCGATCATTGTGGCTGAAGTGTGGCCATACCTAGTTTTTACTGTTGATTTGTACAGGAATATGATGTGTGATCTTCATTCTATCTGCTTTCAGAGTCTGAGTTGCTCAACCATTTTTCCTTTTGTTTGTAGTTATCCTCAAGATTTTCTCTGGAAGGAGAAATAACAGACGTTCAATTCTGTTGGTTGGGCTATGTGAGTCTGGCAAGACCATGCTCTTCAGTCGGGTAAGTGAAGTAGATATTACTGACAATCAAATCCTTTGTACACATGGGCATTGCTCAGTATTAAACTGGCATACTTAACCCTTTGAACCCCGCATTATTTGAGATGGTCGTGACCCTCACCCTGCATTATTTGCACATATTGAGCATATTTTGCTAAATGACTGAATACATTGGTAATACATACAAAAAATACAACAAAAACAAATAACCACAGGTCTGTGAAGTGTGGTTATGATTACTCCAATTTTATTTGAGCTGCAATAATAGCTCAGCATGACAACAATGATTATAATCATAATGTTAATCAACATTAGTAATGTTAGCTATAAAAACAACAACCTCACTCCCTGACTGTGCCACGCCCCCTTGACTTCGACGATCACCAACATGATCACCTCCAGCTCCAGCTCTAACGGCATCCCAGCTGCTATTTCCCCCGCTTATACCCGGCTAAGATTGTATATCACCTTGTGCAGCACCAAGCTCATTCGTTTCATCTACAAAATCACTGCTTTGACTATAATATGACTTGTCAATAGCTTCCTCATAATCACCAGATGATTCACCTAAGATTATCGCA
Source organism: Diadema antillarum (assembly GCF_040938485.1). NCBI lineage: Eukaryota > Metazoa > Echinodermata > Echinoidea > Diadematoida > Diadematidae > Diadema > Diadema antillarum. The sequence continues at coordinate 1,609,816 of NW_027271532.1, forward strand.
CGAGCCTCCTCTGCAGAATCTGCATTTTCATAGCTCAAAACTTGCAAATCCAAACTGTAATCAACGAAAGTATAGACCGAAGAATCTCTCCGCATCGTTGTAATGAGATGGCGTCCTATTTAGGGGGTCACCTGACAGTTAAAACTCAAGTTATCAAAGTCACATGATTTCTGGCCGGTATACCGGCCTTTAGGGTATTTGCACGTTCTGCGCGCGGCCGGTTTTCCGGCCTTTCGGGTTCAAAGGGTTAACTTCCAATATTAGCAGAGCAGAGGAGAGCAGTATCCACTTACTTGCTAATGGAATATGTAGCACTGAGTGAATTTCCAACATAAATGACTGGATATATTAAAATTTTGAAAAAACAACAACAACATATTTGGAGTAACATTGAACATACCCTTACAAAGGGAATGTAAAGAAACAGTTTAGCAATAACTGCATATAAAGATTTGAGCAAGTAAGACAAATTTTTCAGGAAATGACCATGTGAATGTCAGTCAATCATGTTAATGTTCATTTCGTGAGAACATCAAAATACAGTAGCTGTGTCATACATAAAATACTGCTTGTGTATTTAGTCTTTATTAATATCAAGTTTTTTCTCATTTGGCCCTTCAAATGTTAACCTGATGTTAACCCGTTGAGGACAAGCTGATTTTGCTACAACACAGATTTCCCATACACACTTGCCTGAGTATACTCAGGACTAGTCTTCAACAGGTTAAATAGTGAAATGGTAATAAGTTTCCAGTCCGTCTTTGTTTTCTCAAAATCTCGTAAAACAGCTTTGTGAAGTATGTCAGAATTGCTTAATTGCATGAGAATTCCATTTCCCACGAATGCACCTAGCAAATGAAGAAGTTATTCCACAAATGTGCCGTTAGTACAGCCCTTGCTTGACAGCATTCTTTGTTGCATAATCCTGTATGAAGGACCATGTTGCTCAGTGCTGAATGAGAGGTATGACTTTCTAGAGCATGGTAAATCAAGTTTGTAGTGGATTGTGCTGCATCTTTTACACATTAAAGAACATTTTGATGTAAAGATTTGTAAATAACATCATTTCATATTTTCAAAGCAATCTATTTCATCAAATCATGATGCATAGCATTTTTAAAAGTTATTTTAAACCTGATGTTTCTGGAGTCAGTATTGTTGTTTAGGAATGCTCCTTTCAGTGTAATGTTTGCCAAATTTTGGAAAATTTTCTTCCACCAGTATATATCCACAGCAGTGTATAGAGGGAATTCTTCCTGATATTTCTAGCCTGAAACAGTTTGGTGCAGATTCATCCATGGTTACATTTGGATTTTGTTTATATTGATTGTATTCCAGCTTGTTTACAAAAAATCAGTAGAAAGCTACACATCAATCAAGGAGAATGCAGGCCCTTACCTGGCAATAGGTCAAGGGTCCATGTCCCTAGAAGTCATTGATATACCTGGCAATGAAAGATTGAGGATGCAGTTTTGGAATCGCTTCAAGCACCAAGCCAGGTAAATATATTATTAATTGTGGTATGGATATGACATTCTGATGTTCCATTTTGCCATACATGCCATTCAAATGTTACAAGTTACTTTTTAGCACACTTGAGCCAAAGACTCATGGGAGCTATTATGATCATTCACCACCTGGCATTCATTATCCGTTGTGTGTCATGCTCAGCATAGGGAAGTGATGTTTAATTATACTCTTTATATGCCATGGTGTAAACCCCCTGTGTGCCACATTCTTCTCAGACAGCAGCGTAGTCATGCTTTTGAAAAACATTGTTTTTCAAATCTTTGTAACTTCCATAGATTTTTGTTACTGTGGACATGTAATAAACAAAAAGTTGTAGAGAAACTGCCAAGCTTTGCTTAGATGTAAATTGTGTGACAAAGCTATGATTGTTTTTTTTTTGTTTTTTTGTTTTTCCAAATGACCAGTAGCTACATTATTGTAGAGCCATGACTTTTGCGCACAAAACAGTGACAGAAACTTAGAATTTACTAGCAAATCCACTAGGGAATACCACTTGATAGTCAATCAACATGTAAAGTGCAAGGTACATTTGACAGGCATGGAATCTTGAGAAACGCTTTCAATGTATCATGGCATTTGGCAAGTTATCGCTCGGTTTGGGCGGGTTTGTGCGTTTGAGCAGAATATGCGAACTTGGCACACTGTTGACCGAGTCAGGCGTGCGAACATGGCACATAAAGAGTTAATACAATCAAATGAAGAGCATGCTTACTTTGAATTAAGTGAACTAGGTTGGCCGCCACATGTCTGTGTCCTACTACTCCCTTGGGTCTCCTTACTGTTTGCTGGCTGCATCAGATGCCCTTTCCCTGCTTTAGCTCCAACTTGCTCCAGTGGTACTCTTGACACTTGTCGATATCCTCACCTGAACTTCTTGTATGCTACGGTATGTCAAAAGTTGGTTCTCCCAAACCCCTTTCTTCTGCCCTATTTTATATGCTTGACTCCCCAAGTCTTCTTCACATTGGGCTGTTTACTGCCTTCATTTCAGATGAGGCATGCCAAGCAAAACCAAATTAGGGTCAACAAATCTCATACATGTACTGTACTTGCCCTCTATTGACTAAGCCACTTACTGAATCCTAAATTAGAATGAACCTCACATACTTCTCCACCTCCTTATGCTAGTTAGAGTCTGGTCCACACATACTCAGGTGCACCATGCTCATGCAAATTTCTCACCTGAGTTTGTGGCTGCTAGGTCGAATTATGGGCATTATTTGTGTAATTTGCACTCCTTTTCTGTTCTCACTGCTGCCTATTTTGAAGCTATTGCATTCTAACATCTGCTGTTTGTCATTGTTTCTCATGCTGTCATCCCAGGGGTGTTGTCTTCTTGGTGGATAGCTCAAGTATCCAGAAGGAGGTGAAAGAAGTGGCAGAGTATCTCTACTCTTTGCTCAGCGATGAGGCCACTACCAAAAACTCTACACCATTCTTGCTGGCCTGCAACAAACAGGACATTACAATGGCCAAGTCCAGCAAGATCATACGTACACTGCTGGAAAAAGAGATGTAAGTGAAATTGTATCAATGAAACATCAACTGTACAACCTTTTCTCATACATTTTATAATTACCTACCCTCTGCCTTGACCTGTAAAAAGGGGAGGGAAATTGTGAAAAGATGTAGATTTAGCCACCGTCTCATCCTGTAGGAGGAAAAATGGTGATTGCAAAAGGATAATGATATGGAATAATCTATTCCCATATTAGAATGTCAGAAACAACTTGAGGAAGAAGTAGATTTTAGAGCGTTGATGTTAGTTTATATTACCTGAAAGAAGACAGTATTTCACATAGATTCATATGATCACAAAACTTTAAAAAAAAGTGCAAAATGCTGAAATACTAAAACTTCATAAAACTCGAGAAAAAGTAAGAGATTCTTTCAAAAATAAATGAAAGGAAGAAAAGTAATTGCACATGTGATGTCTACTTTAAGTTACCATGTTTGAAATTTTTTTAAACATTGTTTTAAATGCGAGTTTGTGGCAATTTTGTTGAAAGTTTGCTGATTCATGTGATCCCAATACAGGTTTCTCCCTACGCTTCTGAATTGAAGAATGATATACAGTTAAAAACGCCTAAGTCGACATCGCATATGTCGAATGATCGCGCAAGTCGATGATTTTAAAAAGTCCAGATTTTTCCCCATTGACTTACGTGTATTAATTCACTCACAAGTCGAATTTTAAGTCGAATACTCGCTTAAGTCGATGAAATTCCAAGAAAACACTTTCACGGAAAAACCATTGAATTCACCGTGCCTAAGTCGAATAAGATTTTATTGTGTAATAAATGACTGTCAAAATAACGAGACGCCAGTTTTTGTTTACATACAGTATATACCAAAAGAAACTTTACGTTAATAAACATTAACGTTTCATTAACGCAAGCGGTTTCACCTGAATCGTTAGTAACGCAAACTAACGATCGGGAAAATTAACGTTTGAAGTAACGATGAGTAACAATCCCAAGCGCAAATTAACGATGTTTCATTGACATTAACGATAGGTAACACAAGAACTCACGCGAGATTTTGGTTTCCGTTACTGAGACCTGGTGAAAGGACGACGTAGCCCCTGCCGAGTGTAGCGATCTATGCCTTATATTTAGCGGAGTCTTTCCGCGAATCGAATCACGATTCAGCCTAGATTTCGTGAATAGTTAATTTGCGACCGGGGTCACCAAAAACGCACGCCGGGCCACCGAAAAAGCCGGATGTTTGCCTTCAGTTTTGGAAATGAACAGCGGTAACAATCGGCTCCATAAGATGCTAGAATAAATGTCAGATGTTTGCTCTTAATTGTGGAAATGAATAACGGTAATTTTCGACTCCGTATAATAGTAAAATAAATGTCGGATGTTTGCTTATACTTTTGGAAATGAATAATGGTAAGATTCAGTTCCGTACGGTGCTGAAATTAATGTCAGATATTTGATTTTGCGTTCGGAAATGAATAAGGATAAGATACGGCTCCGGAAGATGCTGAAATAAATGTCGAATGTTTGCTTTGACGTTGGGATATGAATAATAATGATATTCAACTCCATACGACGATGAAATAAATGCCGGATGTTTACTTTTACGTTCAAAAGTAAATAACAATGACATTCATCTCCGGAAGATGCTAAAGTAAATGTCGAATTATCCCTTTGACGTTCGGAAATTAATTACAATAATAATCAACTTCGTACGATGATAAAATAAATGCCGGATGTTTACTTTTACGTTCGAAAGTAAATAACAATAACATTCAGCTCCGGAAGATGCGAAAGTAAATGTCGAATTATCCCTTAGATGTTCGGAAATGAATAACAGTAATAATCAACTTCGTACGACGATGAGATAAATGTCGGATGTTTGCTTTTACTTTCGAAAGTAAATAGCAATAACATTCGGCTCCAGAAGATGCTAAAATAAATGTCAGATGATTGTTTTTACGTTCGGAAGTGAATACATGTAGCAGTAATATTTTTCTCCATACGATGCTGAATAACTGTCGGATGTTTGCTTTTAAATTTCAGAATAACAGTAACACTTAGCTGCGTTTGATGGTAAAGTTAATGTTTGATATTTGCTTTGACGTTCGGAAATGAATAACAATAGTATTCAACTCCGTCCGATGATAAAATAAATGTCTGATGTTTGCTTTTATGTTCGAAAGTAAATAGCAATAACATTCAGCTCCGGAAGATGTTAAAATAAATGTTGAATATTTGCTTTGGCATTCGGAAATGAATAACAATAGTATTCAACTCAGTACGATGATGAAATAAATGCCGGATGTTCGCTTTTACGTTCGAAAGTAAATGACAATAACCTTCAGCTCCGGAAGATGCTAAAATATATGGCGAAAGATCCCTTTGACGTTCTGAAATGAATAACAATAATATTCAACTCCGTATACGATGATGAAATAAATGCCGAATGTTCGCTTTTTTACGTTCGAAAGTAAATAGCATGTAACATTCGGCTCCGGAAGATTCCAAAATGAATGTCAGATGATTGCTTTTACGTTCGGAAGTGAATAGCAGTAACATTCTGCTCTATAATTAAGATGCTAAAACAAATATCAGACATTTGCTATTTAACATTTCGAAATGAATAACAATAACATTCAGCTGCGTTTGATGGTAAAGTAAATGCCGGATGTCTGCCTTGACGTTCGAATATGAAAAACGGTATAACATTCGGCTCCTTACGATGCTGAAATGATTGTCAGATGATTCATTTCACTTTCGGAAGTGGACAACAGTAACATTCGGCTCCTTAACGATCATAAAATAAATGTCGGGTGTTTGCTTTTGAATTTGGAGATCGAATAACAATAATATTCTGCTCCTTACGATGCTGAAATAAGCAACAGATTGTTTCTTTGACATTTGGAAATGATTAACGGTATCATATCGGCTCAGATGATAAAATAAAAAGCGGATGTTTGCTTGCACGTTCGGAAATGAATAAGGATGATATTCAGCTCCGTAAGATCCTAGAATGAATGTCAGTTGCTTGTTTTTACATTTGAATATGATCAATGTGGATAAAGTGTCTTGCTGAAGGGCAAATATCGGGCACACCGCTCCAGCTCTCGGCTCCAGAGTAGACAACATACATGTACATTATACATATGTATGCGTGGTGTAACTGTAAGTCGATTTTTTTTCGACTTACGCACAAGTCGAAACTCGCCTAAGTCGATGTGTTTTGCTCAGTCCCGAGAAAATCGACTTATGCGAGTTTAACTGTAGTTACGCTGGTTAGAATGACCTGTCATATAGTTTTGATATAAGAATTCTTACTGTTACATTAATAGTGTACCATCGGCTGAAGAGGCATATCCCTCCATTGCAAATTCTCGCAATTGCAACTGAATTTGTTATCAGAAGTCATGTAGTATCAAGCTAGCATGTCTTAAATTTCAGCACAAAGTATCTATCCACCTGACTACCAATAACCAGAAGTTCTGACAGCTTGCCTGGTGATTTCTTTGTTACAGTGATGAAAACTTCTTAGCAAAGCTAGGGGCCAATAGAGAAAAAGTTATGGTCACACTCCACTTTGTGTGTGTGTGTGTGTGTGTGTGTGTGTGTGTGTGTGTGTGTTTGTGTGTGTGTATGTACATATGTGTGTCCTCCCCTCTCTGTTTATGTCTTGCACTCTCCTTGTTTTTACGTAGGAACACCTTAAGAGTGACTAGGGCAGCAACCTTGTCCAGTACGGATGGCTCTACCAGTGATGCCCAGGCCTTCCTTGGCAAGCAAGGGAAAGACTTTGACTTCTCACACCTGTCCAACACTGTTGACATGGTTGAGTGTAGTGCTAAGGGCACAGGAGGAAGTGAGGACGAGGGTGACTTAAATACTGTCACTGAATGGATTGCTGGTCTCATTTGATGACCACTTGGCAAAGAATGCTTGAATAGCAAAAACAGGACTGATAGCAACACTCTTCCTATTTTATGGATCTATACTGCTTGGTTATATTTTTTCCACATTTAGAATAGTGTTATCAGTTATCACTAGTTCATTTTGAAAGTAGTACCCTGTACTAGTGAATGAATGCAATATAATTTTTTTTTTCTCTCTCTCTTTTGTTAGGAGTGGGGTTTTTGTTTGAAAGAGGAAAATAAAGATGATGCAAGGTTGTGCTGAAGCTCAGCAAGTACATTTATCAAAGTTATAAATGTTCACTGTCAACTGCAGAACGTTTCAACTTAATGTGTTTTTTTTTTCATTTGGTTTCTAGACTGCACTATGACCATTTTCTTGCCCAATGAGCTCTAAAACTAGCATTCATTTGTTGACGAGCTCTTATTCCTCTCTAATGTAAAACTGTTTGTGTTGACACCTCAGAGTTACCAATAGCTCTACATTAGTAAGTACTTAGGGCATTGGCAATGTCTATAAAGTGAGAATGAAGTCTTCTCACAATTTTTGTGATTTAACAATTTTTATTGTAGCTTGTTGACTCTTATACTGGCCTTTAATATGGTAAAGTTACAAGGCAGCTCTCGCAAGTAGGACAGGAACTAATGTAAGAGAACAGTAAGCTGACTGCAAAGTTAATCTATGCTTGTGCACATAACACTGACTCACCGCATCAGCAGTTTTCAGTTTCTTCGGTGATTTTTCTTTTGCACATAGCTCAGTCTGGAAACTGGGCAGAAGCAATATGGTACTCATAAGATTCTGGTATCTATGGAAGTACTGGGCTGGAATTTCACACAAATATCAGTTTGATGAGTAACATTTTTACAAATTGGAAATATTGAGTGTAAGAATTGTGGTTTATGATGACAAACAAGGAAATGAATGGGTTTCAAACCTGAATTGAGAATTCTGATGTTGAGCTGTGTCCATCTGTGGGTAAAAATAATGAGATTATGTACTGTTCATTGTCCTATGCATTGTACAGGGGAACCTCGTTATAAGAGCTGCTTGGAACCACTGAAATTTCCTGTTGTTATATCATGGATTATAAACAAAGATATAAAAGAAAAGGGGCGTGAAAAAGTACCTTGATATATACAGTATCTCATTATTGCGAGGTTCCACAGTATTGGTGTCTGTTTCTTATGAAGTGCAACAATTTTTCAACTATAAAACAAGGAAAAAAATCACATGCCCTGAAAAATGAAAGAAAAGCATATCTGTCGTGATTCACTTCCACACACGTATTGCATCTAGATCAATCTAGCCTCTGTCCAGTATGAAACAGGTGGAGAGACGGAGATGATTGGTTGTACAGCATAGTCAGGCAAACTGTCTGTCCTTAGTTACGGGCTTCCATCCTGAAGTGAAAGCTCTGTAATATCCACAGTCTATGAGATCGGTGTATTGTAAATTTTCAACATTTACACAATGAGCTAGAGACAAATATCAGTTGAATGGAGAAGTTAATGGTCAATGCAGTAACTTTAAGACTCTTTATTGCATTGTACTGGAAATTATGTAGTCGTTGTGATTAATGTTGTATGATTTTGTTTTAGTTTTTTGTTTCTTCAGGCAGAGCAAGTAGCTTCAATTTGTTGTATGCGATGACAATACATGAAAAGAGGAATTGAGATTTTAAATGTATGTGCTAATTTCTGAAACATTAACCTCCATGTATGAAAAATAATGCATTTTAGTTTTATGTTTGACTGGTAAAGAATGTTGATGCAGGATAACATGCTGATTATTGACCAATAGAATTTGTCTTATTTGAAACATTTCATCTAATTATTTGTGTTCCCAAGCATGGACTATGCGTACCTGGCCTGTACTGTATGTTTGTTTTCTTCCCCCACCATCTGGGTACAGGTTTTTTGTGTTACTGTGAAATAGTTTGAATGAAATTTGTGTTTCTGTCACAGGAGATTGACTGACTTACCCTTGTTCATTTTTGTTTTCTCTAGAAACTTTTGTTGTCGCAGCAGAACAGTGGAGGGTTCCTCCCTTCACCCTTTATGTGTTTGTTTGTTTGTTTTTGTGGGGGTTTTTTTGTTCTTTTTTCTGTAAAAATAAAATATGTTGAAAAGTCATGTGATTGATTTTCGACTTTAAAGTCTATTTGTAGGTTTGTTTGTTTATTTCATTTCCTGTTGTATTAAAGGTACAAGCGTATGTACTCCAAGGTCTGTTGTAAATGGGATGTGACGGCAGAATCCTTGTAGCTTTGCCTCAGCAGCGGGAGTATGTGATCTTTAAGGTTATCATTTCATCTGAAAAAAAAAAATGAAAAAAAAAAATATATAATGCTATTTCCAGCCATAAGGGGAAATGCGGAATAAATGATAGTTTGGGGGGATTTTTAAAAAAAGGTATGAAAATATTCAGAAAAAATGCAAATATTGCCCTTTTAAAAATATTATGCATTAATATGGGCTCAGTGCAGAATTGAACTGACAAGAGCACAATATGCATCTTGTACCACTTAATTCTGTATGTTTTTTCAGAAAAAGCAGATACACATATACCTTAATTCCCCCAATGACCCGTTTTCTATGCACATCCAATATACACTGTATACAGTGCACTCCCGTTATAACGAAATGCTCGGGACCGGCAGTTTTCCTTCGTTATAACGAAATTTCATTATAACCAAACAAATACAATTATAATGAAAACAAGGAAACCACGTATTTATATATATATATTTATATATATATATATATATATATATATATATATATATATATATATTTACACATGTATATTATATTCTGTTTGCTGAATACTCATCATACACTGGAAAGCTATGTGAAATGTGATGGGATAACTGTATTACAATAATAAACGCAAGTTCCCCTCAGAAACTGTGCGTGACACAAGGAGCGAACACACAGTGGTGTGAAGCGTTCACCCATGCAGAGACGCTATAAATGCTTGTTTTGCTACGTATTTTCGAAAGCAATTCGCATTTCGTTATAACAGAGCACATTTCTTTTGTTTTTCTTTGTCTGTTGCGCTGGGAAAAGACTTCGTTATAACGGAAATTTCACTATAACCGTGTTCGTTATAAGCAAATTTTGTACCATAGACTTTAATGGTGATAATTTTGGGACCAGAAGATTTACTTTGTTCCAACGAAATTTCGTTATAACCGTGTTCATTGTAACTGGAGTGCACTGTACTCCCCCTTTTTTTTTTTTTTTTTTTGCATCCCTGCCAATCTCCCTTAAATTGTATTGATGGCACAGTCCTCGATCTATACACACTATGCCATCTGTGCTGTGCCCTACTGTGGAGTAGTCCCAAGGCCCTAGATCAATGATAAGACTTTGAAAAACATTGTCAAAAGCTTAAAGGGAATCAAAAAATTCCCCTTTGGAATGAATTCCCCTTAAGATACCTCATTTTTATTTTCCCCCATGGACGCTTTTATACTTATATAATAAATATCTATATCTATATCTATTATACATGTATTTTTTTTTTTGTAATTCTTTATTTTTTCAGTATAAGCCTCGAGGACCTGGGCTTCATTTCATAAAAAAAGTTGCTACGAGACCAACTCTTGCTGCAGTGGCAAGCGTCCTCCTTGATTGCCAGCTGCTACATGAAGTTTCCACACGAAAAAAAGAAAAGAAAAAAAAAAATTGTAACATATTTTATGAATTGCTTGAAGGTTTGCATGGTGAAGTAAATGAGGGAGAAAGGCTTAGGGTGACACCATGTTTATGAGGTCCTTATCCGTATCGTTGTTTGGCAGAAGAAGAGCCTAGAAAGAAGAGAATTGAAGAGGGAAGCGACATATGGGGGTTGCAAGGAGGGCAAAAAGTGAAGTGTGTGGGACAGTAATGGGCTGGAAGTTGAAGTGCACTACTGGAGACGGTAGAGAAAGGAACAGAGAGAGTGGTAATCAAGCATAGAGTGAGAATCAAGTAAGATCAATGGAGAAAGGATGAATAATCCCACGAAGGAAAGGTAAGTTGAGGAGAGATAAGACTGTTGACAGAAGAAGAAGAAGAAAAAAAGGAATGAAATTCTTATCTCTCCTCGACTTATCTTTCCTTCGTGGGATTATTCATCCTTTCTCCATTGATTCCGCATTCCATAGTCCACATTGTTTGCCGATTTCGTTCTTCTCTTTGGTTTCATGAATCTTCACTTCTCTCTCATATCTCCATGATCTTCCAACCTTCAACTCCTCCCTCTTCCTCTTCCCTTCCATTTCATCTTTTTCCTCCTAACAATGTCCGAACATCTTACTTGATTCTCACTCTATTCTTGATTACCACTCTCTCTGTTCCTTTCACTACCATCTCCGCTAGTGCAACTTCAACTTCCAGACCATTACTGTCCCCCACTCTTCACTTTTTGCCCTCCTTACAACCCTCATATGTCGCTTCCCTCTTCAATTCTCCTTTTTCTAGGCTCTTCTTCTGCCAAGTATCAATCTGGTTAAGGACTACACACAAATGGTGTCACCGCAAACCTTTCTCCCTCATATTTCATGAAATGACACCCCGAACTACTTGCGGTCAACCTTACATGTGATGGAGTGTGGGCGTGTGTGAACAGTGTGTGTTTCTATGGCTTGTTCCTACCACTTAAATTTTCCTACTCTGTGTGAAATCATCGATAATAATGTGAATTTTACACCATCCTTTCAAATTTTCCTACTCTGTGTGAAATCATCGATAATAATGTGAATTTTACACCATCCTTTCAAATTTTCCTACTCTGTGTGAAATCATCAATAATAATGTGAATTTTACACCATCCTTTCAAATTTTCCTACTCTGTGTGAAATCATCAATAATAATGTGAATTTTACACCATCCTTTCATACACAGAGGTTGATACTGCGAGAGATGTGTAGGAGTCAGAGAGTCGGGTGGTTTCTTTCATAATGTTCTTGAAATGGCTTCAAAGGTGAGCTTTACACAGCAATTCATAAACACAGATAGGCAAGGTATAATGACTGCCAGAGTCAAAGACGAGGTCAGCATTGGAAATTTCAATGTTCACACTATACATGTACTATCATCGGCCTGGTTCATGGATAGAATACATGCACATGTAATTGCAGAATACAAACCAATAGTGTAGGCCTACAGGGTAAAATTTGAGCACGGCCTGTTCACACACTTAAAATATGTGATTCTTATACATGTACAGGCCCGTCAGTCAACATTGCATTATATTTTGATATTCCACCTCGCGCACTGCAATCACTTTTCGTCATGCATTGCCTTGGAACTTAAAGATAATAAATTATAAAGTTTTGGTACCTCAAAAGTTTTCCTGAGTTTCCTTGTCTTAGTTTGTGTTTCTGGTTAAAGTACCTTTCATATAACTAACACTGTGAGACTTACTCTCCCCAAAGTGCTCTCATGTCTGGAATAGTAATCATGCAATAACGGTTTCGTACCATACGTGTATATTGGCTGTCGCGGTACCGCGTCGAGTCAAACTAACGGCTCGTTCGAATTTTTCAGAGCCCGCTCTGCTCTGGTAAGAAACCATTATTACATGATTACTAAGACATGAGAGCACTTTGGGGCGAGTAAGTCTCACAGTGTTAGTTATATGAAAGGTACTTTAACCTGAAACACAAACTAAGACAAGGAAACTCAGGGAAACGTTTGAGGCACCAAAACTTTATATTATCTTTAACACATTGTCCTTTTCTTTAAAAATGCAAGGTAACAATTTGGAAAAAATCAATTCATTGGGATAGGAGATACAAAAATATACAAATGGATCAGGGAGCCCCCACATCAAATTCAAAGTTCTTATTTTCCAGATTCAAACTGGCATGTACAATTGTATTCCAAATCATATTGTGTTTGTATCATACATGAATCAAAACAATGCAACCTATCATGGAAATGCGAAGTGATGGACCCAAGGGCACCTGAGAAGACTATTTTCACCTAACTAAAATGTATGAAAATAGTTAACCCTAACCATGAAGGGGAAAAAAAAAGAAGAATCACAGTCAACTCGGTTTATATATGATTGAGGTCAACATTATTTCCTAAAGAGGCCACCATGGAAATTTTGATAACTACAATAATCTGATTTAAAAAAAAACAACAAATAGGATGAAACTGTTGTTTATAAACATACATGTACACTATTATGTACTTTTCAGCAAACAACTTGAATATCAAATGAAGGAAAGATATTATTCAGAGGGGTGAAGGTTCAGGTGCGAGTTTCTTCACTTTGTCTCCCTCTACAAATTAAATTTGTTAAGATCACAACTGCTGATCTGTAAATTAGCAAACATGTCGGAAAAAAGGAACCAGTCGAACCTGTCATCTACTACTTTCTGGGCACTGACATGTTTGCTAATTTACAGATCAGCACTTGCAATCTTAACAAAGTTAATTTGTAGAGGGAGACAAAGTGAAGAAACTCGCACCTAAACTTGAATATTCTCTATTTCTATGGTCCTGACGAATGAAACAATTCTATCATAGGGTTCTACACAAAATACAGACAACTTGAATCAATTGAGACAACTTGCATTTTATTTAAAATACATAATTTCCAAGTTATTATACATTATATGTACTAAAACTGAAAGCTTTCATAGCATGAAGAGTAGGGTTATGATCAGATTGCCATCTTAGAATTTGCAAATGCTCACTGGAAAACAAAAATATAAAAATAAGAGTTTTGGCAATATAAACAATTACATCGTAAGTAGTGAAACTCCAGCTGAAATTCCTTGGCCATTATCTGTATGTGAACTTCATTTTACATTTGAGGATGTGGGAATGCAACACACATTTTTCTTTCATAAAGGCTACAGCATACTTTTTTGGCTACTCAAATATAAAACAGTGATACAATATGTCATTCCTAGATAGTGGACATGGCTCAATATATTTCATCTTTTTCTCCAAGCTCAAATCAAACAGGGGCTCTGAGGAGCTTGAGGTCAGTGCCATCTTGATGCCAGTTTCCTATCCTAAAAGTGTGTCATAATTGAACTGTAGCAACCTCTTCAGGGCCCTATAAAGAATACTCTGCAAAGCACAACACAATATGGACCAAATACAAAACTAGAAGTCTCAGCATCTCATTTGAGCCTTCAGAGAAGAATGACGACAATTATTTGGCAATTTAAACAATGTCGAGTTATCGTGGGGGTTCTATCACTGCAATTACAGATCGTCTAATAAACATCTCTGCCATAATACACCAATGTGTGTACCAGTGCAGTATCATACTTTCTGCTGGGATGATTCTGCAAAGCAAAATGGCAGTTACTATGAATATAAATTCTACCTCTGTTCACTAAATAGTAAAATACTTGTCTTTAGTGCAGTGAATCTTGATACAAATATGTGTTTGTGAATCTATGTGTGTCAAAGTCTCACAATTTTTAAAGTACAAATACCATAAAAGCTGTTAATATTTTTGCATATGTGGAGGTCACAGACATTTTCGCAAGATGTTGTTGTTCCATTTGATACCAAGGCTATTGTAAATGCACTACTGCCTGTGCGTTCACAGTAATTTTTGTGTTGTTCAACTTGCAGCCCAACAGAGATTCCCAAAGTTCACAAACTTTAAACCATCGCAGCAATCCCTCAAGCTCTTACAGTAGCCTTTTTATCAAAACAGAATGAACATTTATCGAACTATAGCATCAACACCTACAAAAAACAAAAAAGATTAAATCGCACCACTGCACTTCACATGCAGTATAGCTCTTGCATAATCTACTGGCCATGTGCAGTTTACTATGCAGTATAACTTGGCTCTATTGCTTCATTAACATGATACCATGACATAAATGATGAACAGCTCCACCATAAGATTTAGACCAGACCTCCACTACCCTAGTAATTACTCTTTTGTATGCAAATTGCAGTACAAAAAAGTCCAATAGTGCTTCAATACATTGCACAATGTGATAGATATGCACAAATAATCAACTCGAATAGATAAAAATTCCCCAAAGCAGCACAAACACCAGACTTAAATGGATGTCAGTTCATATAAGATGCCCATGCTTGTTAAAACAGTACTTCCTTTCTTGAACACAAAAATCTATGTCAAACACACCGACTCCTGTTGCTGACCATAACCATACAAACCCTGAAGATGACAGAGATATCAAATATTTGTTTAACTATCTCCAGTACCCTCACAATAAAATTGATGTACATGTATAACATTGGTCAATAATTTCAAGGTATATACTGATGTTCAATCCAAGGACCAAGAAAAAAAAAGTAAAGCAATAGCATTATCTGTATCATGAGACAATGAAATGAAAAGAAATATCCCTCCCCACTTCCTTTTTGTGTTTGCCAAATCTGCCATCATAGAACCCACTCCGAAATACAAAATGTACACTATTGAAATAGCTACCCTGAAGATGCATACTCAAATACATTGTATATGAAATGTTTCACAAAAGCGGCACACTCTGGATGTCAGATGTGCAGGAATACGGTAATAACCATTCTGAGACCTGTTAGTCATCTATCATGGTTACACAGGTCACATCTGCTAGGTCTGTCTGGTCTATTGCTGATACTTTTGAAAAAAAAGGAAAGGTATAAAAGGGAAATCGTGATCCATGTTAGATGAGTCACAAACAGCTCTCATGTCATAGATTATTACACAACATCTGTCATAGATTTGTCAAGTAAGACTTCTTTCAAATTTTGCAGTGCCCCATTGTATCAGCCTTGATTTTCATCAAAATATCTTTATCATGTTAAGTAATTTTTCTGGCAAGATTCAAAACAAAAATTATTTCTCACAAAATGCAATGGTCTCATTGCATACCTTATTTCTTTGGCTTCATCAAATTTACAATATCAATGTTTCTGTGTAAGAGCAGCCATCAAATCTGTATCTATTTCCCTAAAAGGCTGATGTTTATCTTTAACCCTGTAAAAACACACTCGACATACAAACTCAGAGTATTTTTCTACATTACATAAGGCATAATAGCAAGAAAGTCTCATAATCGAAATCAAAAAGGTATGGGAATAACAAAAATAGAAGACATGATACTCAATCCAGCCTTACAGCTCATTCAGCCAGAATTACAGATATATCTCTTGCGCATGTTCCCAATGCCCATAATCATACAGGTCACTTTAAGACCATGTGCATTGTCTGCGGCTAGTGTTGTCACGTTCAAACAAATACTAGTAATTGAATTGAATTTTACTCTCAAAACAAAATGTATGCATGTCACATATTTTTGAAGTTTCCATCCAGAGTTGTTTGACACACATTACCTGTGTTTGTACAAGGTATGCTTGGGAAGGACAGACAGTCTTTGGAAAAGCTAAACATACAAAACACTGTAACAACATGACTACTGTCAAGTCTAATCAGTCTGGCTCACAGTCATTGACTTGACACCATGAAATGAAGATAAAAGTGATCAAAATTCCCCAGTTCAAACAATCACAGAGATTGTGGATCTCTTTTTTGTTTTTGATGTGTATGTGTGTAAAAACTGCAGTACTGTTCTACTTGTGCTCAAAAGCATGTAGCAAAAGATCTACACTATGCATATTTCGATTGCATTGTAGTATTATAATAAACAACTGCTGTATCTTAGAAGACATAAACAACAAAACCTTTAGAGTTTACAACTACACATCCCATAATGTAACATTGCTTGTGAGTATAATCCAGATAAAGAAAAAAAAAAAAACAAACCAAAAAACAAGTCACAAGTGGAAGTCAAATATGCAGTTATAAATATCACTAGCTTAAAATTACGTATTTCATTCTCAGGAGATGACATTGTTTCATCACAATACTAAGTGAGATATTCAATAAAAAAATCGGACAGGATGCAATGTATAGGATCTTCCATTCTTCCTCAATGAGTCCCATTTATGGCTCACAGAGACACATCATAGAACAGTAGATGTGACTTCACTAAAACCATGAACAAGGACAGTAGGGGGTAGATTCTGTGTTAGAAGATCAAGATGGTGGAGGTAGGTCATGTGGTACTGAGGATCAGCTGGTGGGAGGGGAAGGTAGCAGAAGACAACCGCAGTGGATTTGGTGTAATCAGACACCATCTGGTTGAGAGCCTTCAGGTATTCCTCTGACACTGACATGACAAGGCTGGGTGCCACATCACCATTGGGTGTGTGCATCTGGTAAGTGTTCAGGGAGGTGATGTGGTTCCAGGGTACTGTAACAATTTCGGCATAAATGCGCAGGTCACGCAGGAACTTGTTGAGTTTGTTCTTCTTCTTGGTTGTGGACTGGTAGTCTGAGTCCACACAAAGGAAGACCCTCATGCGTGTGTTTCGGTTCCATTTGGGCACCATGTGGAGCACGCAGGCTAGCTGCAGCAGAAAAATACAGGTGGTGTCTAGGTAACCAGCTAGCTCAGGTTTCAGGAAGTTGATTGGCCAGACATCGATGTACTTCTTGCCTTGGCTTTTGAGGATGTCATCACGGTCCATGTCTGGAAAGTGTCGAGCTAGGCATATGTTTTTGTGAAGGCGCACTGCATCACTGATCAGCAGCACATACTGGTCAGCTGACAGGGCTTTGGACTCCTCTAGGGTGCGTAGCTTGGGGAATTGGGCGAGTACATGGCCCATCTCCTGATCTTCATCACTGTCTGGTGGTGCAGTGAATCGTAGGCGCCTTGTTGAGTTGGAAGGTTTGTTCTCCTCTAGCGAATTCCTGGGAACACTGTCATCATAAAACCCCATTATGACAGTATTGGGCTTCATACCTGCAAGTTTACAACATGAGAGAAAAGGACTTTGGTAACACCATGGGCACAACAAATCCTAAGGATTCCACATACAAGAGCATGAAAGGAATAACCTCTAGGGCATAGCTATAGTTAGATTCATGCACATAGTGTGTGTGTGTGTGTGTGTGTGTGTGTGTGAAGTATGTATCTCAAATTTCTGTATTAGCAATGACAGAAGAGGCTCTGTATTAGTCCAGAGGAAAATGCATACATGTATAAACAAACCAATTGAACTGAACTGAGGAGGACAAACAATCATTAAAATCATAAAACATATTAAGGCATATATAAATTATTGCAGAAAATGGGTCCCGATGAAGATTTTCATCACAATTTATAATGATATCACCATCATCACTCTGCCACCAGTCATACAGGGTTTATACAAGGGCCTTACTATGAGAAAAATAAACAAAAGAAAATGCATGATGCAAGCAGCAAGAACACATCATCTACATCTACCTAACAAAGGATCAGGAACATTGGGAAGCAATATTTGGGTTTCAAAACTACATCATAATCAGTAAGCCACACTACCCTGACAGTGACTCAGCCACCACAGAGAAGACACATGACCACATGTTTTCTCTTATAAACAAAACTTGATACCATCCTGTGGTTAGAGAAGCAAACTATCAAGAAAGAATTAGTGAAGAGAAGGAATCACCCTTTTTATGCTAATTCTCTTCTCACAGTTGCTTGACTATGTATCATCCACACATGAAATGCAATCATTTTTTTTATCACTGTGTGTGTGCGTGTGTGCTCACATGTACATATATAATCCAGTGAATGGAATATGGAAAACACAAACAGAGTGGGCAGAAAGAGGGTTTTGTCATTGTAAGATTGCTGCAGGCCCCTTGGGCAACCCCCTCCCATGTAGGCTCCACCCTAGGTGCCTAACTGGGGGCTTTGGGAGTTTGGGCCCTTTGACCTAAAGGATTTTTTTTGCCAAAAATGTAGTTAGTGCATCTACACCTCACATGCCTGGCTAGTATAGGTATCCAAAAAATCCATACAGCAGTTTCTTTCTGAAATCATGACCAAAAAAGACAAACAGATGAATAGACAACTCTGCATCTGGCACCCTTCAGGGCAGAGGTATCAAATAACAAAAACAGACAAACCCTCACTGCCAATACATACCTCCTAAACCAGAGATGCGCATTAGGTGTGTGGCACCTTCACGGACACTGGGTGCTAGTGTCAGTTCTACGAAGGCCTTGACCTTCAATGTCTCTACAAGGTAGAGCCAGGCAGGCAGCTCACGTTGAATTGGGTCTGCTGGAAACTCATCCAAGAGACCAGTTTTGACATGGCCCAGGATGTAGAGGCCACTTTTCTTCATATCATTGACAAAGCGGATCAGCTGACTGGAGGCCCGAGGGTTGGAGATCAGCAGCAGCATCTGTGGCCGCCAGAATTTGACATGCTCCTTTCTGATGTCCAGCAACAACAGGTACTTCCGCACCTGGTAATTATAGGCAAATATTGGGTGGAAGATTTGATATTTAATGACACAAAACATCTTTATTCAAATTATGCATCTATTTATACATCACAGGTTTTTCTTTTGTCACACTCACAAACAATTCCTGTGGTGAAAAATCATGTAACCAGACACAGCTATAACATAAAAGAGTGTACACTTTCCTGTATTACAGAGTGAAGAAAACCTAATGACATGGCTGCAAATTATCATTCATTGAGGTATTTTATCAATACATCACTCTACATGTCAGAATACTATAACTGTATTAATTATCACACGTGTTTATATCAGTATACTGATATTGGACATTATTCTTTCCAGTGAAAAAAATTGCCCAGGTCTTCAGAAAACTAATAATTTCACTGACTATTCCAAACAGCTATCTATTAACAATAAAAACTGATTTTATCTGCTATTCTTGAACACAATTTGGTGAAAATGTGGAATTTTTTTCAGAATAGTGCTTACACTACTAGCAATTTGAAGAAAAGTATTCATCACTGCATATGCAATACATTTCATATGAATAATATTTCCTGACCTACATTGTAGGACTTGTAAGACAATTCTGCTAGTGGATGAATTTGCAATTGAGAACCACAGAGACGGAATGAGAAATAAGTGTGTCCCTTTTCCAGTGGAAAGTTAATGATTTCCCATCTTGGAGACAAATACAGTGCATTTGTGTTCCAGGGAGGAAATTTTATTTCACAAGTTGTCAATTTGGTGAATATCAGTCCATTTGCGAAACAGGCAGAAACCAAAACACTGCAAATATTCCACACATACAGCACATGGCATCCCATATTATATGCCATAATCTGTAAGATCATGAATTGTACTTCCTGGTATATTAGCAAGTCTTGTTTTCACTTGTAATTCACCTATTTTGTATTATACTAATGTTTAATGTTTTATAATATTGTAGACGTGAGGACTGCTACTATTCTCATATTCCTGAGGCATGATTAGTTTTGATAATTAGATTGTATTCTTTTGTTCTACCTGGTGAAAGATAAGGGCCTGTGAGATGTAGCCCCACTCATTTTCAGGCCCCCAGATGATGATAACCACAAGGAGAAAGAAGAAGAGAACGATAGCGACGAAGGCCAAAATGGGTTCAATCAGGAACAGCATGACGACACAACCTATCATTCCAATCAGAGCTGTGTGCCAGGAGAAGTACTTGAAAGATGGCCTGCAGTGATGACAAGCAATAAAGGGCAAAGACCGTCATTTACAACAGAAGTGATCATACTGTCAACCTTGCTTAAGCCAAACCAATTTGACTGAAGAAATAGCTTATAAATAAACCACTTATACGTGATTAGAATCAATAAAATATAAAGAGAAGAGGACTTTAAAAGTCCTTCAACTTGGCTGATTATTTGTTTTATGCGATGTTGACTTAAGCAAGGTTGACTATAGTTTCAAATTTGAACCAAGGACATACATCTTGGTATGAACTATGAACATCATTCATGCAATCATTTTACCACACAAACCATTACATACAGAAATATTCTCTATCACATTATGATAACTGATGTGAGCACCTCAGAAGTGTTGGGATGATTGTAATAATGCTTCATTTGGTCTTCAAATAAACATGAAGAGTAAGATTTGAAGTATACATGGTCTGTGTAGGTGTGCCTTTGATATGCAAGAGCATTGTGTATTCATCATTATGGATGTTCTCTGCTATACAAATGTGGTCACAAGCCTTGCAATCAGCCTGCTTTAAACTTTGAATTTTTCTTTTTTTTTCAGATAAAAAATTCGAGTTTCATGCATCTTTCGTTGCTAAATCAGGTAAGTTTTAGAAGAATCTTGCATAGTTAATTTGGTTGTTATGGAAATCATATGCAATAGAAACTTATATGCAACATTGGGCATTGTTATGGTCTGCTGCTTTACACCTCATATAAGACACTGTTTTAAAATAGCCGTGCGGGCACAATTTAAATACAGAAGTAAACTGAGCATCTATTAGTCTATAACATGAGTTTTAAAATCACTCATTCCGTCCCACCTGAAATTTGGAGCAGAAGCCACATCCAGGGCAAGGCAGGCCAAATTGACACAGGCATACGACAGAAGGAAGAAAACGGACACCAGAGGACCAATGGCATTCAGTTCTCCAATGAATAAAACCATCTGTAGGTGTGCAAGAGTGACATGTCTCAATTACTCAAACATTATATCTTACAAAATTGGGACTAAAAAAAGTTCCACATGTCCTAACTCAAAACAACTGCATGATTCACTAAGGAATTATAGAACGGGTCGAGAAAACTTTGCATTTTCATCCATCGAGAGCTTTGCCTTGGCATCTACTCACCAGACATTATAGGTCACACGATTATTACGATCACTGATGATGGCTACAGTAAACATGCTATAGCACACTCAGGTCACCGCCATATGTCATTGTGCAAGATGACTGTGGCAGCTCCAGTCAATTTGAACTTTGGTCTGAGGGTGATATAACAGCTCTACTCACAGACTGGGATGCCATTGTACTAAAAAAAAAAGGTTACATTTTTATACTCTAGATTGGAGAGTTTTGCTAGGATTAAACATTTGGATTTGACTATTAAAACTTCTCTGTTCATGAGTTGGAAAACTTTTGCAAACTTCATTCTATGCATAAATATGTCAAAACGATGGTTCCTTGTATACTCAGGAGTCCATTCAATGCATTCGTTATGGTGTTCAACATCACTTTCTTGACGATCACAATTTTGACATCTGCAACAACACTCAACTTCCTGAGAGTGTTTTATTTAAAACTGTAGTGAGAGGAACTGGGCAGTGTTAAACACAAAGACCCAATTTCTCCTGCTGACTTTGAGATCATAAGAGCAAACGGATTACACCATCTGGTGAGGAAGTATTACTTCGGGTATCACACTTTGAGCCATGATGTACCTTGCATGCTTTTAATGATTTTCAGGCTGGTAGCATGGTCAGCTAGTTGACTGTCCTCTTGGGTAAAAAAGCGCATTTCACTAGCATTATAGGGGCCTACATGAGTTTCATTACATTACATTGTCACTCAAAATATACCCCTATCCATAACTCACATAAAACTCCATCATCAATGCTATAACATAAAATCCACTCGTAAATAACTTATCAAACATATTACACAGAATGAAAAAAAGAAAAGAAACAAAACCAACCCAAAAAAGGAAATGTGGTATAAATCAAAGTTAGCTTCTTCACAATCATCTGCAAGCTTAGATCCCAAAATGGCACGGAAGTGGTGAATGACTGTTTTACTAACCAGGGATATCATTGCACATTGTAAAGAAAGATGATTCAGATTTTCCTCTCCTGGCAGGATAATCAAACACATGTATGAATGTTGGCACTGCTCTCTTATCTCATGAATCACTCTCTTTTATTCTTTCTCCTTGTTCACAGTGCATGACAGCACTCATATGACGCTGCATGTGTAATGATGATGATGCATTAATGACTGTGAAATGGAAAAATACTGCCTCAATGTTCAGCATCTCCCCATAAGTCTTAAGAGATTTTAAGTGATGTTGGAAGTACCAGTAACGTATGTGACCACTTCCCACCCCCCTGATGTGACCCACTACAACAAAAGGATACGAAAGTCGGGGGAGGACAATTTTAAAAAAATGACACGACATTATTCCCTTACTCTTCCACTTTAATTCCATATAACATGACTCATAATAGTACTCGGCTGCGGAGATATCAATAATTTTATTAGTGCATGTTGAGTTGTTTAGGAAATCAGCGTTTTGAGAAACCGCCTTCAAAGTTTTCCTTCTGACGCTATCATGATCAAGGGGAGGCAAGACAGTTTTCACCACTTGACAATAGAAGGTATGCTCCCAGCAACCTCCGCGATGTTCTTTCAAGCTTAGTGCCAGCGATCTCCGCACAACCAATCAGTAATCAGGATGCCATGCACTGACCAATAAGATCACTCCCTCGTTGCTAGGGGTGGAGTCTAGCTGTGGCGCTAAATCCAAATCTTCAGACATGTTTCTGTTCCGTTGAAAGTCAGAAAATCATGGCCCAGAAAAATATTATTTTCTTGCCTTTCCTTTGATCATTTAGCTTCAAAATTTCGGCAGATGATAGGCGATACATTAGACTACAAAATTATGCCAAAAACAGAAATCCAATCATTTTGAATAATTTTGATGGTCCAACTTCAAACTCGATTTTCTTGGCTGAGCTGTCAGTGACTTCAGGATCCTTTTGTTGTAGCGGATCACATATATCTTTGACGATGTAAAAAAGAAAAAACAACAACTGCTAAACTGTGTTATTTCTAGTGGTGCAAGAAAGAACAGACAAGAGACCCGCGGGTCACGCGCTCACCTGAGTATCGCAATTTCACCTTCCATGCATTCTTGCACACTCTTACCTGAGAACATTGGAAACTTTAGGTCTGCATATGGATCCCTCCCCCCCCCCCTCAACTCGGGGGGGGGGGGGGGGGGGGGCAGGCAGTCCTGGATCTGAATCTGCAATTAACAAACTTGGAACTAAAGTCATCAATGTACAAACTCATGGTATTAACTTTGCTTTATCATTTCTGGTTCTAGAGCAGAAGATTTTACATATTCCTTAATGTGGGGGGGGGGGGGGGGGGGGGGTGGGCCCCCTAGTTCCCCCCCCCCCCCCAAGAGGGCATGGTGCCCATTTGAAGGAATTGAGATTCTATCCCCCTAGGGATGCTACCTGCTAAGTTTGGTCAAAATTCATCTTGAGGTTTTCAAGAAGAAGATGAACATGTACAATTCAGGCTCCATTACAACTGTATTGTAGGACTTCTCCCCAGCCCTCTCCTGGGTCCTAAGGGGGGGGGGGGGGGGGGGGGGGGCACTCCTGATTCCGCTAACCCCATGAACAAACTTGAAACTACAGTCATCAATGTACTAACTCATAGTATCATCTAAGCCCTATCACTTCTGGTTCTAGAGAAGATTTTTAAAGGTTCCTTAATTTTAGGGGGTTTGGCCCCATAGGGACCCCCCAGGTGGGCAATGGAGCCCATTTGAACAAATTGAGATCCTATCCCCCTAGGGATGCTACCTACCAAGTTTGGTGAAAATCAGACATGGCGATCTCAAAGTGAAGATGAAAATGTACAATTTAGGCCCCATTAGGACCCCTCCCCACCCCCTCCCCTGGGTCCCAAGGGGGGCACCCCTGATTCCCCCATGAACAAACTTGAAACTACAGTCATCAATGTACTTACTCAGAGTATCATCTAAGCCCTATCACTTCTGGTTCTAGAGAAGATTTTTAAAGGTTCCTTAAGTTTAGGGGGTTTGGCCCCCTAGGGACCCCCCAGGTGGGCAATGGTGCCCATTTGAACAAATTGAGATCCTATCCCCCTAGGGATGCTACCTACCAAGTTTGGTGAAAATCAGACATGGCGATCTCAAAGTGAAGATGAAAATGTACAATTTAGGCCCCATTAGGACCCCTCCCCACCCCCCCTCCCCTGGGTCCCAAGGGGGGCACCCCTGATTCCCCCATGAACAAACTTGAAACTACAGTCATCAATGTACTTACTCAACGTATCAATTAAGCCCTATCACTTCTGGTTCTAGAGAAGAAGATTTTTAAAGATTCCTTGATTTTAGGGTGTTTGGGCCCCCCTGGGGCCCCCCAGGTGGGCCATGGTGCCCATTTGAACAAATTGAGATCCTATCCCCCTAGGGATGCTACCTGCCAAGTTTGGTGAAAATCGGTCATGGGGTTCTCAAGAAGAAGATGAAAATGTAAAAAGTTTACGCACGACGGACGACGGACGACGCACGACGGACGCCGGACGAAGAGCGATCGCAATAGCTCACTTGAGCCTTCGGCTCAGGTGAGCAAATAAGATCTGAAGGAAATGAATAAATACTGGTATATCCATGTGTATACAGTTTTTTTTTTCTCCCACAGTGCAGTCATGAATGTCCTTGGTGGCATTCATTATACATAATGGAAAGTGTTTCTTTCTTCAATAATTCATGTGAAGGTAGTAAGATAGCATGCTGTTTCAAAGTAGGTTTCAATTTGATTTTAGGATTGATTTTGACTGCATTCCATCTCAGCCTCAGGGTACTAACCCAAAGAGAGAAGAAGCTCACATAAAGTCAATCTCTAGCACTTTATAATGACATAAACAAACATCAGCTTTACCTGAACCATGAACCAGCAGACTATCAGAGCTACAATGGGGTTGCCACCCTTGGTCACCCCTCTGGCAATAGGATTGGTGATAGCTCCTTGAGACAAAGGGCATACAAGAGCACATACATTTAAAGGTATCCAGGCACAAATTAAGACAAGTACACTCCAATCACTTTAAATAATAATACATTTTACATTACTTTCATTTAGAAGTAAAAAATATCTGCACTCTACTCCCCCTTTTTAATCTTTAAATAGCAAGAGATATTTGCAGGAAAATTTTCATCAACAATGACAACAACTATACAAAACAAAGATAGAGATGAGAACAAGAAGAAAACATATAATGAATGCGTTTTGCCACAATTCATGATGCAGTTACAATCTTACCAGTGCATAAATCATAAACAATCTGGTGAGATGATTATATTTTGTTTCTTATGATTCATATGGCTGATGATCAGTGATAGAGATTGGTTTTGTGCACAGTAGAGGCTATAGAATTATTGATGTGTGAGAGTCATATTGAAATGTCCCATGGATCTGACCTGCTTCCATCATATTGCAAGGTGTCCTTCTCAAATATGGTCTAAAATTACTAACATATGTAGATTTTTATGCTGATTGTTAAGAGGCCGAGCAATATTACACAATCAGTACTGAAGTCCCCATGCAAAGTTTGAAGCTGAAATAAGTTTCAGTGTTACTTGTTCTTGGGTGAATTTCCTTTACCTTTTACACTACCTGCTGTATAAGGCATGAGACAGTTAATCTTTAGTACAGTGTAGATTGTCACAATTTTTACATGGAAAAAGAAAATACAAATACCCAAGTTACAAATAAAATAAAATCTAAAGAAACCATGGCATGCTCAGTTTGAAACTGATTGTGGTAAAGACCAAAAGAAGCTCTGCCATTGTCAATTTGAAACTGATTGTGGTGAAGACCATAAGAAATAACATAGCAAATTAGAGATACAGATGCTATAAAGCATGACTGGGAAGCTCTTCAGGTAGAATGAATGGAAGAGAGTAGAACCTACCAAATACCCTGTCCTTAGCCAAGGCTAGGAGAACTCTGGAGCCTCCTATTAGTGTACTTAGTGATGTGGAGAGAGTGGCACAGATGATGCCTACTGCAATCAGAGGTCCACAAACGCTGACATGCTGCAGGAAATTGTAGTCATTCACCAGCAATTCCCTGGTGGTTCAAAGATAAACATATACTTTGTGGATTCATCTCACACATGTATGCATTGTTTATTTCATATAACTGCTGTCTACTTTCATTCTGTTTTGCTTTCAATTGAGTTGTTATATTCTGGATCACCTGTGTGCAAATATTTCATATATGCAGCATATCACACAGAAAGATGACATCCAAATATGTTTCAGATCAATAGATTTGTTTCCCCATCAAAATGTTAGGAAACAGCATAATCCTCTGACTGTACTTAACATTCACATCACCACTAATATACGCAGCAGATTTCAGGTTTGATTACAATATTGAAACAATGCAGCAGCACCACAATGTATTGATAAGACTCCTGATTTTATTAAGGGTCTAGGTTCAAATGTTGGACAAAACGTTTGTCCACCATGTCCCTCTTGACCCATGAGTATACAAAGTGTGAATTGGTACCTGCTGGGGTAATAATAATGACAGGGCACTCTGGTAGAGCAGTGGCAAAAATGAAGAGGTTTTAATAAGACCATTATTGTCATTACCCTTTGATCTATTAAGATATCATTATTGGTTGAATACTAGCAGTATTATAGTGTATGCATGCTATACTTCTATTACGTGTGGTAACTACACTACAACAAGAGTCCAGCATCACATCAAGGTATCATATGATGGATAAGTGTAATCATGCATTGTGCAAGCCTCTGTATTGACAATGATTCATGGAGCAATAATGTCACCTTTAAACTTTAAGTTCTGGATATCAAATAATACATAAAGCTCAGTCCAAAAGGCTGATTGTCTTCTGTTCAAACATAAGTATTTGAAGAAGTTCCAAAGTCTATTCAGATGAACAATGATATAACGATGGCAAAAACATGGTCCATTCTTGTGCATTGCATGCTCACACGGGCCAATCCCTTCTCCACTCGAGATGTAAAAGTGGGTGATTTACCTGCTGCAAGAAGCAGCGACAAGAAGGAAGACAATAACATAGATGGCTGCTGTGTAGGCACATCCCCCCAGGGTGCCCAGTGGTATGGCTTTGCCTGGGTTCCTCAACTCACCTGGTGTGTTCAAACAAAATTAGATTACATTAGTGGTGGGCTATAAATGGGTGATGTTTCAAAATCCTTAGGGTCCCTGCTTATTTGAAGCAGCTTGTCGTACTGAGCATTTTGACACCTTTCGTTAAACAATCGGTTGAAAAATGAGATGGAGTCGGCCCAAAAACTGATTTGGGGGGGGGGGGCGCAAAATTACTGTCGCGCGTCGTCAAAATACAGTGAAAAAAATAATAAATTCACTATCCAAAGGAGTATGAAGATGATTTAAGTGTCCAAATATTTGTTTTTGAGGTCAAGAAATTGGTTGCAAATGTCAGAAACCCTTAATATACTATAGAAAGCATTCAAATTCTCAAATTGTGCTTTTTTTTGGGGGGGGGGGGGCATAGGGCTATGTTTCGGCCCATTTCCAGTATTCCAGTCACCCAACGTGCACTTTATCATCTTCCAATTGTTGTCACAGATTTATAAATTTGATGATACTGAAGATATAAACAACAGTAGAATTTAGGTCAAGAAACTGATTGCAAATTGTTTTAAAGCCCCAGTTTGCTATAGAAAGCATTCATTGTTTCTCTCTTTTTTTTGGGAGGGGGGGGGGGGGTAGTGGTGGGGTAGACTCTAAGTTTCATTGTATTTTCTGTCCATAAATGACCCATCTCAAATGTATAGACTACAGATTATGATCACAAGTTGTAAAGAAAATAATTCAAAATTACTTTCCCTGATAATATCAAAGGGAGAGTGGACATTCCTTGTTGTTAACTTCAGCAGTTTCAGCAGTGGCCTATCTTTCCGTCTTCATCCTCTATCACATGCCGTAGAAAATAGGCAGAACATCACAAGGTTGTAGGTTGAACTATACACAGGCTTTCAGAAGCTGGTGACAGATTCTGTTTCAAAGAATCTCCACACTGAAGAATCTGTCGCAGTAACCGAATTCTGTGGACTTGGTTTTCCTACAATGTATGCCAAGTGCTGTTTCTCAACATGGAGAAGGCAACTCAAGTAGAACCTGTTCAAATTCTTCCACAACTTCACAGAGATCTAGCAGCTCAGAAAGTGAATACTCTCTCAGGGTTTCATGTGACATTCTAGTAATTTCAACCAGAAGAACCAACATTAACTGTTGAGAAACATCTCCTATGTACAGTACTGTGCCGTACAAATGCTGTGTCTGTGTTGCATTGCAAACAAGGTGGCGAATGTAGATTTGGGGCACAGTTTGATCTTACACCACATGCAACATCTCTCGATACCCTAAATGATGAGGAGCTTGAAGGTCTACAAACTAACAATTTGGATTGGGAGAGAGATCTTGCAAAGTTTGACAAGCTGGCAGCAAGATCCGCATCCTGCTCATGTATTCAATTTGGAGTGTCATACAGAAGGCACACTTCTCATTTCCAAGCACGATCTCACTTAGCCAACCTTAACCAGATTTCAGTAACAGACCTGAAAATCGTCTGACCCTCATTTGTACAATACCTTAGAGTCCGCCACAATCAGTGCATAGCCGGACATGCCCATGGAAAAGGATATATATACAGTTGTACTCGTATGCAACTGATTCTGAACATCACTGAGGTTCAACCAGCACCTTCAAAGTTGAAAGTTGCAAGTGGCGCTGCTGAACCAGCTATTGTGGTCAATGAACCTTGTGCCCTTATTTGGGATGTTAATAATGTCAGACAGTGGTACCTCAGCATATGCCAAAATGACAATGGAAAGGCACATACATGTGTAGTAGAACATCTTATAAGGTGTTGTGATCCTGATATTGGGTTACATTGGAGATGCCCAAAGTGACATGACATACACAGACTGTAGTGTAAGTGTCCTGCAAATTATACCACACAACAGCATGGGACCATGAGACCTCGAAAGTGTACCATGATATTTGTGCTTGACAATTACCACACAATAACTTTGTTGATGCCCTGTTCCAATCATTCTATTGCGTAGAGAGGAGAATAATCACATCATTATGGCAAGCAAATGCAAGTTTGATAACAAATGGAACTTAAATCTAGTATTTTTTACGCCGGTATGTGGTGTCCTAGTGTAACTGTTGCAGTTGTGAAAGCAGTGCTTTTAACAGATTTTTCATTTTCAAAATTTGAATTGCTTGAAAGAGCATAACATACCCTTCCTATATCTACTGTTGTTTATATCTTTAATAATTATCATCACATAAGCCTGTGACTACAAAATTTTGGATGATGGCAAAGTGCATACGTTGGGTGACTCAAATACCAGAAATGGGCCGAAACTTAGCCCTACGCCCCCCCCCACAAAAAGCAAAATTTGAGAATTTGAAAGCTTTCTATTGTATATCAAGGAATTCTGACATTTCCAATCAATTTCTTGACCTCAAAAACATATATCTGGACACTTAAATCATCTTCATACTCCTTTCGATAGTGAATTTATTATTTTTTCACTATATTTTGACCTTTGCGCGACAGTAATTTTGCGCCCCCCCCCAAATCAGTTTTTTTGGCCGACTCCATCTCATTTTTCAACCAATTTTTTAATGAAAGGTGTAAAAATGCTCTGTACGATAAGCTGCTTCAAACAAGCAGGGACCCTAAGGATTTCGAAACATGACCCTTTTTTACCCCCTGTATAGCCCACCACTAATTACATTATTTACATTTCTGACCATTCAACACAACAAGGCACAAACAATTTTCTACTGCATGACCAAACTAACATAAATATCAGATAGGTGATATACTCTGACACTCACACTGACATACAGAAAGTAAACATATAATATACAACGTGTATATGTATCTTTCTTGCAAGATCTTTGCCACTTGGCTGAGCATGATATTTTAGCATGCTACAAAATTCTATTTTCACTACCACTGCTGACAACTATCATCACATCATCGTAGTTAAGATTATCAGTTCAATCATTATTTTTAGTATTATTGTTATTACTATCATTATCATATTTTTATCACTATTATTATTTCTATTACTATTATTTATTTCTATTATCATTACCATCATTAGCATTATGATCATTAAAAGTTATATCATGTATTTGGCAAGAGCATACAATCATGTTTCAAAGCGATTCATCAACTTTATACACAAACATCATAAATAAATATTGGACATTAAGACACACTTGGTTGTACAGACACAGCTAATTCATCGTTAATGAAACCTAAAATAAAGGCAGATTATTCAACTTCCTATTGTGTGAGGGTCCTCTTGCATTAGATATGACCTGTGATCAAACTTAAGTCTAATCTGCACAAAAATACAAACATACTGTAATCTATGACTGGGCATCATGCACGATGCAATCTACTAACAATTAATTACAAGTTGTACTTGATTTTAGCAGCTCAACATAGAGAATGTCTGTGAGTTAGCCTGATTAGACTAAAATTGCAATTATTTCATGAAAAGGAGGGTTTTTTTTTTCATATATAGATGCTGGTACTATCAGGATACAATTAGACAACATTCTTCATTTAACTAGAATGAACAACATCAAAGAAATATTCACAATGCATAGAATCAGCTAATTAGCCACCACTAGCCAATTACACATGTATATGCCATCATATCCTATAGGTGACACTGACAAATTAACAAAAGAAATTATGATGTTTTTTGACATTTACCAGGTGAGTCCAAAGGTTCTGTCAAACTCAGGTCGAAGCGCACTGCAAACAGATCCTATCTTAACTTATCTTATTGCATATAATGGACAATTTGTGACTCTCAAGATCATGCAAGTGAGTGCAGATAGGTGCAGAGAATGTTTGTAATGAGAGTAAAGACAGAAACAGCTCTTACCAGACATGTTGGCCCCAGCCATGATACCTGTAATACCATTGAATACAATGGCAAACACAGTCAGGAAGTTCTGCTTTTTTCCTGTCGTGTAGTCCATTGTATAATTGTCTTCACAAAGAGATCAAAGGAAGATAAAAGAGGCAAGGAAAAATTATGAATGTCAAAGATCAACAATAAACTTCTGAACCAAGTGACAAAAGTTTGCTGCAC
Source organism: Diadema antillarum (assembly GCF_040938485.1). Classification (NCBI taxonomy): domain Eukaryota; kingdom Metazoa; phylum Echinodermata; class Echinoidea; order Diadematoida; family Diadematidae; genus Diadema; species Diadema antillarum. Next base: position 1,641,517 of record NW_027271532.1, read on the forward strand.
ATAGTTATCCTAATACATCATGCCTAAACACCTTTTCTTTAAAAGTGACATTGTCAAGCAGGAAAAGGAAATCATTATGTTATATACATTATTCATATGTAATGCAATGTCATAACTTTTTATATTTTGTATGTTGTCTAAATGTTTGAAATTTATTGTGTGACAAAGTCAAATTTCCATGTAATGTTTTACGACAGCATCTGGACAAAAAAAAAGTAAAGAAAAGAAATGAAATAGAACATTAACTTCACTCTAGAGACAAGACTCTCGGTCTTATCACTATCAAAAGTTCTCATTCTTTTTTATGTCATCATGATTTCAACCAAGTTTCATCTGACGATAGAATTTGGTTTCAGTATGAACAGGATATTGTTCTTTGTTGCCACAAGATATTTTAACCCTAATCAGGCTGGGGGGGGGGGGGGGGGGGGGGGGGGGGGCGGAATCCGCCCCCCCTCGACGTTTCGCGCAATATCTTCGCAGCGCGATAAGCTCCCGCCGCGATGTTTCATGACTTTTTTCTTTCAAGTATCGCGCAACTTTTGAGACTAAAATTGTTGCGCCCGCGCATACCGTTTTGACACGACGCCCGTTCAAAAAAAATTTGTCAACCCCAAAATTGCTCCAAAACGTGATTTTGTGTACAAATCCAATGCAAATTGTGTTTTTTCAATTAATTCACATAAAAATTCATATCTTGACTTAGAATGGACGAAATTAATTCATTTTAGCATAATAAAGCTTCGAAAAATGTCTGTGACAAATTTTGGCCAAAAAACAAACAAAAACAAAAGGTCGAAAAACAAAGAAATACATAAGAAATTCAAAAAACAATCAAATACATAAGAAATCAATTTCGATACAGATTTTTTTTTATCCTATGTCTCAGGAGCATGATACAAGAAACATTTTTAAAAAGAAATTAGCTTAATTAGAGCATTAATAAGTGATTTAGAGCCCAAAACTGATTTAAATGCATAAATTACAATAATTAATTAATATAAAATATAAGAAAAATTTTTCGGAGAAAGCAACCATACATTTTGATAGTATACGTCGCGGGCGTTGCGTGTGCCGATTTTCGGCGCGATCACGCGTTCCATAGGCGAGATCTGAAGGGGGGGCGGAATCCCCCCCCAGATATAGCATAGCCAAAAAAGCCCAGCCTGATTAGGGTTAAATAAAGCTCCATTACACAGTGTGTCAAACCTTCCATATTTCACTATAACAATCATTTCCTCTGCCACAAGTGAATGAAATTACAGCAAGCTGATAAGAATTCCAGCTTCTAATGCTTTTTAACAGTCCTGAAGCAGCTTTCACCTCCAAAAGTTTATGATGTGGTGTAACTTACTGTAACTTACTACTGTAGGCTGAGTCTCAATAATATATTTTGTTTTATTTTGTTTTCTATCACCAACACCACTCAATGAGAACACACAAAGAACCTTCAAAATAATAATAAAACATCTGAATGACTGTCATACTTTTGCTATGAAATAGTATCAAACGTGTAATCATGACTTTACATGACTTCTTTACGAATGATCCTCACAGTTTAGAATTGGTGGCATTCAAAGCTTATCATACTAGCACAAAACCCCGTACAATCTACACTAGAACAACACATTTTAAAAGGTTGTGTGTCCCTTTTGAAACCCTGAAAAGTAGTTTCCTTCCATAAGCTGATATATTGTCAAGGTAGGTAATTCAGACCTTTCTGCAGAATCACAAAACTGGAAACTTCTTTATGATGGAGAGGAAAATAATACTATAGATTTCCAGTGAATTCATTAAAATCCTGAAAGAAATCTAGCTGTTGTTTTCAATGCAAAAGTGGCGCATTTTCGAGTGACATGGGGTTAGTTTTTCATTTCATTTAAAAAAACACACACACACACCGAGATGTATTGCTGTAAAATTTCATGCACAATGTTGGGAAACATTATTTTGCAACCATGCAAAATGTCATGATGCTTCTTTGAATGGACTCATACCAAAAAGGTTGGCTCTCAGTGTGTCCAGGCTGAGCCCAGTGTAGTTTGCTGTGGAGTTTGGCTCAACAAATCTATTGGATGAAGGCAGAGGAACCTCGAAGGGCTCCTGGACAAAGGCGTTGACGATGATTGTTACAATAGCAGCCATCACAGTCAGGAAGATGATGCCAGTGGTGCGGGCAAACATCTTGGCCCCAATGACACAGACCAGAAAGCAGAACATGAGGATGGCAGAACTGTACAGGAATGTCCACCATCTCTTGTTCTCCCCACCAGTAGGAATGCCATTCTTCACCAGTGAACCTTGGGGGAAGAGCATGCACAATAACACTCACACAATAATAAGCAATAGTTAATAGCGATAGAAAAAAAAAATTGCACTTGTGAGCCATGCAAATTCCTTACCATTTCATCAAGGATGTTTTATAATTCAATAAACCCTCAATAAACCTTACACATTTAAGAGGAATATAGCTATGAGTTTTTGAATTTACCAAATTCGATTAAAGTCATTAGAATCCGTTGTTTGTTTGTTTATTTGTTTGCTGTTGATTTTTTTTTTTTTTTTTTTTTTTGGGGGGGGGGCATCATACAACCTTAAAACTCCCGGAGAACAGCCTGAGATCCCTCTTCTAGGATGATTCCATTTAAGTTTAGTTGGAATTTGCACAATTTTTTTTTAAAAATAAGAACAAATCAAATACAACTATTGCCTGGAACAAGAAAAGGAATGATTATTATAGCTCACTCAAGACTTTGGTTGGGTTGTAAGCATACTGAAAAATTATCTTCTCTTCAGTTGCTTACCTGATTCACCAAAATTGTCCTCCAGAATCTCTGTAAAGGCACTGCAGTTGAAGGCACAGGAGAAGACATTAGCCAGGTAGAAGATGAACCCTATGCTCCCTCCGAGTTCTGGACCTAGGGCACGGCTGATCATGACTACAGTGTACAACATTTGGTTGTCAAGGCAATAAACCACATCACACCACTACAAGACAGCACAACAGCTTATTTGTATATCAGTGAATAAAAGCAAATGTAAGATATTTGAATAACCCCTGGAAAGTGTACGTACACATACACACACCCATGCACACAATTACAATTTGTATGTAAGTCCAGTATACATTTCTAAACAAGAGTCAGTGCCTGGACAGTTTTGGAGAGAAAATTTCAAAACAGGTGGATTGTACTACAATTACTACAAACAAAATCTTCTCATGACATCAGTATTGAGCAAAGAAATATATGTCACATTGGTGCAACTATCTAGTTTTCATACAATGTAGTTAAGAATGTATGTCATTCATTGTTTTCATAACACTTGTAGCTGACCTATGATGTCCAAAGGGCCAACATGAATTCTCCGGCGTATCTCATTTCATCAGAGAGAGGAACATCTACGTAGGGTCTTCGAGTCAAAACTCTGATGGCAATAACAACAAAAATGATTTCCCACATATTCTTACATAATTGTAAATTAGAAAGATACACACTAACTGTACATATATAACAAGACCTACACATGTACCAATGTACCAGTACATACATGTATGTACATATGTATGGCTGGTAGACCTTCACAAGATATGTGACAAATTTGCAGTAGATTTCATCGTTAAAGATGAAAGTGCCCCGTACAGATTTCTTTTATTTTCCCTGTATCTCTGTGCATCTTCCATCTTCTTTGGCTGAAGAGATTTCATTTAATAGGCAAACTACACATTGTCATCCCATGATATATATTGTGTAGGTGTTTATGGCACTAGACATCATACATTGTTCAAGACCACTTGAATTGTGTTCTCAATCAGGGCTTCAAGTTACTGTAAAAGTGGAAATTTTCATGGTGTTGAAATTTTCGCGCATTTTGCGCAACCAGAAACTAGCGCGAAAATAAAAGCACGCGAATATTTTTGCCTGCCATATGTTCCCGTAGTTGAGATCCTGATTCCGCGGAATTAAACACATGCGAAACTATTCTTACCCCGCTGAGCGTGAAAAATTAGTCGCACGAAAATATCCACTTTTACAGTACTGTATTACGCCTTAATGAAAACACAAGTTAACTCTGCTATAATTCCTTTGTTTGTACATAGAGTGTTTAATCTTTGGACTTTTCCCATTCTTGTTTTGATAGGTACACACAGTAATCACTCTCACTTTCATCTACTAGTTTTAATGGAAGTTTTTACAAGCTCAATTATTGTGTTGCTAAGGATACAGTAGGCTCCGCCTCCTTCAACAGCTCCATTGGTGGAAATGGCACAGAGTGAAAGAACCGTGAGAAGAACGATGAAGTATCCCAGGGTAAACATACCAATAGTCTCCAACAAACCTGCATGCCCTATGGCAAAACCTGATGTTCAGGAGGAAAGAGGGGAAAAAAACAAACAAACAATTGTAACAATACTTGAATGCTTCATTCAGTGTACATATTTCACAAACAAAATATACAATTATGATGAAATTCAGAAATGTACCATGTGGGAATATGTAGATTGTTGCCACACCAGGGATATTGTAGTTGCCTAAGACCCCGTTTACAGTGCAAGGCTTGGCCGTGTTCAGTTGAAACGCGCAAAAGGCCAAATGCGGGGCCAAAATTGGCCGCGCATTTGGCCACGCTCTGGAGGCGGTCTCGGCTGCGGCTCAGCCGCAGCCGAGACCGGCCTTTTCTCAGTGTAAACGCAAACTGGGCCAAATGCGCGGCCAATTTTAGTCTGGCTTCCAAACCCTCTGCCCGTACTATTTTGTTATTCAGGATATCAACCTCCTCAACGTCGAAAACTAGTATAGTTTAAAGTGGTTTTGTCAAGCAAAGGATTTTTCCTTCGGCAAACAAAGGCCTTTGCCCGAACGGCGACTTCGTCGCCACGGAATCCAGTTGGCAAAGGATCTGAAAACCAGACTATACCAAATTGCGTTTGTTTACAAGCAGAGTGCCACTACGACAAAATATTGAAAGGTTTGAATTAAAAGCGCGGCCGAGCCCGGCAGTGTAAACAGTCAAAATTGCAGAATTGAAAGGTTTGGTGTGATGTAAATTAGTACATGACCCTTTCATGAAGAAATCTTTTAACTTGATGCCTATAAAAAGGAACTTACCAGTACATTTTCATTATACCTAAAACACCTGAATATCGAAGCGATACAATGTTTTATTGTGGATTGTTTGATTAGAGCAGCCCTGCCCCCCCCCCCCCAACACTTTTGTCAATAAGTTCCTGGTTGTATTTAACCCTCAACAAGCACTTCATTACTGCTGGTAAATGACCAGCCTTGACTTGTTTGTGCTCAGCTACCTAATAAGAGTCCTTGCGTAAATGATGTATAGGCCTACATCTCTACCATTGGTCTGATGTTAATACAGCAATTCATCATGGCCAGAAAAGCTGCACACTCTGCTTCTCACTTCAAAATTTTACGTACAAAATGTACTACTCACAATGTATGAAACTGGGGTCAGTTTATGCAAGTGGCGCACAACAGTTCAACAACAAAAGCACTGAGACTTATTGTTGATGAGTAGTATATGATACGATACATGATTAGCTCAAACACCGAGCAGTATCACCTGCAATGTATATCAAGATGAAAGATAGTAACATAGTGACTGAACAAAGCATTTTATCATAGCACAAGTTTCTCCTGTCAGTTTCACTTCCATAAACAACTCACATCCACTCTTTGTTACTTGGTATATCATCCCGGAGTGTGTCCAAATGGCAAAAAGTCTTGTACATGGCCACAAAACTATGGAAGATTCACAAGTTTCTACGTGATGATATCATTCAACATGGTACATGAACTGAAAAGAAATTTCTGCATTCTACTGCAGTAGAATATGTACATTGTATGAAGACAATGATCTTAAATTGCAGCTTCCTTCATGAAGAGGGATAATGATTCATTCCTTTGGTATCATACATGTGTGCTGTTTTAGTTCAAGTGCAGTCTGCATGTCCAAAATTAATTTACTACCAATCAGTTTCTTTGGATAGAATTTAATTGAAATAGAGAAGACTAGCAAGAAGGACAAGCATTGAGATCACCTAGGTGAATCACATAGGGACCCAAGTCACATCCACATCAAACAGCCTTGAGCAGAGATTATCAGTTCATCATGGAGATAGAAATTAGAGAGATAACAAAGGTCATAGAACCAGGTTGGCTCAATAAACAATCATATCACTGTTCTAATCACTGTACAGTCATGATGTTTGGCTCAAACAGTGGACAAGATCCCTATGAGGATGATGTACACACATTTCCTTCTTGGTATGATTCCTTGAACTCTAATCACCAAGTACATATGATTACAATGTCCAGATTTTTTATTTTTTTTTGACCACAGAGAAAGACATCATGTTTACAAAAACTTCAGGGAGAAAAAAATTGTAAGCACATTGTACTTGTTCATTTGCATTTTCATACACTGCCACTTTAATTTTGATTTATAACCATTTAAATTTGACTCAATTTTGATTTACTGTTTAAATTTGACTCAAACCAAATACTGTATCTAATCTATTATTTTCGTGAGAGTTTAATATTTGTGAATTTTGCGAATCACATTTGGAATGCGAATTTAACAAGCGAAAATGTCACCATGCGCTAAGCTACAGGTGTAATAGTGCACTTATGAAGGCCTCTGTGTCCATTCAAGAAAACAACATCTCATGAAAATGTCTGCGACCTCTTCTTTTGTGGATATACCACTGTACGTGAAAATAACAGTATATGTGACCGTGCACCACAAAACGAACGCGCACCCATTGATTTTAAATGAGGACTCAAAAAAGGTGAAACAGGTCAACCACGTCAATCTTAAGTTCTTTATATTTTCTGAAAGAGCTATTCTTCTTCCACATTATTACTAAGTTTGGGATCATAAAATGAATGGGAAGGTATGTTTTTAGCAGTTTATCTATGACTCTTTTTTGTAGAGTAGAGAGATCAGGATATGTCTTAGATGCCCCTTTTAATTTCTTGAAAATCCTAATTTGCACACTCTTCATTTTCAACTCTAATAACTTTTGAAAGGATAATGCTACCACTTTGAAAGTTGGCATTAATCGTAGACAGAATGTGTCTATGAAGCATACTCAATTTCAGCTTAATCTGATAATCCCTTCATTGTTCTTGCTCCAGTGGTAAACAGCCTGTTTTTTTGTCCCATTCAGTACACAGCTTGGGCGATTTGGTAAAGATTAAGCGCTTGAATAGGCCCTGTACTTCAGAGCCTCTTTTCTCATTTCACACTTTTCCAGAGTGTGTGCTTTCTTTCCAATATTTAGATTGGTTAGGAGAGTCCATATGAATGGAGTTATACATCATTTTAAAGCTTAGAGTCTGCTCTTTCAGAATCTGCCCTCAACTAAAAATCTTTGTCTGACAACTTTTTGTTGGTTTTGTGATGCAGGGTCACACATATATTAAATAGTATAGATGACAGGCCTCTAAACTCTCTTTCCAGGTATGAATACTCTTACTGCAAAATAAATCTACTCACTTTGGATTCATTCTCATTTTTAATCGTTAGATAATAAGTCTACCAAATGATTCTCTTAGTTTTCACCAAAAGCCTGGAATCCATCTGTCTTAGAAGACAAGATTGTTGTACATAGGGTGTACAACTATGCACACCCTAATCAGCCAAATCATCTGTGATTTCACTGTATATCATAAAATCTATGTGAAGATTGATTACACTGTTGATTGCTGCAGCTTGTTTGCAGAAGACTATGATTCTGCATTGTGTAAAATGATCTGCCTAATGGGCAAAGTAATCTATCAGATGTATAAAGCAGGAAGTAAAACTGACAAATACAGCTACTAGGCACTCCCTTTTTCAAAGAGAGGAACTGAGAGACAGTGTAAAAGATGACCTACAAAAGTACACCTTATTATATCCCTCTCTCTCTCGTGTGTGTTTCTGATTTCGTTTTGTTGTTGTTGTCATTGTTTATTTGTGTTTTGTGTTTTTTTGTTTTTGTTTTTGTTTTGTTTTTTGGCTGTGTTTTTTGTGTGTTTTTCTTTTGTTTGTTTGTTTGTTTGTTTGTTTGTTGTAGTGTGTTTGTTTGTTGTGGTTTTTTTTTTTTTTTTTTTTTGGGGGGGGGGGGGGGGAGACTTTCCCACTGCTGGTGCTATGTTTCTGAAAGTGGGGGGGGGGGGAGATGTTTTTCATTGCATACTTGTGGCATGAACTGTACATCATGGCTGAACACCAAAAACTGTCTGAATACAAGTGACTTGGCAACTGGTTTTATGACAAATAAATGAAATCCTAATATCACTGCTGCTTGTATTTTTATAAAATGAATATATCAATACGCATCTTTCAGTCATAATTAAGCCAGACTGGTTTTTGTCTTCTTTTTTTTTGTAAATGTTGTACTGCCATTTTCAGACTGAAATGCTGTAGAACTGGGTAGTCCCCACAATGTGGTTCTGAATAAAGATACAAGCAGAATGTACACACGCGACTGCCCAAGGTTGCTGACACACTGAACCCTTGCCCTAAGTGGTAAATGAAGCAGACCAATGTCAATATGACTTCTACTGTCTTCTAGTGAACACAGACTTTCACTGTAAAGAAGAGCCTCTTCTGTTTGTTTGTTTGTTTAAGCCCTTACAGATATAAGCCTCATGGAAAAGCTTCATCCAATAGTCCAAGTCTTGAGTTTTAATGGAATCCAAACCCAATAAACAGTGGATAAAGTCAATCTAGAGGTGAAGTTTGAGAACAACAACAACAAATGAATCAGTATAAATTTGAACACAATTGTGAGCATAACAGTTAAGAATTTTTAAAGCAAGTAATTTGGGAGGCTGTGTTCAATTCCCATGGATTACTGCACAACTACACGTAACTGACAATTGCCCTTCATAGACGCAAATTAACACGTAAAATTGCACGGTGCTTTTTTAGTAATAGCATGGTTATAGCTATGATAAAAAAAACAAGGAAAGTGCCGTAATGTGTCTCGCCCACAAACGTACAACACCCCTTTTTTTTTTATTTTGTTCACAAATGGACCTATGGATCAAAAGTTAGGAGTCATAATTAAATGCACAGTACATTGGGCCCTAAAAGTTCATTGACCCTGCCTGTGACCTTTGACCTTGTGGTGACCATCAACTCCCCAAGGTACATCTACCATCCAAGTTTGGTCACAAATAGACTTACGGATCAAAAGTTATGACCCACAATCAAAACGCGCCCTAAAAACTTAACATTGGGCCCTAAAAGTTCATTGACCCCTGTCTGTGACCTTTGACCTTGTGGTGACCATCAACTCCCCAAGATACATCTACCACCCAAGTTTGGTCACAAATAGACTTACGGATCAAAAGTGTCCATAAACGAAACGCACCCTAAAAACTTAACATTGGGCCCTAAAAGTTCATTGACCCCTGTCTGTGTCCTTTGACCTTGTGGTGACCATCAACTCCCCAAGGGACATCTACCACCCAAGTTTAGTCACAAACGGACTTATGGATCAAAAGTTATGACCCATAATCGAAACGCGCACTAAAAACTTAAAGGACAAGTTCACCTTCATAAACGTAAGGATTGAGAGAATGTGGCAATATTAGTAGAACACATCATTGAAAGTTTGAGGAAAATCGGACAATCCGTTCAAAAGTTATGAATTTTTGAAGTTTTTGTGCAGTCACCGCTGGATGAGAAGACTACTGCAGTGTATGAATAACTTAGATGTTACATGCGTACAACAATATAAGGAAAATATAAAGAGAATTGCACAAAATTTCATCTTTTGAAAAAAGTACACATTCCCTTGACTCGTTACTGACATATGTTATGGGTAATATTATTCCCCTTGCCTTTAGAAAGAGGCAAGTCAAGTGTTCTTTTATTATGTGAAAAAAGTGAAAATATGTTGAATTTTCTTTACATTTTCTTTATACTGTTGTACGCATATGAAACCACAAGCTGTAGTAGTCTCCTCATCCAGCGGTTCCAACGCAAAAATTTTAAAAATTCATAACTTTTGCATCGATTATCCAATTTTCCTCAAACTTTCACTGATGTGTTCTACGAATATTGCTGCATTCTCTCAATCCTTATGTTTATGAAGGTGAACTTGTCCTTTAACATTGGGCCCTAAAAGTTCATTGACCCCTGCCTGTGACCTTTGACCTTGTGGTGACCACTCTTCCCTCCAAGTTTGATTCAAGTTGAAGCCCAGAGTACAGAGTTATTCAAGTTTTTACAGCGTTACGGACGGACGACGGACGAACGGACGGACGGACGGACGAACAGACGCAGCAGGTGATCCCTTAGTCTCCCCTCACCTCTGGTGGGCTCAACAAAAAAATGCTGAATAATTGGTGTTTATTTACATACACTGTACAATGTATGTCGATGAAGGGCAATCAATAGTTGTCAAATGGTTGCAAGAAAAGCAACTCGACCCAAGTATTATTAATTTGAATCCCCATGGATTGTACATATCACAATGTATGTATTAGATCTCTGTTTCTCTACTTTTCATGTGACCAAGATTGCATCTCCTCTGAAATAATATGGCATGCTCCTCCCCACAACAAGTATTCCTTTCGACATAGCTAGTATCAAGTTGCACCATGAATGCTTTTCTAAGAAATTAAAATACAAGCTGTATGTGTACTTACAAAACGGATGGATAACACAGTGCAACTTGTTCCTAACTTAATTTTGCCTTCCGGTAATTGCCCAGAAAAAATGACTTTCTCATTTGGAGCAACTATTGTAATGTACAATTTTCACTGAGCATGCATTAAAACTTTAAGAATCTAATGAATATGAAGACTTTTAGCAACTGATTGACAAATTGCCCTACATCAATGCAAAATAGCACTGAACTAGTCAGTGTCTTTAGTAGTAGCCATGATAAAAAAAAATCAAGATGTTTGAATGACTTTTTTTTAAAGCATCTACCTTGTAAACACCTTTTTCTCATTGATAAAGAATGATTGAATTGCAAATAAGGAAAGCATGAAATAAGCAATCATTGCTTATGCCAACCAGAATGTGATGGTAGTATCGCTCAATGTGCAGTGTACATGTACAAAGTTGCAAAGTTACAAAGTGTACGTGCAAAGGTGACATCATCAGGCTTCTCCGGAGGACATTTACCACAAGAGCATCTTACTATTCTTAGCAGACAGCTTACCCAGGTGTCCTCCTGAGGCTAGCCTACAAACTGTAAGTCTACCCTGGATGGTCTGAGGCAAGATTTATACTGTGAGGTTCTCTGGAGGTTACCCAGAGGATGTTCACCATGTTGCCTCTTAACAGACATAAGGTAATGTACGTTCTCTGGGACGTTGTGTCCTTCGGAGACTACCTAGAGTTTTGTGGACTGTTCTTGTGGACAAGGTATGATTTTGTGCACAATGTATCCATGATGTCACAACAATGTTGCAGAGACCCATGGCAACCAACCTGCATCATTGTAGAGACATTGCAGAGATGTCTCCACAACTGAAGATGTCATCCTTGAGTTGCCTTCTTTGTGAGAACGTAAACCATTTTTAGAACTTTTGAGTTGCACCAAGCTACTGTAAAAGTGGATATTTTCGCGTGACTAATTTTTCGCGCTTGGCCAGGTAAGAAGAGTTTCGCGTGTTTTTAATTTTACGAAATCAAGACATCAGCTAGTGGAACATATGGCACGCAAAAATATTCGCGTGCTTTTATTTTCGCGCTAGCTTCTGGTTGCACGAAATCCGTGAAAATTTCAACACCGCGAAAATGTCCACTCTTACAGTACCACGATGTGGCAACATCTCCTCCAGTGAGACAGGCCCTTTCATAATTTTGACTTTGTGTACCAGCATACCAGGGAGCTATTTGGAATTTCAAATTGCAATGCAGTATGAAAATTACATGTGGACATGTCATGATGAAAGCAACGGTACATGTATAAACAGGATGAAACTTATGTCATAAAGAATTTGATAAACATGCCTTCTGACTCTTGTTCTGTCAATCAACCACTAGAAGTGAGAGTAGAACAGAAACTAGGTAGATGACATGACCATAAAATATTGCTAGCACTGTCCTGAGACTAGCTATCTCCCGACTGATGGACTGAATAGGAAGTTGGTTTAACATACAAATTGTATTCACAAGATTGTTTGCCTAAACCAAGACAGGAAGGAGTGTTTGAAGAACTTCCTCATTCTCATTGCAATGTGTTTTTGCACGAACAGACTACATTATATTAGCAGTACAGTGTGCGGAGTGCCTCAAAGAGTGAATGGGACGAGGGGCATTATCCAAGTTGCAACAGATGCTGTACTAGTACCGGTATATTATTTAAAGCTACAATGTAGGTCCACAATGTATAATGTACGTGTACGTACACTGTGGCCAATCAAGTTGCCACGTCAATGCATGTATGGCATATGATAATACCATCAAATTGCACATAGTTCGTGTGTGTATGTATCAACTTGTTAGTATAAATAACTTTTAAATGTACAATTAGGGGGGGAAAAACATGAAGGGCTGAACCACACCTTTTTCTTGATTTATCATCCAACACAATGACATACCCACTGTAGAATACATTGTAGGAACATGAAAATGTTTATGATATTCATGGTTTCCAACTTGGGCACAACTTTTCATCAGAAGAAGATGTTTGTACCAATGTACAGTGTAAAGGTTGAGTATGCTTGACAGTATGATTGTCCTACAATAATTGACAAAAGCCTACAATACCCACCGTAGCAGGCAATATTTCATGGCTAAACACATTCAGTAGAAGGCCAGTCCTCTACTAATGACAAGACTCAAAGTCCCCACAGATATAATGTTATTTCAATGTAGTTTGTGTAAATTATGATCAGATACTCTAGCAGCAAAGGCCTGATATTGTTATAGCATTCAAACAAGGATAATAAACAGTAATATTTAAATGAAAAGCTTCACTTTTTTTTTCTCTCATTCTGCTGGCAATGTACTGTAACATACAACCAGGGAAGTGGTCCTCCCTGCTAAAACAATAATGTAGTACACTGTAGCATGGAGGTTGTAGTAAGAAATCTCTACCACCTCCCTGCTGTACAATGTAAGTTTGGGCTAGTTCTGTCTGCTGCATAAGCCCAAGATATCTTCATGCAAAATTACACTGTTACATCCTAAGGCATAACTTTTATGAAACAATGCTGGGTATAATCTGTAAATGTTGCCAACTCCAGCTACTTGGACTAGCAGGTTATAATAATCATGATTACCTGATAACATTTAGGTAATGCAAAATCCTTTCAAAATCGCTTCTCCATGAATTCATTCGGCTAGATTCAACCTGTAGATGTTCAAGTAGTACAACTGTACTTGTAAATGTAATTTTGCATCACACAATTTTACTCTACGTAAGCACCTTTGTCTAAACTTAACTATATACTGCATCAAAAATATTGGCCTTTTATGGTGTTTGCTACACAATGAACAATATAATGTCAGGATAAATACCAATAGAATACATACAGTTCATGGATTATGACATGAAATTATATTGCATGCAAAAGATGATAATGTATATTAAATAAATCCATAAAGACATCAAAGTGGCCCCACAAAGGTTGCAACCTACAATCTCTAATGTAGATGCAGACAAATGAAAATCAGGCTGCTGTGTTAGAATAAAGAGAAGCACAAGCAACAAAAACCAGTTCTAGGTAGTCAGAAAGGGAATATTCAAATGTAATTGCCCTGTATAATATACGGAGTATGAAATTTTGGGATTAAATTGGCTCAAAGCCTACAACTGTACATGTTCTCACGACATTTGGACTCCATGTATAGGACCATAAGTATGCATTGTACACACATGTCATATGACCGTGCATAAAAGGTAATATTCAAATGTAATTGCCCTGTATAATATACGGAGTATGAAATTTTGGGATTAAATTGGCTCAAAGCCTACAACTGTACATGTTCTCACGACATTTGGACTCCATGTATAGGACCATAAGTATGCATTGTACTCACATGTCATATGACCGAGCATAAAAACCAACAAATCAGATTTTCCATGAGGACTCAAAATAGGTGAAATGAGTCAACCTAGTCAATCTTTGTGTCGTTGTTTTTTCCATTTAAAGAGCAATTCTTCTGCTACAAAATATTGAAATTTGGGATCATAAAACAAATGTGATATTTTATGTGATGTTGTTGTTTTTTATAGAACAGAGTAATCCCCCATATTAGTACATTGTATGTCTGAGGCTCGTCAAGTACATTGTACCTCTTTGGTCTGAGAGAACCCTCTTCATTTCTTAATTAAGAACCATGCACTCTTTACACTGTAATAACTTCTGAACGTAGTTACTGCATTTAAAGTATGCAATAGTCTTGCATAGAATGTGCTCAGTGAGTGTGACAAATTCCAGTTAAAGGGAAGCAGTCCTGAGATTTTCTCTGTACTGATAATAAAGATGAGTAAAAAATATAACCTTTCACCAATTTATACGCGTGGACATCAAAAATTGTCTCCGTACGCGATTTTTAAAAAATAATTCCTGCAAGCGATCGTGTAAGAGCCTGCCAAAAAGTGCAACGTCATTGATGCCCTACTCTCAAGTTGACAGCCGTGCCTCAGAAAACCAATTTAAGTGTTGAAAATGATAATATCTGATTTTTTCATAAAATGTGACAATTTGTGGTTTTATTATTTCAAACAAAATATTTCAAGCTTATATCCACAATTAATATAAAAATAAATAGTAAACATGTATTTATAAATAACTAGGGATGACGAGCAGAACACCGCTGGAAAGAGTTGTGCATCGATGACGTATGACTCTCCGCCAAGACTTGCTCATTTGCAGAGTCACACTTTTTTAACCGAAATGTACGAGCTTATTTGGTGATTTGAAAGTTTGTTTTTGATGAGAGTAGTTCTTTGGAGGTACCAACAACAACATATTTTTTTTAATTTCGTGAGGACTGCGTCCCTTTAATTTGATAATCTCTTTATTGAGGATGCTACAGAGTTCTACACTGTATATCCTGTTTTTGTCCCATTCATTGCACAGAGCACTAGGACTGTACTGCAGGGTGAGGTTTTAAGCACTAGAAGAGAACCTTCATTTCAAAGCCTCCTTTCTCAGTAATCACTTCTTTTTTCAGAGGGTGTACTTCCTTTACCTGATCAAGATCAGTTAGTAAAGTCAATTTGAACTGAGTTAAATGCTATTTCAAAACCTAAAGTCTCATCAAGTTAGGAATCTGCCCTTATCTAAACTTCCATGTCTGGCAACTTCTTGCTTGTTTTGTGATGCAGGGTCACATATAACTGTATCATTACATTCAGCTGATAATGATTAATTATCATAAAATCATGCATCCATCTCTGTCTGAAAAAAAGAAAAGAAATTATAATAAATGGAATATTAACAATAATAAAGAGACAACAGGAATTTGAAATCTTACAATTTTCCACATAATTATATATGTCCCATCATCAATGCTTGTCTTGTTCTGTAACACAAATGTTACAGGTTATGTAATTAGGTGAGTGGGTTCAAGTATGTCATTGTCACCTTATATTTTAAACCATAAATGATGGTTTGGTTGGTTTTCTAGTATGAACACATCTAGATGGAATGGCTTTTTTATGTTTTTTTGTTTTTTTATTGCAAGATTTGTTGGAAGGGGAAAACACATACTAGACAGTTCTAGAGTAGGGGAATAGAGAGACTTACTAACAAGCGCTGTTTAGAGCAACAGCACTAGTCCCAATTTGGGACTCTTTTTTTTTTATTCGCCCTTTTTCGAGACAGTTCACGCAAAACACTTTACACACCCTGAGCGATGGTACTTGCATGTACACTTTTTGTATTGCTAGTATACACACGACAGTCTATGTGGATTCCTCTGACTCTGTGATAGAGAATAGATCTAGTGCTAGTCTTGACACCAAATTAGGGCTCAGACTCAGTAATCTCAACCCAATGAGGACGGGCTGATTTTGCTATAACATGCATTTCCCATAGACACCTGCCCGAGTAATTTTACTTGGGACTAGTTTAACGGGTTAACTAATGTCAGTCCTTCTTACTGCATGTTAGAAATTTGTTTTAAAGACACCTTCTTCTTGAACCTCTATACTGTGCAGCCCTCTTTGCTGAGTATTGCCGTACATTGGAGAGGTCGCGAACCACAAGAACACATGGCATTGGCATTGGGTGCAGTAACACTAACTAAACTAGGTGCAAGTAAAAAGCATCTCCACCCTTAACCTTGGGGCGCTCCTTGTACACAGTTATACTGTGGGAGCGCCCCGAGTTGAAAGAGTGCTGTCACTGAACGTTCAAAGACAAACCCAAATTTTTGCGGCTCTATAAGAACATATTTCACCAGCAAAAGGCTTACTTTTATACTCTACATTGTACATCTCTTATCTAATTCATACTTGCCATTCACTTGAAAACTTTGAAACTGATCCTATGGTCTTGAAAAGATGTTTTTCTTTGAGCACCATCTACTTTCTCCCCGTTTCTCCTATCGTTTTTTGAAACAACCTTTGCAAAGGAACATAGCGCATTGGCGATATGAATATGCATGAAAGGCGCAATGTTTTTTGCCTTTGGACAGGGTCCTTTCGCTCTCACGCTGTCGCGCTCGGCTGGGATATGTATATTGCTTCTTCGATTGTCCAGAAAGTAACGCAATACAGTGAGAAGGTCTTGTGAAAAGGCTACATTGCACTCCGGTTAGCGCATGTGCCCAGGTTTCAAGTCCGTCAAATGGAGCAGTTGTCATTCTCACAGATTCCTCTTGACCGGATCATTTAAAGTCTTTAATTTTTACAGGAGGAGCAAAACGTTCCACGGCAAGTGTTATTAACAATTGGACCAAATCTGTAAGTATTGAAATTGAAGCAATTTTTAGTACATATGCTGGAATTTATCTGCGATACTACCCCATACCGTGACTCAATATCCTTCCATACACAGCCCGAACGCTTCGTGTTCGGGCTGTGTTTCGCAGTTACTCCAACCTGAAGAGCTAACGAAGGATGAGTGGTGTTAGGCAGCTCTGGAAAGAGTCAATCGATGGAACTGACACCACTGCTGCAGGTAAACCATTCCACAGGCACAGAGAACCCAACCCCAAGCACCTTCTGGGGCCCGTTGCATAAAAGTTACTATTATGGTAACTTTGCCATCCAATGGTAACTACCATGGCAACAATACTCAACAGCCAATCAAAATCAAGAAATTCATGGAAGTTACCATTGGATGGCAAAGTTACCATAATAGTAACTTTTATGCAACGGGGCCCTGATCTGAAGATTCTCCCGCCTGAAACCCCTTGCAAACGGGAGACTCCAAATTGATTGCTTATTTTTCAACATACGATGACACTACATGTATTTTTAAGTAAGAAATCATTTCAAGCGCGAGACACAGAGCCAGGGCGGGAGAAATTAAATCTCAAGCGGGAGAACGGGAGATTTTGCAAAATGGGCTTTCGGCGGGAGATCTCCCGTCGAAAGCAGGAGAGTTGGTTGACGAAGACTTCATGGATCCCCTCCTACTGCTGAGGAGAGCGATAATGTCAAAAAAATAAAAGACTCCTCCGGACAGACGGATCTTTCTCACAATTTAGTTTCTGTCTGGAGAGTTGGAGCCTCTGCAGGCAGATGACGTTGTTGCAGTGTTGTTGTTTGAACTGAAGGTGATGTCCTCTGGTTTGGTCAGAAGAAGGATAAATTTACAACTACAAGAAAGGAAGATCATGTGTTCCCGTTGACCGAAAGATCGGTCTGTATCTGTCCATCAGGGAATGTTCCGCGGAGACTGCGTCTGGCTTCACGGATCCCCTCCGTGTTAATGGCAAAATATAAAAGAGTCCTCCCGACAGACGGATCTTTCTGTCTAGTGTAACATAGACACTGACATCACTGTTAGACACTGTTAGACACTGTGTAGTACAGAGTAGAAAATACTTAATTAATGTAAATTTAGGGCTTAACTTCACTTGACGAGGTACATAATAACAATTAACATGTATTCTGCAGCTATTCCTAAATTCAGTTTCATGCCTAATCATATAAAATGGGACGGATCGGCGGGATAACCCCGGGCCGGGGCGCTGTAACCAGGCAGTTATGAGTTAAACTTTAAGTAGTCTAGTTTAGAAAAGTAAATTAATAATTCACTCACCAACACGAAGAAACAGAATTGCGCTGAAGATTGAAAGTACACATGGCATAAAGCAACCGAAAAAGGTCGACAAATTTCGGGCATTATTGGCGGGATTTACAGCAGACACACTTCTATTAAGCTCGTATCGCAAAAGTGGAGTATTCTCGTCTCCTGATATGCCACCACCTCCTCCCCCAGACGTCGGTCGGGTTCCGTTCAATCTCCCGGCGGGGCTTGTTGCGCGACTTTCCATGCTCACAGCTGCCGCTTCGCTTGTCATGTTGTCTGGGCCACCGACCACACCGTTATGGCATGCATTCTTCTCTAGCTGTGAAATAGCATCGGTCATGACCGGAAATTACGCTTTTCGGCTGCTGACCTTTATGGATAACGAAGACAAAATTACAGTTCAAAGTCAGCTGACTGACGCGAAGGCCGGGCCTAAGTTCGTTCGTCACTCTCAGGCTCTCGGTTCTCGGGCTGTGGCATGTGTATATACACATCACATGAAGTAGGAAGTATTGCGCTCGTTGTCGTTGTGGGACAGTCCAGTTCCGATTGTTGTTACATGTTTCGTGTGTTTTCACGATAAAGCTCGTAGCATCGTAATACGATGTACTACTAGATCTAGGGATAGGCCTCTAGTGTACCAGCATACGATACACACACACATGCATGCTCGTACGGTCTGAATGAGCACAGGTAATCAACAACAAAACACGAACAGATGTGCTCGTCTACCTCGTGACCACTTCACCTGGCTCAAGAGTGTCACCTGACTAGCTTGGACTACAGCGGCCAAACCTCGAGATGGCGCTGTATAGCATCCTCCAGAGCGGGTTTATAAACCCGCTCTGGCATCCTCAAAGAGTTTCTATTGAGTTAGGTACAACAGGGCCGGCGCAGTGTTTTCAAAAGTGTGGGGGCCCACTTCCGGGTTTCATGAGCTAACAAGCACTTCCGGGTTTCTTCAGCTGACAAGCAAAAAAAAAAAAAAAAAAAAAAAGTCCTCAGCTCATTCTCTCCCCTCCCATTTCCAGGTGTTATAAAAAAAGGTCTTCAGAGAAAACACTTAACCTTACCGCCGCCATACTTCAAGATCTCTATCTTTTTATATTTTAGTGCCACTTACGTACTTCCGGGTTGAAAAAAGTGTGGGGGCCCAAAGTGATGACACCTTATGTATTCCTTTGTATGGTACACAAAAAGTGTTGGGGCCCGAGCCCCCACGGCCCCCACGGCTGCGCCAGCCCTGTACAAGATGTAGTGAGAAGATCCGAAGCGCTAGCGATAGACGCTAATAAAGAATATCTCTTTGAGAAATCTCCCACTGTCTGCTTCAATCTCTCGAGTTCTTGGTTGCGATTTCCTTGTGCTCTGGAAAAAAAGGTGAGGGGACATGCAGGGCAAATTTACGCACTCATTCCAACGCATATGAATTAGCTCTGAGAGCAGGCAGAGACTCCAACCCCAAGCACCTTCTGATCTGGAGATTCTCCCGCCTGAAACCCCTAGCAAACGGGAGACTCCAACTTGATGTGCGCGAAGCGCGATGTTCCTTGTGGCCGGGGTCCAGCTCTAGGGCTCTAGATGTTATCTCGTGCTATCTACACGTGTAAGGCTTGTTTTTTTCAGCATACAATGACACTAAGTACAATCATTTCAAGCGGGAGAAATTACATCTCAAGCGGGAGAACAGGAGATTTCGCAAAAATGGGCTTTCGGCGGGGAGATCTCCCGTCAAAAGCGGGAGAGTTGGAGTCTCTGAGCAGTTAGTTGTTGTCGTTTGTTAATTTTTGGTCAGCGATTGGTCAGGTTCGCAGACTATCATGACGGCAAAAAAGTGCAGCATGAAATAGTAAGACGACAAAAAGGACAAAATATGACCCTGATCATGAGCAGCAATTTTCATGCTCATGTTCTCAATAAACCGCCCAGTACAGAAAACATAAGTTTGTTAGTCACCGCATCCAGACGATGGAGTAGCTGAGGGGCAAATAAGGGCCCTGTTTCATAAAGCTGTTCGTAAAGTTACCAACAACTTACGAGCGACTGGTGATCAGTTCTGGGCCCTGTTGCATAAAACCCTTACCGCTGGACTTACCGCTCCTTTCTAGCGGTAAGTCTTCAAATTAGCGGTAAATTTTAGAATCCTTGAGGCTGATTGGCTGTGACGCCTAATTTTAATGGTAGTTACCATTGAAATTCAACGGTAAGTTTTATGCAACGGGCCCCTGATGTGCTATACTTATCAGAATTTCCATAATTCAGCACAAGAATTGATCAGCAGTCGCTCGTAAGTCGTTCGTAACTCTACGAACAGCTTTATGAAACACCCCCCAGTTCTGTATAACTTTAATGCCCACAACCAGATATGTTAACCAGGTATAACTATGACAAAAACCGTGTGATATATTAGGTCCGATCTCCTTGGGTCAAACAAGCCCCATGCATGTAATACAAAAGTTTCGGGGCTGATTATACGACTATGCCGCAGTCAAAAATGTTGAAAAGTAAATTATCACTTTTGTCATCAAGTATAGTGACTAAATATGCACATGTAAACCGCTGCTTACGGGAGTCAGATGCTTGATTTAGAGATATCAAATTTATGAGCAATAAATAATTATTATGTTCTGGAGGCTGCGGGTTATTATCCATCTAACCAACCAAGGAAACAGGGAAAGAGCAACATGAAAAAGTCAAAATACACTTTTTTTTTTCTCTTTCATTTATACCGAAATGAAATAATGAACACAATTAAAATGGAAATTACCACAGGTGTATCTGTATGTAAATAGACTTTCTTTCTTACAGTGAATTGAAATAACAAACACTAACTAAAATAACCAAGATGAATAGGCCTATGATATTAACAAGCGTATTTGTGTAAAACTTTGAAAGGGACATACCTCCTTATTTGTAGATTGAATTTAGTTTAAAACAATTGTGAAAAACAAACAAAAAAGTAAAAATTTTGTGAGGTTGCCAAGTTGTCCTGTAATATTGATCATAGTCAAAATAAAAAGTGTGTTGCAAAATCCTGACATCTATATACATGTAATAGTTCAAATCAACTTATTTCCACCATCAACAAAAATAATACATAAAAGTATACCTGTATATCAGTTCATGAAATATTGAGAAATTTGAAACAAAATAAGTGCAGATCCTTAGATACAATACAACATACAGATAATTTTATATCCGGAAAATAAGGCACACTTTACAACAGAAACCAAGAAAAACTGAAGTAAAGGAAAAGAACGATCTACTAAGAAACAAGGTTGAATACACTTTAAATCATCCACTGGAGAGAACAAAAATATTTTTAAAAAATATGCAAAAACGTATATCTAAATTTAGAATAGATATGATATTTGAGATGTTTAGGTTATGATGCTAAAATCATTCATAAAAGTTACTTGTTATAAAGTACAAATACACGCAGACATAGAATAACATGGTAATACATGTATGTGGTACGGACACTGTCCATTTAGCCGTGTGTACCACGAAAATATAGTGACAAAACAACACTACCCACATAGTACACAAACGTTAGCACGCAATCATGGAAATACGTGCCTTTTTTTCCTTTCCTACTGAAAAAAAAACAACGTTCGTGTGTAGATGCTGATGTGGACAAGTCAATATCATACTCGATCATGACAATGTTAAACGTGACCATTATTATTAAGGTGACAAGATTACATCATCATCTATAAAGTTTGGATAGATGATTGTTAGCGATATCAGTATGTTATAGAAACATTCTGAATAATGAACATTCCATAAATAACTTATTTCTTTGTCGAATACTGTGAAAACATTAGATGCTCATTTGTTTTATTCTTTACTGCCGTGCATTTCAAAACATGGAATGGATGTTTTCTTTCTTCATTTATCTGTTTTGCAAAGAAGCTCTGAATTTTTCCTTCTTTGCCACAATAGCTAAAAGAATTGACCAGATACAATAAACGTAATAAATTCAGTGATTATTTACAAGGGTTTAGGTAACGTCAAGCATAACTTGCTTAAGAATTGCATCATCTTATCTATACGACAAGACATGTCATAAACTACCTATAATATCAGTTGCAAACTGCTACAATATAAACAAATGCACTATTATATTAATGAGAGGACCTCAATACCTTGACTAAAACTTTTTGACTTTTCGAAACGTGGCCTGGGTTTTATAAAAGTGAGATATAATTAGGTTAAAGACGCGAAGATACTGACACAAACAAACCTACTGCTGACTCCATTACATCGAAATGAGATGACTAGGCGAATTAATGCTGCTGCTGCTGCTGCTGCTAATACTAATAATAATGATAAAAATAATAATGAGAATAATAATGAGAATGATTGTTATTGTCATAACAATGATAGTAGTAGTATATACATATACATACATAATATATACACACACATTTATATATATGATTGTTATATATATATACGTTCACAAGCGCCAAACACCAAACTCGCTAAAACTAGATCTGATATCTTCTTATATATGTATATATATATATATAGAGATATTATTATATGGCATGATATGATTATTATATGGCAGCATTATGATATAAGAATCTATTTATATTTTTTTGGACATATGATGTTATTCTGATGATGATTTGAGGTTAGATTGGATATTTGTATTGAATTGAATGATTGATTTGTGTATATAAAGGAAATGATTTAGAAGATTGGTAATATGTGAAATTGTATTATGTATTATATGACACATCAGGTTATTCATATGATAATCATTCTGTTGGTAGGTCCTGACGAAGGCCCAATGACGGGCTAAAAGCTTGACAAATAAAAGGGAGACTAAGATGGGGAGCAACGTCCCGCCTCAGTCCAATTCCTTTCAATATGCAACCAACAATGCGGCACCGCGCACGTTCGGGACCCAGGGAACTATCTCTTACATTATACATACATACATACATATATATATATATATATATATATATATATATATAGTGTGATGATGCTGATATTCCTACCGTACGCCTCTGTCATCTTAAGTGAAATTATAGTTGAGACAATGTAGATAACAGAAGATGTCGCATGAAACCGGCAGAGTTGTGAAGCTTTCGACCGTGGTCTCCCTCAGCTTCCTCATCCAGGCAACTCAAACGTCTGCTTAGCAGGATTATTTAGTTTATTTATGATATATGTTTGATAATTTTTATTGTATGATATGTTTGTATGCTACATATACTAACTATATACTCATTTACAGTTATACATTGTTGAATGTGTTGCAAAGTGCCAAAAAATATTGCCAAGTATGTCATGTAACTATTAACTCATGCTAAACTTATATTTAATATATTGTGTTTATGACTTCAGATTTGTTATGCTCAAAAACATATATTTCGTTTCACAAACAGATATCAAAGCTGAGGAAGACCACGGTCGAAAGCTTCACAACTCTGCCGGTTTCATGCGACATCTTCTGTTATCTACATTGTCTCAACTATCTATATATATATATATACAACTGTAAGATGAAAGTGAGAGAGAGAGAGAGAGAGAGAGAGAGAGATAAATAGACAGAATGAGAGAGATAGTCGATTGCAGAATGAGTTATCTTCGTTCAGGCGCCTGCGGCTGTGCACCATTATGATTATACCACCGCTATCACGCGGCGCATGCAGATTATTTACACTTCATACATAGTACATGACGTATTAGCCCTAATGCACTTCCCCTTCACCTTGCCGTAATCACCACGAGCATCATCGTACCACTCTTGCAACAACACGACTGTATTGTCTTCATCACCACCGCCATCATCACCACAAACACCAGCCATCTTCGTGCGCAGTACCAACATCGGTTTCTCATGCCACTCGTCAAACCGACAGAAATAGATTTACAATGGACAAATAACTTCGTATATTTGCCATCGATATTTCCTGGTCAACACCACAATCATCTTCAAGGTATATTATTAGGTAATACTTCATTGTAAAAACGGTATATTCTAATTCTACGTTTGCATGTCACTTGCACGAAATAATATCATGAAATATCAACAGAATACTCTCATTCATCTCTCGCCTGCAGCACAGTTACGCCATCAAAGTAGTTCGAGTGAAAAGAGTGAAATGGAATGACATGAAGACACATGATTGTTTGCAGTACAAAGTGATTTGTATTATATATATCAATTCTTTCTATTTACATTTCTTGTTTCATGAAAAATAAGTTAGTTCAATTCATATGAAATATAGGCTACAACCACCACTGTAGCAGTATTCACGCTTCCAAAACGATAAGAAAGTGGGTGAGGAAATATTTTAGCGACAGGGAAAGAGGGCAGTAATTTGTTATGATCGTCCACACACACAAACAGTCTTATAGCATTCAGTTGTAACATATTATATATATAATTTCTACGAAATTTTGGAACCAAACTAGTCAGCGGTATGGTGTAGCATAAACAGAGTATGCGTATCCTTGAATATTCACTGGCGTTGAATACAGAATCTGAACAATCATTCAACAAGTGAAGAGATTTAGAATACAAGAAAGCATTTCACAATGATAGTCGTGCCAATCAACTTGATAGACAAAACGTCAGAAGCAGCAAAATAACAAATATTTCCCACACTCATATCGCAGCCTGTCCAAACGAAAACTGAATACAGTGAATAACATATTTCATATTCGAATTAACTCGGATAAAATATACAAGACTTTAACACGGCTGCGAATGGTATGCGACAACAGCATTTACGTGCAAATAATTTATGTCTATAATTCATATTCTAGTAATCATATCATAGTACTCTATTACATCATCCATGCGCAGCATGAGAAGTCAAGACGGCAAGGTTTGCATAAATAACATCTTTCATACCTTTCCTGGCAAAAAGCTGATAAATTGAATAAAATAGAGGAAGAAATGTTGATACCCCGCGGAAAAGCGTTCCATACATTTCCTTTAAGTCAGAACTGCAGCGATTATGATATCTTATCCTACATGGTGAGAAATTGCATAATGTGAATCTTGCATAATCCGAATAATGTGGGAATTAAACAAAGAAATGGATCAAACAGTACAATGTAGCGCTGTGTAATTTTAGTTGCATTTGGGTTATGACATGGATTAAACGTGTTTCTCGATGAAGAAAATACATCCATGTTCAATGATATATGTCGTTCTATGTTGTATTGTTCTCCCCTGAAACCACGGATTACACTGAGAATCGGACTTCCCTTGATGTCACTGGGAATACACAATGGTCATGAATACTGGCTCATGAAGTTTGAGCTACTTAAAGACAGAATGCAAGGTACAAATTACACATTAATTTGGGTTTGAGGGAAAGGGGCACGAGGGAAGTTCGAGGCGAATGAAGGCACAAGCAACTACAAAATAAGATCAAGCGCCCTCTCGCGCTTTTCATCAGACAGATGATGAGAGTAAGCATAAATAAAACAATACATACCTGCAAACACACGTGGTGATAAATGTGAGTAAAATTGAATTTACATTTCATTACATCATGAAATCAGTCTAAACTGTGTGATAACGATATTACCAATGTAAGGGAGAACAACTCCTTTGTCAGAATACACAGTCTTTCTTTACATTTGTTGGTCCAAAACTATCACAAATAAAAGCTCCTTGGCAGTACAGTATTACATTGTCACACTCATCATTAGCTATTGGTTGTTTCTTATACTTTTGCGTGTGCTTCATAACACGTACCCGTTACAATGACTCCAACCATTGCAATGACGAATATGAGGGCAACTTAATGAATATCGTTTTGGTTCAGTTGAGTAGTTATAATTGAATACATGAGTGGTATACCCTATTGTTAGTAAACCACTTATTTTGTTCTGTCTTTGATTACCCCGGGTAATTACCAGATATCAATTTTTTTTTTAACCAATATATTAAGCATCACATTGTGAGTTCATTCACAACTTGAATATCTAAACATCTATACACAAATATTGTGTATACCAGCAGCTTAGCTGAATATGATTCTGTGAACAAAGTGGGATAGTCGGCTATGAAAAATTAATGACACCATATTCCGACACATGGAAATAATCATGAATGCAAGTTAGGCAATTCATCTGAAGAGTAATGGGGAAGAGAAGCATCTGCGAGTAGACATATAACAGTACACCCAATAACCACTGTGAGTGTAATCTGAGATCTATACAGAAATTAACACAAAATTACCAAGAAAAATACATAATTATATTCAAAGTTAAACACACTTTGAGGTAGGGAAATATTTTCGAGTTGCCATCAGCAACAAAACGAAACACATAATGAATACATTTTGACACTTAATACGCCTCCATCCTACGAACCACAGGTAGAGAGAGGCGAGCTCGATTTTGCTTTCTGGCAACAACTCCCATTAAAGGCTCTACGATGTCTGCTCCTTTGATCTCAGCAAAATTTGACTAGGGCGACTTATGATATGCTGGCCTTGATAAGGAGAAACATGCAGAATAGCAGTCATAATAAATACAATAATAGTTTTACAACATCAACAGCTGCATCGTTTTATGGGGCTAATAAATGATGTTACATGGACAATATGTCTTTACGAACTCCAAAGTAGTGTTAATTACATTTTGGAAGTATTCGATTAATGGCATAACTATATTGCACGGAATTGTTTGAAGGAAGAGAACAGGGACAATTCCGTTTAAACTCTTCACTTATACACGTAGTAAAAACAAGCGAGGAATGACATCATCTTGCAAGACTGATTAGGCTTTAAAACGTGAAAAGCTATAGGAGCCTATCTTTTCACATTCAGCTTGGTCTTCTCGCAAGAACATCATAGTTCTTTTCAGTGACTTCGAGGACAATAAATAATGGACGGGCTTTAAGTTTGACTAAAAAGTTACGATCAAATTAAGTAAACGCTTCAACGGTAAAAACAAAACACTCTACTGACGTTATATTGTAATTTCACTCAATTCTATCCTTTCTCGGAGTAACAACCCGATGACCTTACAAACAATGCCCTTAACTAGATAAATTACATTGGAAGACCTTAAAAAGACACACAGTGATGTGAGGCCAATGAAGCTTGTTTTCACACACTAGTTACCAACCCTCAGCACTTGGGGGCAGTAAAATGTCCACGATCTGTTCGTTTGCAGCTATAACAGAACGTAACGAATGTCGGCAGCTCGACATGCAAGATTATACTTAACGAATGTGTTCAGACCTCTTTGTCTGACAGCTCAACAAGTTACATCCCACACAACACGTGGGTTACAGAGGGACACCAGCAGTAACGATGATTTCAGGAGACACATACGATACCTGTATCCACCTTGCCCCCGTACAAGTGCCGATCAATGCAGTTTGTAGTCAAGAATGCAGAAGCCATCTCACAGACTGGCTTTTGGCAAACCCGCATAATTTTGTGCATCCATGGATATGCAAGTTTACAGAAGAATCAAACATAAGTCCGTTTGATAGAGGAAGACGACAATAACTTGGCAAATGGTGCTGCATGAGTTATCAAGACGTGATGTCGCACTTAGATGGTTTGATCGTGACCAAAGACCGACATCGATGAGGTCAGAGTGTCTTGGAAAGGTCACGATTATTTGCCGTGGAAAGACTTGAAACTCTATATAAAAATATAACGACGAAATCATGTAATTGGTCACAAAATCGTTTCTTTACTCGATACCGGACCATGGGACCGTTGAGATTTCACGACACACAAGACATCCAGCAATGTTCACACTCCTCCATCACATTCCGAACTTGGCAAGATGCAGTCTAGAATTGATATCTCAGTACATCCGCGACCTCGTGGTCAAGGTGATCAGGTGGTGTACAAATATCAGTCTTGGAGGATTTAAAGTTTTGTGTGTAGAAGAGAGTGGGTGTCAGTGGAAGAAGCCGCCGTGGAAAGTGATTGGACACGTCATTTTCTCAGGAATCTCAGCCCGCGCAACTTCCTCTAGTGTCTTGGCATCAAGGACCAGTAAGAACGCCCTCTGTGTCTCACTGCTGATAACGGTGGACAGTAATACACCTGTTGGCAAAAAAAACAGAAACAAAGTCGTAAACTCGTTGATTTCATCATGCAAAATTACGACAATGTTCAATGAATGTTGTCTGTTGCATACCGATTCTGGTAAGTAAACATCACATCTTATCCACATACGTAACATACTAGTATTCGTCATCAAATTGCCCACATGTAAAGACATGCTAATGAAGGTAAAACCAGACAGAACACATCACACATTCACATTCTACACAGACCCATACGCACAGCGAGTATAGTTGATATCTACGTGGACTTTGCTGCTCTACACTTACCATCATCTTCGTCAACGGCGTCCGGCGCTTCGACGAATATTGGTTCGGACGGATAGTGGTTTGGTTTGTGCCAGGACTTGCATGCCTTCGTTCGCATGTTGCACTTTACAATCTGCAAGAAAATGAAGTTTTGTAATATTCAAAATTCTAGATTGGCCTATCAACTTCTTTTCAGAGTATAAATATGGTAATTTCAGACGAAGACAGTATACAGAATGTGGGTTGGATCTCGTTGCCTTAGCTTACGTTAAAGGGGATGGTTAGTTGCTGATGAGTGGGAATCAGTGGGAATGCTGGGGGATATGGCTAGTTACTGATCAGTGGGAATCAGTGGGAATGCTGGGGGATGATTGTTCCAATCCTTGTGGGATTTATTTAAGAGTACATTATATATCTATTGTTGTGTGAAAATTGTTTGCTTCAGAATGGTCTCATACTTATGTAATGTGCACATTGCTTGAATATGAGACCATTCTGAAGTAATTAAATAAATCCCACAAGGATGGAACAATCATCCCCCAGCATTCCCACTGATTCCCACTGATTAGTAACTAGCCATCCCCTTTAAACGCGTATTGCAAGAAAATTTACTCATAATCTACTGAAGATACTGACATGATCTATTATCATTCGCCTTATCTTTGGGCTAATGTTAGACAGATGGTAGGAATTAGGCATACCATGGGGTGGATTTTTCTAAAAGAAAATATTTACGGGGAAATACTTACTGTGTTCATGAAATCTCCTTTGTGTTTTCCAGATGTGCCATATGCGTAGGTGTAGGGCCTGCCGTTGTTCTTACTGTGGTTTATGCACGGCATATCAATTCCTGTGTTGGTAAATTGCGAGGTAGTGAAAGTCAAATAGTTTTTTTGTCCTTTTGTGAAAATGGTCATGAAAACACGAGTGCGAACATAACATTTACATTCATATACATTATCCCTGCGTATAGAATTAATGGACCTTGTTACAGCTGACTTTACGAGTGTAATATCTCAGTCACACGGATGTCGTGCGCAGGGGAAGGGAGGGAGAAATTCATTATGAGGGAGCTTAGGAATTTGTAGAAGTGGATTTCACCGATCTGATGCACACTTTGGATGGAATATTTGGAAAATCTTTAATCCAAAAGGTACCCCCCGAAATATTCAGAGAAATTGTGAATGGCACTCATGGCATCTGTCACCTCTTTACTAAATTTATGGAGGAGGAGCGCTCACCGGCGCTTACAAAACAAACGGCAGTGAATGGAATGGTGACAGGTATCACAATAAATGCCAATCGTACTCTCAGAGATATCACTCTCGTGTTAAAATGAGCTGTATCTCTGAAGATTACAGGGCATCAAATTGACTTACAATCATTTATATTCTTCTGTTACAGTATTGAGACTATTTTCCGGAGATCATGATAAAGTATGAATCTGATATATTTGTAGCAATGAGAGACCAAAATCATGTTTTTATCTTACCGATATCAGAGGCCACTTCGTAGGTAAGATCAACCGTGCCATCTGGTTTGAGCATTGCCGAGGCCGAGGTATAGCTCAGAGAAACGAGGTTAGTGCCAACTGGTGTATTCTGTATACAGAAAAGTAAGACGAAAAATTAGTTTCTCCCAGATTCTTTGAGAATAATTTGCTGTAGCTGTCATTTCAACGGTTTACCATCCAAAACATGATCTACTAACTTCACTATGCTGTCAACTAGTACAAAGTTTTAATTTAACTTGAGATATTTTACAGTATCAAAAATATGTTTAAAGTTCAAACGACATTGATGCGCCTGCAATGGAAAACGTACAGTTGCAGTGTACGGAAAATAAATCAATATTACGAAAGTTAAGACACTGGGGCACTCATTATTTTGTGAGGCCATACAACGAATGCTAGTATCATGAGTGATGAATGGAAGGGCGTTGAGGGTAATCACAAAGTTATAGCTATGCGTTATATATAATCAAACACATGTAAGAATCAGAGATGGTAGCGACCCCATTCCTTGACTTTTCACTTCTATTCTGATTTAGCCTCCTCGAACCCGTTCGATACGCCACGTGTAGACAGATCGAACTGTCTGGTCTCGTTAGCTTCTCATTATTTAATGCCGCTTGGGCAAAAGCCATTCAACCCCAAGTGGAGAAAAATGCGTTGGAAAATTCCTCGCGATCGTAAGTGCACGTCTTCCCTTTGTGACTGAAACCTGTCACTTTTGTAATGGAATTCTCGCGCCTTGTCCCAGCTCTAATTGAAAATCGAAAAATCGATGGATTGGGCTGGAGGAATGTCCCATGTGCTCGTCGCTAGAGAGGTTGAAATGGCAGGATATAAAACCTTTACGACAAATGAGGTTCCGACATGTGTTTTGTGCAACACAGCGGAAAGTGTAGGTAGAGTACGAGGGTTTCGTTCCGTGATAATACTATTATGCTTGCATGTAATACTAAAAGCACGCTTTAACAAATTTTGGTCGTTTTTGTTGCTCGTGGCGTATCAATGAATAGTGAGGTGCTATCACACCCTCATTAAAAATTACGATGTTATAGGTTTTTATGTTTATACATAGACCTATATATATTTATATATTTTTATCTACATCTTCAAAACTCAGAATTTCTGTTCAATTGGATTCTCCTACTGTTCTGTTTGCCTTTTACTGAATACTCCCAGATTACTGACCCCGGGCGTCATTGAGGCCAGCTTTCACAAACCATACAATCTACAAAAGTTAACGTCAATCTTGACAAATAAGCGTCATATTTTGTACCCCTCCCCAGCTTCAAGAATATGACTCTGAAGTGCATCTGGTTTTCTAGCCATCCCTTAATATGCTACTAATCATGATGGCTGGTATGCTGTACACATTGCATCTTAATTCTGAATGAAGTTTAAGAAAATATGTGTGATCATACCGTCCAGTTGAACAGTACGTTTCTCTGATTATTTTGTTATAAAGAGCGTCTAGTTGGATAATTTGTCCAAGAATATCAGTTACCAATTTGTACTTTCATAATAATGTATCCTTCTAGACTACTCATGAGGACAAACACACAAACAAATGTAATTGAAAATCCACAAATTTTACATTCCGCATACTCGAACCACAAATTCCTGATAAACATTTACTGTGAGCAAGGACGTAGGACGTATACATTATTACACTGGAAATATACTGAGCCCGGAACATTATTGAATATTGTTGTAAAGCCTCAAGCCTTCTGCAAAGGTCCAAACGTCCGTTGTGATCGTTAATTCCAATAAAACGGTATTGTTCACATCACGGTTAAAATCTTGAGGAGGGGTCCCAGGTCGCATTCAGAACAAATAGTTTAAATAACTCATCTATTGTTAATGTTTTTACCATACCAGTATGTGGTACGAGTTCAATGAAACCGCCAACAATCCCACAGAATCATCTCCAGCGCCCTTTCTATAGCCCATCATATCGATTTGTTGGAGTATGGGTCGATACAAGATCGGATGTGGCAATGGAGGGTGCATTCACAAAATTGTGTCTGCTTGTTCTGTGCTACAAATTGGCGGCAAGTGCGATTGTCCTCATAGCATTCGAACTACACAAAGGGGTTTTGTTTTTGTTTCGTTTTATCTGGTTTTTTTTTTTTTTTTTGGTCAGCGCGTGGAGTGGTCCAAGGATTGTCCCGCTGATGTGAAATGTCCCACGTTGCTGTAAAGTTATTGACCCTAGGGAATGGACAAGGACCTGGGAAATCTAAAGAATTTTGCAGAGCGCATTCGATGACTCTTACGTCAAAGTCACTTTCAGCGAGGTTTTCAAATTTTGGCGGTAAATAGACTGAAGGTCTTATGTAATGTTTTGGAAATAAATGAATCAAAACTGCATTCATTAGACAAGAGAACATACGCTTAATTAGAATATTGTTTTTGGGATCGTACAGTTTCGGTTGAGACCTAATTTCAGGTTTCTAACATTTTTTTGGTGAAATAATGATAAACCTCTTATGAACTATGAAAGAGCACGTAATTCTATGAGGAATTCAACGTTTATTTGATGAAAATTGGTTTTGAAATGGCTGAGATATCCAAAAAAGAGCGATTCTAATAAAGTGTGGGACCCACACTTTATTAGGATCACTTTGTTTTACTTTGTTTTTGGATGTTTGAGTCATTCCAAACCCGATTTTCATCAAATAAACTTTGAATTCCTCTTAAAATGGTATGCTCTGTACTATATCATATGTGTTTTCTTGGTATTTTGCAAAAAGTTAAAAGCCTAATTCTCATCTCCACCAATACTGTACCACCCTTTTAATCTGTTTCTAAACGTTTGATATCAAGCAAATGAATTCATCAGTCAGAGAATTATGTCATCTGAAAGCATGTAAAACTAAAATTATTAGTCGGAGATTTGTGATATCAGAAGAACTGACCTCATCTATTCTTAAAGGCAAAACGTATCTCCTGACTTCTGTGATGGGGAAATGCCTTTTGCCATCTTGGTCGCCATGTCTCAGGTAGTCGAGGTAAAATTTCTTCAAGAGTTCATCATCGTCATACGAGCATATGTCGAACACTACGTGGTCGTCCTCCTCATACGAATTGATGACATGCATGCCGAAGAGCGGGCCTGCCTCGTACCGCGTCGCCAGTTTCTCACCCGTCTGCTTCTCGACGAGATGGAAAAGTGTCCTTCCCTCGCGGTCGAACTCGAAACACGAGGAAACCGGTTTCCCCAGCATCTGTGACGCCGCAAGACGAGCAACGTTGATGTGCAGTGTCTGCTCTGAAAACACGATGTAGTTGTCGGTCATCCCGAAGCTGTGAAAGTAGGATGGTTTGAGAGGGTTCCGGGCCCGAATGCTGCACAAAAGCTTCGCCGACATCGCCGGGCTAACGGTCGAGCAGGACGTACTGTCTGAATCTTCCGACAACGCTGAATCTGCGAAAATTTATGAAACGAAGAATCATTTATTTTTTTTTCTTTACCTTTCATTTTAAGCGAAGTATGATCTACATTTTATGGCAAGCTTTCACACATGCATTATATCAGAAATTAAAGCATGTAACGTATGTTACATTGGACAAATCCTTACATAAAGATTGAATATGTGTATTAAATGTGTCTGTTGTCGGGTTAGTTCGTGATTCATGTTTGCATTCTGTTACCGCATAGCACGAGTGCGTGGTAAAGTGATACGGCCACAAGGTGACTAGTGCATGCGATGACTGGCGGCACCCCAAGCCGTCCCGCGAAGACCACGACGCCTTCTGTTTGCCTCACTCAACCACAGACTTGTGGAGATCCTAGTTCGATGATTCAGACAGTTCACCTTCGGAGACCCGTCGTCTTGCGGTTACATAACATAGCAAGCTCTGCGTCGTCTAGGGGATCACTAGAGGTATTGTATTTTTACGTCTTTATATTTCACGAATATTCATGTGATTTCAATCGTGAGTTGGCAAGGTTATATATAGGGTGTAGCGTGTTCTGTTTTTCCTTTTTTAAGACTGCAACCCACGAGTGATCCTCTGCGTTCCCTATTTCAGTCTTGATGTACGATTACACATCGCCGTTAAAGTCAGTGTGATATTGGAGACTCAACAGGAATTTAATGATATGTGTTAAACATAAACGACAACAAAAAAAATCAAAAGACTGTGTTTGACCAAAGACTTAGTGGCAACTCTGTCCACGCTGGGCGAGTTCGCAACATCGATGCTTTTTTTTCTGTTTTTGGTTTGTTTGTTTGTTTGTTTGATTTTATTTTTAGTTTCGGGAAAGGAATGAACTTCCGTAATGACAAAGAATGAAATGCTGAGTCTGCGACAAAAAAAAAAAAAACAAAAACCGAACTTTGACTGTCGCACTGTAAGTTTTTCATCAGCTTTTACGAGTTTTAGACACTGTTAAAAATGTAGAATTAGAGGTGCCTATTCAAGGCCAGCTCTCTGCCCTATCAACCGAGGCGTCCGCCTGTCCCACTAGAGTGCCTATGCTATCCACCCCCTGTTTCCTAGCTTTAGACTGACATTGCCGTGAGTGTTTAATCATACAGTTCAGTCGATTCCATTTTTATCTAGCGACTATTGTCTCAAGGGCAAAATTGTTGCGCACGCTAGTCAATTTCTTCACAAAAAAGAGTGTAGAGTCGATGATGAAACTTGAATCATGGGAGGTTGAATAACCCTATACTATCATAAGTTGAGGCAAAGTCTCCACTATGCTGTTATCATTGTTTGGATTAGTGGGAAAATTTTCTTACGTTGAAACACTTAAAGTCTTACTTCGCTATATGGAATGGCATACATCTTTTGACGGTCTCATCCTAAACTTGAGAATTAATCTCGTCAATGCTTCAGAGTCTTTCATTGCGCTGTGACAAGGCCACAAACAGTAGGCCTAACCATTATTTTGATGAGATATCAAAAGACAGGGGAATTAAGTATGCGCAAACTTATTTACCTACCTGTGTGAGATTTAGGGGAGAATTTGATAACGTTGTAGTAACATCCTGTCAGGTAGGAAGTTCCCATGTTATATGAGCAGCCGTCCCTGTCCGTCTGGGCGTGGACTGAAGCCGTCATCATCCCGAATGTCTGCAGCAAGTCGATCTAAACGAGGGCACGGTTGTAGAGCGAAAAGGGTAAAAAAAGCAGATCATACACGAGTTAATCACTGGATTACTGGTGCCACATGCCCTTTTTCTCAAATCATAGTATAATTTTCTCTCTTTAAATTTCTTCAGCGATGACTTCAGCACCAGGACGTGATTCAAGGGCGCAACAGCCTTTGAGATGATTAGTGTCGCTACTGTTTTTTTACCATCATCAATAAATAGTTGCAACTATTTAGCTTCCCTTAATCTCCTAATTATACATCAAATCCGTCGTGATCATCATTATGGCGGCCACATCAGCATGTTAGTGATCTTAAAAAAACAAAACAACGAACGGTAGGCACTCCTACGAGTGTTCAAGAACATAATAGTTCAAGGGGAAAATCATGACAGGTACGATAATGAGGTGCTGTTTTTCCCATCATTAAGCAAAAAGAAAGCAAGAAAATAACATCAATGTGAGACCACCGCATGCTACAGGATGCGCAGGTGCCGTAAACGTTTAAACAAAGATGTTTTGCTGCACGGTATTTTTAGATTCTTTAGTCACTATGAAACAAGTTTTGCTATTATTGGCCTCTTGTTGAAATGCAGATGCCTTTGAAGCCTAGCTGGAAGACAATAGGTCATGAGTGAGACGAAGAGGCCTATCAATGGGGCGCCACCTACCGTTTGGTCCTCTGTGCTGAGGTCTTGAAGGTTGATCTTTCTCGGGGTGTAGGTCTCCGTAGCTGTGTAGACCTCATCCCCAAGTTGATACACGTTTATTAGATTATTGTCGGTAACATTGAGCGGTAAAAAGTGCGTAGCGAACCGTTCGAGGACGTTCTTGCATGGGTCGGGAATCCCGACAGTGCCGAATTCGGAGAGGATGATCTTGTTGTATTTCATAGCCTTCTTGTACGCGTTGCTCCGAAGGAATCGATTCTGATACGTCACCTTTCCGTTGTGGAAGGCAAACTTGTGCATTAGTGCCAGTCCATCAAACCAGTGCTGATAGGCCGTATTCCCTACTTCAAAGAGACCTGGTCCAATTCGCACAAGTGAGCCCAGGAGCCAGCCCGGGAGGTTGCCTGTGAAGAACGAGGAAACGCAGAACACCATATCAATCAAAATTCTGATCAAACACACTGCCCTTTGAGCTATAATTACACTGTACATGGCAATAGTCTTTAGCTGTGCTCTAATCTTTATACATAGAAACCGAACAGTTTCTCCTACAATACTTGGCCGGGGCACACAATGTATTAACATAAAAATCCACAAAAAACATTTATGACCACTGAGAATTACTAGAAGGTTAAAGAGATGATAAAAATTTCCGTTGCCCTGGACGAATTGATTGCAACACATTATCTTTCCGTCGTGAAAAATTGTAGCGCCACACGTTGTTATTTCCTAGGCCTTGTTAACTAGTTTTCATCTGTCTATTGAATCATTTCATATTCAGATTACATATCTTGTCTGTTCCTCTTCAATGAGATTGAAACCATTAGTTAGAGAAGATGTTACTGTACTGACGGTTGGAAGGACATTCTACTTCATACAAACAGCACCTACTATTGATACCAGACCAACAGCCTGTCTGGGTTTAGCAAAGTTTTGAATACCGAAAAAAGAAGAAATGCTGAATGCAGTGTATGATTATGAAACTATTGTGATACATGTGTTACAGCAAAACAGTAGTGATTTTAGGTTGTTTTTCTTTTTTGCATTATTGAGTCGCATTGTATCATAATTTGTTCGGGACACCCTGCTGCTTCCAATTCGCGCTGAGCACGAGCTGCTGTTGATACATCACCAGCACCACTAATCCCCGTCTATTATCTATGACGCCTAACAAGATTATGCCCACATGTGTAAGGCTCCTCTTTAGCAGACAGTTGAGGACTTGTAGATTCTGCCTGGGAGTCTCTACCAAAAGAGAACTGCCTGTGTCAGGTGATCTGTCACGGCTAGTTAGCACGCGAGCAAGCGGTCACAATGGTCTCAGATTTATCAAGATATTCGCTCATAATTGTCTTGTCATGAGTTAATCCCACGAATTTGGAAGGATTCTATTTTGGTCAAGGGTAAGTTAATGAGCTTACTGGTCCCGTTCTGGTCGAAGTTAAATGAAGGGCGCCATCTCATCAGTGACGGAGGGTACAGCTCCACAGTCTTTCAATTGCAACAGTGGAGTATCATGTACAACATATACCTCCTCAGATGATGAACGATACCTTGAGATGAACGCAAAATTTAATACCAGCAAATTTTCTGGTTGGGAGTGATGTTTATCAGCAACAATAGAGGAGACCACTCATGTGGCCAATAGGAAATTCCCAATCACTTAAATCGGACAAACAGCTCAGACATCAGTTCTAATTTCTCGTCTCGAATAGCTCCCCACCTGTGTTTCATTAAGAAAACTAGGACAAGTGCACGGCCTAATAATAATTTCCCCACCTCCAAACCAAACTACGGATATCGCCCTCTACGTTTATAATCTCTTCTCACTGAGAGTTGGCCTTTTGCAGCCAACAATGTAAGAAAAAACTGTGTCATATCGTGTATTTAAGACGAAATACAACATGGAACATAATGCAGGAAGTAAAAGTTCCTATCCACTGATGCTACTCTCTGTGACAATCCAGCAAAGAAAAGAGACTTTTGGTCATTGGTTATATCGAAAATATGAGATATATTCACATCATAGTAGCGGTTTGGTGGTTACAGTGAAGGTGCAGTCTTGTCCTTGCCCTGTTCCCGACTCATGCATCCAGACGCGTTAATGACGTATCCTGTGTTCCATTATCTTAATGAACTACCATGTACAGAAAGCAACTTGTCAGCACAAATTATTCATGACGATATAATCCGCTGGAGCCGCTGTCTGAGCCTCTCTGTTTAAGAAATGAATGAATATGACATTATGATCTCTACCTAAGTGCCCTTGAAGTGTGTGGGAGGATGAGGCTATACTCGTACAGCAGTTTATAAACGTCGAAAAGTGCTAAATATAGCACAAAGCCTTGCAATTTAACTAAAGATATTATTATACCCCAATGTACACAGGAATATTAGTAGCTGAAATATATCGAATATTTATTTTAAGTATGAGTGTTTCCTCACTTCACATGAACTATTATAAGAACGAGCTCAGAACGAGATAAAGGATAAGCACAGTGAGCCTGTGCTCACTCTCATAACCCGATTTGAGTGGAAGGAGGAAGAGAAACGTTAATTGTATCTTAGGAAGGAGACTGAGCAATTAAAACAAGAATCTGCTAGCTTTTCTTCGATCAAAACAGCGCCAGAAATCAGCGTGAAACGAGTCTTGGGGGACCAAACGTAATCTAATTTTCGATCGCGCGTCGAGTAGAATGTATTTGACCCACAGCGTGTAAAAGCTGCTTGGAACTCGGTTGTTTTTGCCTGCTTTCCCAACAAGCTCACATATGGTTTCAGGAAGCAAATCTCGCCTCAAGAGCCCCTGTGGTCTGGAAAGTCTTCTCGAAATTGGAAACGGAAGATAACTGTTAACCGTAAATGGAATCGATTGTAACTTAAAAAGCACATTGTAAGCACATTACATCTTATTGTTGATGTTATAATCGTGTTCTACGGTTAGAACAACCGATGAACACGGATATAATATTGTTGCCTCGTGCCTCGTTTATGGGTTTGTTCTATTGCACGTTTGCTCTTCTTTAGTGAGTTTTATTTTCTTGTAAGTTGTGTTTTAGCTGTTGTTGTTGTTGTTTGTTGTTGTTTTTTTTTTTTTGGGGGGGGGGAAAGTACATCTCTATGAAGAATGCCAATCGACATATTCGAGGAACTTGTGAGGAGGAAACCATCCGTCTTTGCTACCTTTAAACGCCCTGAGTGATGGTGAAATCACATGATTACAATGTAATCACTGAATTTCACTGAATCACATTGTGTGTTTCAATTCTTAGTTTTAGACTCCAAAAGCGATGACATGATTATGAAACAACATTTTGTGATTCACGTATAATATATCATCATGTTAGTACGATGAGATGATGTAGATTATAGCGTGTCTCACGTTTTCATCTTCAAGGAAGATAAAATGAGGCTGGTATTGTCACCTGTTCAGAGATTCGATGTTATCCAATATTTTCTTTTTTAATGATGCAAAGACAAAATTTATACATGTCCTTAGTCAGAAAATGGCTCATGAGTACACCATCAGGGAGACATCATAAACCTCATTGGTTTCCATTTATCAGCTTTTCACAACCTCAAAAACGTTCACGTGCGGTTTTTGTGTATAATTTATGTCTCAAAAGTCAGCCATGATCAAAATTTTCTTTACACTATCGAACCTCTGTTACACATCAATTTTGTGCAATCCATGCTGATTCTCTTACGAGCCACAGAAATGTCGCTTTAAATTCGTCGATTGTGTCTTTTTGATATAAACTGCACAAAAGGCAAGGTTTGATATCTTCATTTCTTTCAATGTCAATCACGCTAACTACTCCAATCCCTCCCTTGTAGGTTTGCTCTCATCGAATTTATTCGCATGACCATAAACGAGCAACTAAAGCTCTCCTCCAAAATGTCTTATGTTCATATATCTGGATTGATTTACTCATAAGGTAACTCGTTTGGCCGAATGAGGGTATCATCTTCCGAAGACCAGACGATGAGACAACACTCATGCTGCTCTCTCTTACGGAGATGATGACACCTCCGCTTTTCAGGGCCTCAGTCGTTCCGTTGCGAGCACCTTAATAGCTTATCCCACCCACAATGCGATCTCATTACCTAATTCCGTCGGATTATCGCCTACAGATCCGTATCTAGGGTAGGAGATTAGAGCGCGGAATCCGGGTACCGCACGGCGAGCTTGAGAATAACCTCAACACCTCGTATTGCAGTGGATTACTTATTTCGTCTTCCCCATCACCTAAAGCTTCCATGCGTCTTGAGAGCCAGCTCTTAACGTGATTAGCGTAACATGGTGCTCATAAAGGATATCGGCTGTGGGAGTATATACTATAGCACATCAGAAAATTGTATAGTAAATTTCTTTTGCAATTTAAACCTGTAGGAGGGGCGTGCTAAATTTGACATGTAATGAACCACTGAAAGGAACAGCCCCAATTAATTGACTGTGGACACAGCAATAATGTTGATGTCCTAAACAAAAAGACCCCCCACATATGACAACTAAACAAGGAAGTTTCACATCTTCACAACTTTTTTTTTTTCCTCCTTGTAGTTGTACAAAAACATGGCAGTAACTTCCTGGCATCCTTTGCTCCGGCGTGGGAACGGGCTTCTCCAGTGTACAAACCAAACATTTTAGAATGACAGGTACAAGGAAAGGATTTGCTATCATGGACACGAATGTGGTTGACGAGGAGACCTCACATAGTAGAGAGTGACGAACTAGAAAGGAAAGCCACTGTTGTGCGCCAGAAACCGCAGAATCCAGAAGGGCGACATCAGTGGTTTTGGAGAGCCGTCGGGAGGATTTTCCCCACACAGTTTGCGCAGTAGATCCTCAAGGGATCTCATCCTCTTTGCTGACTTCGACGACAGATAAAAACGAAGGAATACTACAGTGCATTGGTCCACACTACTTTGCTGTGAAGACAGAATAAACTTTTACACAGGACAGCGAGTCTCACGAAGATGTTTTAAACTTCTTAGTAGAAACAGGCAGATCATTAATACGCCAGTTTACAATATAATAATATATGCAGTCTATATCTGTAGCTCCACCTATATAGTATAATATGGTTGCTCCATGGTATTACTGACAGAAAATTTTGTATTGTGTAGATTTCGATTCCTGGGTCAAAGGACTATACAAATAATTGAGTCACCCTTCATCCGAACGTGTTCCATTTTCAACTAGTTTACCGCATATCTACTGATTTATGTCGAAAACGTACTCCTCGGGTTTTTTTCCTCGTCCATTGCGCATTTGCGATATTGCCTCCCTAACCTTGTCGCGCTTAACCCATATGCATCCGATCCACTGATGATGCTTCATCGAGTCATCAAAGATATATCTGGTTTCTCATCAAGTATACGGGCCGGCGGGCCCCCTGTTTCCACATTGAAACTTTAAGAGGCCTCGTCGGTGCAGGCAACTAATTCTACATGACATTCACCGCAGAGTTATCGCACTTTTTCTCTTCATAACCATTGGCGAGCTACGAAAAAGAAGCGAAGGAATGGAAAAACCTGAACATCGCACACGTTATTAGTGAGTCAATTCTGAGTCATGAAAGAAGCTAACCAGACGGGCACTTCATCAGAAAGGGGATAAAATTTAGAAGCTAAGGACAGAGAGAGAGGGTGTGTATGAGAGAGGGAAAGAAGGGAAGGGGAAGAAGGGAAGGGAAAGAGGGAGAGGGGAGGGGAAGAGAGGGGAGGAGAAGGAGGAGGAGGAAAGGATGATTTTGGATATGGAAATACTGAGAAAACGAAAGTAGAGGATAAAAGTGTGAGAACAAAGAGCTGTCTCTACTGTTTGGTTTGCTCTGGCCAATACAGTGGATGTGGTAACAGACAGCTGGCATCTGCAGTCACAAAACGTGGATAATGTATATTGAGATATGCAGCCATTACGCGTACCTAACATGTCTTAATAAGGAAGAATGAGCACAATTCAAACATACTAGGCCTATGTGTTCTGTTTGTGAAACGAAATGGAAAATACCAGCACACAATCATGAAATTAACAGTACCAAATCAAACTGCTACCAAAAAAAAAAAAGAGCGCCGAGTATCGTGAAGAAATTAGATTGCAATGACATAGGCCTACGGTGTATTTACGGTAGAGCTCAACATACCACACATAGATTCCTGTCTTGCCTGTCAGGGCGCAGCATCAAACCTATACACACCATTCGAATACGACTCAGAAAACAGCCCTATACGAGCAAGACGCCAAGGCAAGAACTTGACAGTGTATATGTTCTTATAGTGAAACATGAAAAGCGTAATCAAGGAAGATAAGAGTGCCTAGATATCGCAGAGATGAGAACATAGGTCTTGGTATCACCAGGGAGGTGAGTATTGCGTGCTACAGACTGATGTAGATGTAGGCCTTCATGGTTAATGTGGAAAAGAAATCGTGTCGGAGAAATAAGGTATTTGGGCCACAATTTTACGATTTTGTCTCGACTTCTCTTGACCTTTCCTCCTATATGACGGCTTGCTTTAGGATAAAAAGTATAATGGACGTTACACGCAACCTGAAGGCAACGCTTACATAGCATGGTGAAGGTTGCCGGAGAAAAAGACACAAATTGTGGAATTTAGGGCACAATTTAACGGGCCCGTCTCGATTTATATTGCCCAGCTCTCTAGAGGCTTGACAAAAGAGGAGAAAGTCGCGCCTGCGGGTCAGACCACAACGGTTGAATTTCAACAACTTTTGCGATTGTCTTCTTCATTTCTTGCGCTCTACCGTGCGAGAGTGACGGTGTGCCTTTTATATGGGCGTGTCAATTCAAGTGAAAGGGGAATGAGAGCCTCTGACATGGAGGGAGTG
Organism: Diadema antillarum; assembly: GCF_040938485.1. Lineage (NCBI taxonomy): Eukaryota > Metazoa > Echinodermata > Echinoidea > Diadematoida > Diadematidae > Diadema > Diadema antillarum. The sequence continues at coordinate 1,684,163 of NW_027271532.1, forward strand.
GGTTGAAAAGGACACATGTGAGATAAGCAGGGAGACTGAAAGAACAAAACATACGAAAATAAGGAGATGGCGGGAGAAAAGGTGGGGAAACGGTGAAAGAAAGCCTGAACGAAATCCTAGAATCCTTTGGTTGGGACACTACATAATGGCACTCGGAATACATTAAAGATTTAAAAAAAAGGGAGACGACAGTCCCTGGATTTGACATCCCTTCGCAAATTTCGGCAAATTGGCCGTTCTTGTCGTTGATACAGTTACCCGATGTGCAGACGGGTGGCCTGGCGCACATTACTCCGGGTGGGGCTCGCCGTCATCTCACATCATATCGATGCTGCAGACCAGACAGTGCTTCGGACCCCACCCTCTCTACCACGCGACCCTTTCTCTGTCAGCCACGGGCAGGCCTGGCCATGGGTTTACCAGGGACTGCAGACGTAATTAGTGCCTAGTTTTGAGTTTAGCCGATTCTCCAGCACGACCAAGTTATCATTGCTCTATAAAATGTATGGGAAGACGTACGGACCTTCTACAGCAAGACGAACGCTAACACCAGTTCGGATTTAATACTATCATATAATACTTGCTTGACCCTGTTGCCACGTGTTACCACTAATGCAACGATACAATGATTCTTCCCCATAAAGCCCTGGTAGAAACAACGGATCATCCTTGGTCCGAAGTTCAGATGTGAATTTAAGTTTAGATATGTGATGAATAGACACACGGGCAAAATCAATAGCTCTATTGTCTATTTGTCATTCGAATAAATTCCAATGCAGTTTAATGAACGGTAGCATGGCTAGACCTTGAATTGTGTACGAAATCATACGGGACTTGAAAGAGTGAGATAAGACAAGAGCTGGCGATAAGGGTGTATGATAGAGGTCTCTTGCCAGCTGATTTGCCATTCTCCTTCCTTCCATATCTTTTAGCACGCTGGATTCCCAGGGGCTGGTCATCACTTCGCCTTACCTGGTCCTATATTGCGCAAGATCCGATATGCCTGCACTGTTTCTATGGCAGTATCAAGGGGAAAAGACTGGTTGATCAAGATATTTGACACTGGGTAACGAGTGACACGGTATTTAAGTATATAACTTTATGAGCGCATATACGTACAGAGAGAGATAGGTTCGTATATGATACTTCTTTATATACGATCTAATGCTACAAAGTGTTTGACTCAAGTGACTTATGGAAACGTAGCTCAAAGTACACTTTTGACAGATTGAAAACATTGAATTGAGTAACGCTTGCAACCATAGCCATGATAAGGGTGAGTCCTGAATAGTAACAAACTGCTAAGGTTAGCGTTCAGTAATGCCTTATGTATGTGTAGATTTATGCGGGTAACCAAGTGCTGTACAAGGATGGCAAGGGCGTGAGCTACCTTGGGAGCGGCGGACGCGGACGCCGTGCATTCGCGTTAGCTGGGAAGAGTCCCCGCTAACTCGGTACGAGTTTAGCGCGTGGTAGGTTTGGACGGGACGGGGGTGAGTACATGTAATTCGATTTAGTCATTAACTGAGATACGCTGGCCGGCTGGACGCTTGCCAAGCGGTACACGGGCTACTATTGTTGTGTGGGATGTCCCGTACTGTGAAATAAAAAAAAAGTAATTGGAACAAAAGACATTGAACGGGCTTTGAAGTCAGGAAATTTCTTCCCACGTGGAGCTGGCCTCCCTGCTGCAGGCATGCTGTAAATCTTGGGCGTTCTGCATACCAGTACGTATTACAGACTGCAATGATATTCGGATCTTTCCTTTTCCTGAATTGTGTCATCTTTTCTGGACAGTCAGATGTCTGACTTTTTTAAGCGCCTGCACCACTGCAGATCAGACATTGTTTGATTTTCACACCCACCGTCGTTTGCCGGTCGGTGTAGATGAATGAGAATTTGCTGGACAAGGTCGCAATTTAACCGAGACATGGGAAAACGGGGAGGGGGTTAGCCCTGACAGTCACAGAAAGGCAGGGAAAGAGAGAGGAAAAAGTAAAGAAAAGAGGGAGGGGAGAGAGGAAAAGAGGCTCCAGACGACGAGGTTGTATAACTTTCGCGAGAGAAGGGGAAAAAATCACGCGCCTTGTCTGGTGTGGGTTGAATGAATGGCATGGTTTACGAATCAAATGAAATTGAAACGATGACAATGAAGTAATGACCTGGACCCTGTGCCCGAGTGTTGGAAGCTATGGTCCAGCTAAGTAGGCGAAAATGATCCATTTATTAATCATATGGTTAACCGATACCATGATAAAATTGGAACGTGGTAATCTACTTTCTTGGCACACTTAGGTCAAAATCGAGCACCCATTGAATTCTCACAGTATCATTCAAATACCAGCAGCCTCCATCAGTATTCTATCTGCCTGAATGTATAGTTCAACGACTGGAGGTGCACATTTCAAGATTAGTAAGAAGACGGCTGGAGTTATGATTACGCATATAGCAGGTATGCACCCTGGACGACAGTTGTATGCCAGTGTCAAGCAACGCAGAAAAATAGATGGATAGTCATGATGACAAGGGGAATGAGCGTGTCTTCAGAAGACCCTGGAATCGGGAGGGTTCAATGATAAAGCGAGTCTTGTTCTCACGAATCGGTGGATTCCATGCATGATCTGTCACCCAGAGTTGTGACTCTTGGCCCTGGTTGCGAGCTAGCATCTCCGCACAATTCCATCCTTTCTACAGCTCTAAACCGAAAGATATGAGATCCTCTTCTCTAATTGATGGAGAAGATAGCATCTGAGCAAAGAGGTTACAATGCCCTCTTTGACACCAACACGACCAGCTCTCTCCTGACCTGCACGGTCAGACTCCGAGCCACTTTTTTTCCTGTTATACATTTAAACCACGTGCATGTAAATCAAACACGGATTGCCGTAAGGATGAATATTATCTGAGGAAGAAATGTATCAGCAAGAGAGAGACAGACAGACACCGAGAGGGAGGGAGGGAGAGAAGTTAAAGAAAGAGAGGGGAGAAAATAGGGGTGGAGTTTTGCACCCTTACCTTTAACTTCTGCTTCAACAGGATCGGGGTATTCCCTTTGAACGGAGTTGAATAGACATCCAAAATTGGGATCCGAATTAGCCATACCGAGCACGTTACTGAAAAATAATTCACGATTAACAAAATAGGGGAGGTGGTAAAGCACAGATTTACACACGGGCTCAGCGAATGAAGCCAGAAAATAAAAAGTGAATGGTGAGGACCCAGTTTTAGTACTGCTGGAGAAGTTCGCGTTGGTGGGTTCCCAATCGTGTATGAGCATTGATCAGCTGGCGTGTCGGATTTTGTACCTTGTCGAGCGCTGCAGTGTCGCGTGCACTACACCCGGCTAGGAATCCCTTATAATACGTTTCATTCTCATGAATGAGTTGTCTCGCTCAAATCCCCTAGGGTATATTGCCCACAGATACACAGACACACACACACAGACACACACATGCACTCACACACGTGCTCAACGGCCCACACACACACACGCACGCACACACACACAAACCGTACACCCCTCTCTCTCTCCCTCTCTCCCCCTCTCTCTATATCAGGGCTGTCCACCGGAGGGAAGAAACGCATATGCTCCTATTGAAATAGCGCCTTGGACGTTTAAGGTCATGCCGCCGGTTGCTGAAGTTGCCTCTGATAGGCCAAAACCGTGTGACGTAAACCAACCATACCGCTAACAGTCATGGAAGCTACAGACGGTGTCTACTGAGATGAGATCCCAACATCACACAGCACAGTCAGTCAGTGTAATTCTACCGGGGTATAATACGTCATACTAGATACTAACAAGTGAATGACAGTAGTATGTCAATACAACTCCCCTACAAGTGAATCACCTCAAGCGATTATTCAGTCGTGTCACAATGTTTTCTGTAGTTCTGTGCAGTCTGGAAATGTAGGTGTTCACACCAAATCTAATAGATGTATGAAAAGATGGCAAAGAGCGAAAAAGCACGTAAGTCCAAAGAGCAAATGAAAGAAAAGAAATCAGTCTACACATACAAGCATGAAATGAATAAGAACATACGTCTAACCACACGCACACTCACACACGCACACACACACACACACACACACACACACACACACACACACACACACACACACACACACACACATCATAAAACGCAATAGGCAATGTACACACACGACATTGATGTCCAATAGGTTGTTCTGTGCCCAAAGTGCAGTCAGTAAGCAGTATACTCGAATCGGACTTCTGCCATCCTTCTCCCCCTTTCCTCTACACGTTGTCTCTCCTTTCACCTGACCTACTTTACCCGCCTTGTTCTCTGTTAAAAGTCAATTTATCTGACGTATTCCTGAGTGAAAACATCCATCTCAGTGTAAGATCCAAAGCAGGTCAGTTTGTAGTGTAAAATCGACACACAGCGGCGAACTTGCCCGTGCCCCCATTCGTTCGCATGGATAAGAATACAAAGTCATCTTCCCACTAAAACCATTTTCTGTTGGAGTCACAGGCAGTGCAATTGCTTCTTCTTCTTCTTCTTCTTCTTCTTCTTCTTCTTCTTCTTCTTTTGTGGAGGGGGGTCTATTTGAATAGAGAGACACTAAGTACCAAGATAAAATAAATTTTGCTGGAATAGAAAATCCGACCAGTATACATGTTTTTTTCTGTCGATGTCACTTGTACATCTCTAACAATGAACTTTGACAATAATGTATTTATTGATGAATCTCACTATTATTTGCCATGGTTATCTCCATTTTCTGAAACAATTACTGTTTCAAGGCCGACTACCAACAATCCAATCATGACAAGATCGAAAGATTAAAGGGAAAGAAGGAGGGGAAGAAAGAAACAAATATATTAAAAAGATCAATGGATTGTCTTAGACCATTTTGTTATCAGACATTAACAATTCATCAAAGAGTGCAGCAAATACTTACCGCTAAAGACAGTAAACCAACGGTCGAATTTGGTGGTAAAACGTTGATGTATAGTCTCTCTTTATAATCGCGTTCGTCCATCGGGTAGAACGTATTCAAATGTATTCCTCCCCTCAAGCCCGTTCCACAAAGAAGATATGTAAATGAAGTGGATACGTTTCTAACGCTTCAAGACTATAAACACACAATGCCCATTGCTTTCATACCTTCTTTCTTTTCCTTTGACTGTTATTCCAAGCAGCAGCTGAGCATTTAGCGCTCAGATTTACCCTGCTCCGCAGACGACAGCCAGGCAGCAAAAAAGGCGGGAAGTTTCACGAAAAGTAAATACGGCTCCACCACTGAGACTCAGGCTTGTTTTTTGTGCAGTCATCGTTTGCTGGTCTCAAAGAAAATGTTGGCACAAATCTATTTACCTTGTAACCGCATATGTTATCATTTGGTTAAAAGGGAAAAATACAAGATTGGGAGACTGTTGTTGTGTTGAATCGTGGGCGGGGACGAGCAAATATCACTGAAAACGTCGTAGACACACGCTCAGGTGCGAGGGACACGCGTTGAGGTTGCAATGCACGCGAATCGCCGCATAGTATAATAGTTGGGTTTTTTTTTATCAACATTATGAATACAAGTCTTTCTATCTATCACTAGTTTGGTGGCATCACTGCAGGAGTTTTCTCTCTGCTACAGTCTTCACGGTTGTCACAATTACCGAACCAATTATGAAATGGTGGTTGATGACGGTCATGGCTCATTCGCTTTAATTTGCTTTAATTATAGTCATGTTTTCTCATGAAATGAAACTCGGCTTCCATTCGTTCAACAGCGCTATCCTCCTTGCGGTGCTGCTTTACGTTCTATTCACATTACGCCTTACCAAATGATACACCCCCCCCCAAAAAAAAAAAAGACGAAGAAGAAGAAGAAAAGATGAACTAATCTTAACTGCTTCGCAATATTGTTGTTTCTCTATCGGTCAATGCGACGGAAATCATTTGAGTAAGTTGTCTGTTGTATGTTAAACGTTTCGTCTTTCAGTTTAATCACCATTCAAAAAACACCCGAAAGTTATCACCTTGATTATCGATTAAACCAGCCGGCTTCCTGTTCACCTCAAAAGGCGCCTACAACATGTGAGTGTGGACGGTTCCTCACGTGTTACTTGAATAACAGATTTAGCGTTTGCTCACATAAACATTTCCATCATGGCTGTTCCCATAAAGTGTATGAACACATTATATATATATATATATATATATATATATATATATTTATATATATATATATGTATATACATTATACATATATATACATATATATATATATATGAGATTAAAACCTAAAATGGCATTAAAGCGCTTTATCCTGGCGAGGAAATTAAGCGCATGTTTTAGAAACAAGACACCAAACAGGTCAGTCATCGCATTCTTCATCAGCGACCAGGATGCGATATATATATATATATATATATATATATATATATATATATATATATATCCTTGGAGAGAGTACACAAAAACCCTTATCCTGCAGAGGAACGGGTGCTATAATTTTACCTTGTGGTAGGTAAAACATGAAAAAGTAAATCCACGCCCAGAGGTGGCCCTTTTATGAAGAATTTCATCTGAAAACAAACCGTTTTCATTTAAATTAAAAGGAACTCGGTATACATTATGAAACATATCAAATGAAATTTGACCTAAGTCGGATAAAGTTTCCACTCTAATTTTTGTGAGCTGTAAAAAGTGGAAGAAAATCAGACAAACAGTATAGTGAAAGTTTCATTAAATTTGGAAACAATGTAAAGATGCTATGTGATTTTGAAGTTTGAATATGTTCCGACCAAAATGACTGTGATATCATTATTTTGTTTCAACCATACAACGCACTATGATGAGAAGGTGATAACGCACTATGATGAGAAGGTGATGTTGTACTCATCTCACAAGTCTACTGCGATTTGATTGCAAAGCTTCCCTGAATTTTCTCTTCCGTCAGTGAAATCAATAAGAAAATGTATCCCATATCCCATAATTAAATTATTAGCCAAATAAAGTTCTATCAATATATTTGTGGACACAACAATAATAAGAGTATTGTGACGTGGGGACATCAAAGTCTCCACTAATACTTTATTATGATTCAATAATTTTTATCTATACCCAACGTCCTAATTTTATTAAACTTCCATTTTGTGTGCTTGCTAACATCATTGAATATAGTAAGAAAATGGAATGGCATTTCACGACATTGAATTATCAAGAACAAAGTAAACATTGCAATCCCGTGAGCATATACTTGGAGAACGTTTACGATTACAACTTCTAATAGCTGTATTTGGTCATCTTAACTGTTTAAAGAGAGAAATCGCTCTCTCAGTAACCCACTATATAGGTAATGCAACACATGATGTAAGAACAGTTTAACACTTATATGTATTATTTAGAGAGGGAATTAAAGCGTACACCTATATGGAAAGTTATAGTTGTGATGTACATAATATATGAAAAAAGTATAATCACTAAACGACAAACGTATGTTTTTTAATGTTTTTTTTTCTAACATTGGGACAAATGCTATGCATATTTTGTCCTTGTAAAACAGTCATACGATATAACACCATGGGCAGGCCAACAAAGATGAATCCATATCAAACCCAATTGTATTGAACAATCAATTTCATATGTATACAAAATATTTTGTTGTAATACATTGTACGTTTTGTTTTGAACTTGTATCGACAACAAAATATGTCATATTGGAAATAAAATTTAATTTGAATTGAACTGAACTGAATTCATCAACACTGTTTGACCAGAATATAATCATTTTTTTCATAAAATATGAACATGATTGTATAGATTTATTTCATGTAGTCCATTATGATAATGAGAGTTTAGTTGCCCTATCACTCGATAACATGTGATTGCAATATTTTCTCTTTCTAACAGCATACAAAGAGGGAAAATTTAGGCCCCCTCGCCAAAAACGCAACCCTCGTAAATACTGAACACCAAATATATAGCTCGTATAGTCACATGAACTATAATTATATATAGTCAAGTTATACATGCATGACGCGGTGTTTCGTCGCAGCGAATCACATCAACATGAAAATAACGCCGTAAATTCATTCTGGCAAAATGGCGTGTACACGATATAATCGACCAGATAATGTATGGATACACATCCATGCACACATCCTATTGCTCCCGGATTACTGGGAATGGCGAATTGTGAATCCACAATCCAGCAAAACACTGAGAAACGACAAAACGAGTAAAACAAAGTGATGACGAGACTTGAAGAGCTCTTAAAAACAAAGAAACATGATACGATTGTCATATATGATATCATAAAATGTGCCACGCGCAGTCTTTTTTTTTTCCTCGTTGAGATTCATTGAAATGTAAGACATCAGTCCTTAGCTGATATGAACATCTTCGTAAACTCTAATTCCAGTCAAGAAGTCTCTACATATTTGTACGGATTCTTTTCTGCCACTGAATATCACCTTCGAGGAGAGAAACCTGACAGAATTTTAAGACGAAGGAAAGTATTTTTGGCGGGCACTACTTCTTAAGATAAACACTGAAACCAGTAACATGCTGAGTGTGCACTCGACCGTTACTTTCCGTTAGATATTCGATTTTCGTAGGCAAAGGAAGAAGCGGCAAGGGATTTCACGCTCAATGTGGCTCTCAACAATAACTGTTGAGATTATACTAGTTACATGTCACTGGATATCTGGTTGCAAATGAAACCTTTATATGTGAGGTATGTTCAGGCTTTATAAAATAGGAAACCTGGCCATAGATCTGCGCTAAAATGAAGTGGGGCTCTTCGTGTCCCCTCATGAATCTGCTCTCAAACCAGACAGTCCGTGACTCAAGGCATAACAAGTTTTAGAGACATTTTTTCCTTTCTCTTGTTTTTTTTTCTTTTCTTGAGCGCGATCAGCATGACCAGTGAAGAATTGCACATTAAAAAACAACAATTGATAAATGCCGCAAACTATCCCAGCGACAGACATAGTATAAACAATCAGAGGAGAATGCATTTATCTAAAAGATATCAATGCTTAATTTCCTCGAATTTTCTTCGGTGCATATATCGTGTGTGTGTTTGTGTGTCTTTAATTAGGGATGTGCATAAGCATTTATCTTTTCCATGAGCATCAACCTGGGCAGAATCATGCAAATCAAAAGCATTTCTCTCGCGAAAAAACACACAAAGAAGCAACAACAGCGTTAACAACAACAGAAATATGAGAGCTCTGTTGTCTTCTCAATCGATTGACCGAGATGATCATTGAATGTCACGGTTGATGATCAATTAAGCAGTTTGAATTTGTAGTCACAATAATGCTGTTGTTTTTCGACGTAGCTTTGAGTTTCAGTAAACATGCTTCCTTCGTGAGCTGCTGAGTCGTGGATGTTCCTATAAACAACCGGATTCTTCATGCTGGGGAGCGGCGCCAAGAAGAACAAATTCTGAACGTATGACAGCCCAATGATACAGGTCATAGACTTCTCGTTAGTATGGTGCACACGTGGACGCTGTGTATCTCGGAAGTATGTCGCTCGACTCTTACATTTTTCTGAATGGGTCAAAATGTTCGCGAATGCGTTATGCTTCTGTGATAGAGATATGCCATTACGAGACAAAGTATAACAGGAGCTATGAGCGAACGTCAGCCTTGATTCTGTCATTCTGCTGGTCGTTACCGTTTTTAAGAGATACATGCATTAGATTTCAATTTGAGATTTTGCAGTGAAACTCATACCTAGCAGTCGTAACTGTTGATGGGAAATAAAGGCTTGATGTAAATCATTAGTTGAATAGGCGTATGCGCCACGTATAGCATCCTGATAACCATGGCATATCGGAGTCACCAATATGGCGAGGCAGGGCTTGTGACCTAAAATAATTTTCCTCAAAGTGTCAAAACTGCCAATTGATGTTATCTTACTGTGAACGAGCACATACATTATCCCCATTCCATTTGTGGTAATTTGCTAAAGGTAATAGTGCAGGAAACCCGTCTCGACACTTGCGCAGACGACGAGATTAACTTCAAGTCAGGGCGGGAACACTGACCGATAGGCGGGAAATGATTTTGCAATGGACAGTAAAGGAAGTTATTTTCGAAATGTCAGACTGAAGCAGTCCACAAAAAGGAAAGATATGGATATCTGAAAGAGAAGGTGGTGATGATGAGGGAGCAAAGAAGAAAACGGAAGTTGGGAAGAGACCGTGAAAGATAACGCGAACTAGAAAATTATTGTTTTTACGCATCGACGACAGTTTGCGAAGGATTAACATCGTATTTAGAGGAAACATGAGGAGATGTAATTTACCCAGTTTAGCCTCGTGTCTTCCTTTAGTCTACAAAGTCTGTTCAATTTCATCTTCATGTTTCCTTATTTAAATTTTAATCAATGCACGTGAACGCGAGACGTCTCGGAATGTTACTATCCAGTCGTGGGGACTTAAATCTGCTTACGCAGCCAAACATTCATTCGATTTCGCTGTCATTTATTAAAAGCACCAAGGAAGTGAAAGGGATGAAATTTATGTAAAAAGCTACACACAAACCATGCAGGATACGAATTAGGATGCAGTGATAGGAGTAATGTATTCAGGGTCCGAGGGAAACTGTTCAGTAATCAATCAGATACAAATGTAATTTATTATTATCATTATTATTATTATCATTATTACTATTATTGTTATTATCATTATTACTATTATTGTTATTATCATCACCATCATTATTATTCATTATCATTGTTATTGTTATTAGTATTAGTATAAATTATTTGGCATTTCAACATAAAACACAAGCACAAAGAAAATACTAGTACTAAATCATAATGTCTTGAACAGCGCGAAGAGATGCCTGCTATGATAAAGAGTGTGAATATTAAGAGAAAGGTAAATAGGGAAAACAACATTACAATTTATGATGTCACAGTAGGACAACGATATAGAGAAAATCACAAAGAGAATTCCGCAAAATTTCATTTTTTATGAAAAAACAACAACACATTCCTTCGACTTAATTGTTACTGACACACTGTAAAGGGTGATATCATTGCCCTTAATGCCTTCTGAAAGGGGTACAAGTCAACGTTCTTCCATTATGATTACTCTTTATATTCACTTTATATCGTTGCCCTAATGTGGCAACACTTGTTTAATCTGCTTATCCAGCGATGACGACCTATAATGATTTAACCAAACTACAGTGTAAAAGTTGCTAACAGCTGGACAGTCCGATTACCTCTAAACTTTGCTAATGTGTACTACTAATATTTTGGCATGCATTAAATCCATATGTATAAATCTGGGGTAAATCCCCCTTTAAAGGTATTGTTTACCATTCGGGGAGCAGTGATTTAAAAATGTTCGAGTTATCACATTCGATGCACATGTTATGTAGGTCAGTTATATCACAAAACATCCTACCATATAAAAAATTCGCAATAAAGCTTAAAATAATAACGAGATATCACTATTTTTTGTACCACTATTTTTCCCAATAAACCATAACTGTAGACATTCGATGCACATGTTATGTAGGTCAGTTATATCACAAAACATCCTACCATCCTACCATATAAAAATTTCGCAATAAAGCTTAAAATAATAAGGAGATATCACTATTTTTCCCAATAAACCATAACTGTAGACATTTTATCCAAGAAACAATTTTGTTATAACTATTGTTCACATCTTTCTCATTTTTAACAATACTTAACATTGATTATACTGATTAACATTTTTACATTACATTTGTTGATTCTATCATTGACTTATATTCTAGAACTTCACGGTGTATTTTGACGCACTAAAGCTGGGTTTTGTTTCATCTGCGAATGGTAAATAGTCGTATAGATTTTGTTGAGACCTAACATTTTGGGTTTTTTTTTGTGTGTGAGATAATGAAAAATCTCTTATGAAATATAAGAGAGAATGTAATTTCAAGAGGAATTCAACGTTTATTTGATAAGAATAGTTTTGAAATTGCCGAGATAGCCAAAGCATAGTGATCATAGTAAAATTTGGGACTCACCTTTTATTACTTTTTTTTATGTCTTACCATTCCAAAACCGATTTTCATCAAATAAACTTTGAATTCCTCTTAGGATGGTATGCTTTGTTCTATTTCATGAGTGGTTTCTTGGCATCTCGCAAAAAGTTAAAAGCCCAATCCTCCTCTCCACCAATTATATACCATTAAACTAGTGTTACCGGCAGCCTTTGTTCCAGTGTTTGTTTGTTTGTGTGTGTGTTTGTGTGAGTGTTCGCGATCGCTCCTGTAGTTTTGAGCGATCAGAAATTACAAAGTTCTATGGTTGCTTCCCTGGTCTAATTCATCCTTGTGCCAGTTCAAATAACTTAATCTATATACTTGTTACAAGGAGATCTGACATCCAAAGAATCACCAATGTGTCAATGTCAGCAGACTGCGTTACAATTAAAAACAATTATCCAAATAAAACAGCAAACAGCAGAACATTGGTGGCTGCATCACAGAGCGTTTGTACAGGTGTGGTCTGACGTCATAATGCAGGTTGAGTAACCCGATCGTTTGGCAACGTTTAGTCTCATTCACCAGACGATATGAACAAAATACCCAGAACCTAAAAAAGCAAAACACATATGATGACACAATTTTGCGAATATCAGCTCATTGGTGTTTTTGTTTGTTTGTTTGTTTGTTCGTTTGCTTTTACATCACCGCCCCACAAAATTACTCCCTCTACACCTTCAGACTGAAAAGTTCGCCTTCTTTGTTCGTCTTTAGTTCCACACCAGGGGAAGTGCGCGTACTGTTTGGAAACTCGTCAATTAAAGTTTTGTGAAAAGGTATGACATGCTGCTAGTCAAAATATTACTACCGCACTTATTCGAAGAAAACCGGCAACAGGCGTGGAACTTGACGACACAAAAATGTCGGTCAATTCTTCATGTCTTTTACACGACTCGAAGAAAAGCCAGCCATATTTTATGACGCCTCCACGATTTTCTCAGTCGCTTTTCTTTGTCCGCCACGCTCGAGTATTTGTTTTTGTTGAGTCTGTTTGCTTACCTCTTTCTACACACTAGTCTCATTGAATAAACCATTCTCTATTGGTCTATCCCCCCCCCCCCCAAGATATTCCAACATTGATTCTTTATAGCTCCGGAAGCCGGTTTGTTTCGATTTACATGTGTGGAACGGGAATGGCTTTTTCTGTTCTTTTCAAGAGTTTTGTCATTTTGATCCTTGTCCACAGAGTTAATTTGTACAGTGCAAAGTTCTAAAACCTTTTGTTTGGGCGCAGAGAGGGTTTGACACAATTATTATCGAGCAAGTGCTGGGCTAGAGGATAGACATTATACACACTTTGATCACACTGTAGTTGCAGATACATTTCATTGTGATAAATTTGGTAAAGCTGATACAGTACAGGTTCTATCATACGTGAGGAGGTCACCATTGTGTGATGTCACGAAGGTAAAATATCTTGTATTCACTGGCAATTTAGTTCCTCTTATGAACGTATATGCAGGGCTCGACATTGGCGATTACTAAGTATATAGTCCGTTGGCCCGGGGCCACTGAAATATGATGCCGGGCCACCAAATTTCCAAAAAGGTTATCTTTTGGTGGCCATATCGGGCAACATAGATTTGAAATGGATTGTCATGTTCGCTTTTATTTTTTGACGATACATTTATTTTTTGAGCTTCCAAAATATCACATTCAAAGACTTTAGTGGCCCAAACAGGCTACCAAAGAAAATATTCAGTGTCGAGCCCTGCGAGTGTTTAAAGGATTTTTTCACGTACGCTGATATGACTTTCTGTCAAAGCAAGTCACATCCAGATCACATACGCCACTGTTGTCACAGAATGATTCTTCCTAAACGGTTATGGCGTTAAAGGTGTGTAGATTATAGAAAGATGCAGTTAATAACATGTTAGCTTGTCACTGAAGGTAACAATACATTATACTGTACATGATAGCTGATATCATTATATACTTGTAATGAGCTTGTGATTGATCTTGTGTCATTGCTAAAGTATAACATGAGTCGTGTGGACATCACATGCAATGACCTTGATGTGGGGAGAATAATGTTCGAGGACAGCAACCCAGTTTATCGAGTTAATTCTGGAAGCCAAGACTATTGCAAATTGAACTGTATGCCTATCTTATACTGTCAACACGTGCATTTATTTTTATTGTGATTTTTTTTTTTTCAGATAAGATAACAAACACAACTATTGACGGTTTTTCTTTTTAGTTTCTCTAATCCTGCAGGTAGGAAAGTATCTATTGGTTTGTGTTTCTTTTAAAGGAAGCCCTTTGTCATCATATTGTAAATAGTCGTGATGTGAGTGATCTTTTCTATGATACTCAAAGTCTCAACACATGTCACGGCAATTCGACATGACACAAAATGTGCTGCAACTTCGAGGCCATATGAATAAGGATAGGGACATCACCGTACGGCTACCAAACTTTCCAAAACTACAGAGGGATATCGCTAACTTTAGTCAGATGATGGTGAATATGCCCACTTAGGGGTGTAGTGAATATTTAGACAATCGTATGATACAATAAAAACTGTGATAACGCTGAAGACCTATTATATGGTAATGACTACTACACTGTCACGCCGTGAGACATGTTAATGTTTGTTTACGGTTTAGATTGGTATATTCCTCTCAGGCATAATGAGTATGATTTTATTTTGAGGCACGATTACCAAAATATTTCAGAATGTTGAACTCAATTTCTTAGAAACATACAGATACCTCTGAAACTGCACGTATGCGTAATACACTTTTCAGCATAAAAGAGAGAAAAAAATACTCGTAGTGAAAGAAGTAATTAGAATTTCAACGCAATAATCATGCCAATGTACTTTGAATATACTGTATACGGGGTTTGATCTTAATGAGATGAAAAGTATCCCTCGTTGTGGTTTGGGAACATGTGCTGCTACCAAATCTTACATGAACGCTCGAATAGTGCCTCAAAGACAAGCAGTGATTATTTACAGGTTTTTTTTTTATAGAATCTGCATCGAAAATTATACGGACAACGTCGAACTGCAAAAGTGCAGCGTATGAGGACGAGAGATGGGAAAACACAACCCCGGGCAGACTAGACCCCGAATTAGTGGAGTCCACTGCTATATTGGAAACTGTAGCGTAATCGAAAATGTGTTAAGCCCCATGCTGGACGTGGTTATAACTGCGCTAAGCCTTAGGATGATTAATTGCGGGCAATGAACATTTGGATCATTTTCAGTTTCATTTCCACAAATTCTGCAACCGAGTTCGGCGGCATATTGTAAGAGCTTTGTGGCTCTTTGTGGAAATATGAGGGTGTTCTAATGAATTCGATATTTCCTGAAGTCATCGAGTGAACGTAGACGCACTTTTCGTGCGGGAAACCACGTTCGCGTGCCAGGATTTATATATAGAAGGGACGGATGTCTGTTCGAACCACTTGACTTAAGGTTGCTCCAGATGTCGATACATCGAATAAGGAAAAACTGAGAGGGGGACAGGAAGGGGGACGGGGAGGGGTATGCTGTTACACTCCTACCAGTGATGCATACTGGGATGTAAATTCAGTCCCATTGATGACATACCCAAGCTGAAGTTTGGCAGTGTCTTTGTCACAGACATCTCTCTACCTTTTCGTCGTCTGAGAAGGACATGGTTATTTTCAGATCAATACTATTCAATGATGTTTTTCTCTAATGTAAACTGTTGCTATCTAAGAATTACATCAAAGATGTGATGGAAACTGGTAATTTATTCAACTCAATAAAAGCACTGAAATGGACTTCTATTTATAAGACCTCGAAAAGGCGTTACCATATAGTCATACTATTGCAGTTATTGTATGCAATGCCGTATATAAATATTAATATTTTAGTGAAATAGTCAACGGATGAACATAATCAACAAACAGTCTTAAAGGTGAAGGAATGCTTGAAATTGATAGGTACACGTGTACTATATAATAAGAATGTTGGCCTATGTATATCCTGTGGGTACACACACGCACAAACACAAAGACACATACAAAAGTATTTTTGTGATCTGTGATGCATACTGGGATGTGAATGCAGTGCCATTTCCGCGTCGAGGTGATACAAAACAGAATGAAAATTTAAAAGAAATACCCAGAGTTTGTGTTTTCAATTTTCAAAGTAGATTACGAATTCAAATTCTTCATTGTCCAAAATATGCTACATTTGTACTGAATCATCCGTAACACTTTTTATAGTTTTTGCGGACTTGACCAAAAATCAGCAATTACAATGTCTCCTTTCCTGTGAAGGTCTATATAGCATACAGGAGGTGTACTTCGACGAAAGTGATGTTGCATTATCATGATCATTAATTGTGCCCGAAAAGACGTTGTCCAAAGCGAATCGTAATTGCCACAAAGCCATATAGTTCGAGTAGGAACAGAGCGACAGCTTAATAAGATTACAGTGAGAAGGTGAAAGTCAAGTTTCATTTAATGTCCTCATTAAGTTAGAACCACGAATCACGAAATGAGGAAAGATGGGGAAAGAAAATAATAACAGCCGCTGACAGTGTTTTCACAGATCTGTCACAATTTGGTCAAAGGATCTTATCACATTAACACAAATTTCGTGACAACCTATCAGCTTTCCCAAGCGTTTCCGTCTGGTTCGTTGCACTCTTTTCAAGTCTCTGTTTCCCCCCTCGCTGTACCTCCCTCTCACCTCCTGCTCCCCCTCCCCCTCACCCTCTCTCTCACCCTCTCTCCCTCTCTTCCTCCAGGGGGGAATCCCCCGGTGAAAAGTATGTGCGATTCGACATCGTGTGCGCTGCTGACGGCTGAGTGAATTTTCGCCACCAGAATACGGCATATATCGTAGTATTATACGTATTGCTTTCTTATGCGACAACATGGTCACATTAATCACGTATACTACACGAATATGAGGCAAATGCTATCACATCAACGCGTGAAAAGTACTTCATATTTTTTCCACTCTATATTGACCTTTGGAGGTAACAGCGTTATTCATTGTGTAAAATATACTTTTTGTTATAGTTTTCAATATACTCGTAATAGGCTCGAAAAATTCAAAGCAGTACCAGTACGATTTTTATTGTTGCTTTTTTTTTCTTGTCACAAATGTCATTTTTGCCACAGGCACTTGTTCAGTTTGAATATGATTGTCATAAAGGTGGTGAATCTCAAAATACAAAGAGATTGATACTTAGGAGGTAACCTACTACAACAATGGACAGGCAGAAGGTACAAAAATGGACATTAAATTTAAAGTCAAAATGAGAATCATCGACAGACTGAATTAGTAACTTGGATTGCCTCTACAATCGGTTTTAAGTTATAGTTGACCTGACTATCATTGTGCTATCGTAAGAATAAGAGAGTGAAATTAGTGTAATTAGTGTTTTATGTACGCATGGATAACCATTTGCGCGTCGAATTGTTACATGCGTCTATTGTTACCACAGCCGGACTAAAACAATCATGATAAACCATTAATGAAAACACATGACTGACCTTTTACAATACATGAAATTAAAACAAACATCACTATAGTCCATGTTTGCAAGGTGTCTCATTTCTTAAGGCAAATCGATAAACCGCTACCGAGATGTCTTGTCAGGTTGGGCATCTGACATCAATATCAAATATGTTATACTGACAGGTAAGTAATTGAGTTCTTAACAATAGCCATGAATGACGCATTTCAAGTGAATATGACTATCTGATGGTAATTACACTTATGTATAAATGATACTCGCCACTCTCGTCCGATCGCTGCGTTGATATCCATTACTAGTACTTCCTATAGCAAGGGAAACATGCATGCATTATCCTACTCATTGACCGAAAACAACTGCGCAGAAGATTTCTGAACGTCATGCAGCCAAACTGCTAATTTTGGAGCGTTTGTGATTCATCCTCCTCCTCGTTATAAGGAGTGATCTATTCTGGGCTAGCAGTTGCGTTGAAGACGCAGAGCAGCGGTTCTTGAGCTCTGTCGTCGTGGGAGGGAAGAGAAGGGAAATCAAGGGAGGAGGAGCGAGTCGAGAGGGAGGTCACATGGTCTAGAATATGTCAGGAAAATGATTAGAAGCCCATGACGTGTTTAACCTTGGCAGAATGAATGCACGTGCAGTTGCATGTTTGATAATAGTAGTTTATTATGTCACTCATTACAGTGCTCGCTGGGAAAGAACATGGAAAAGTGAACGTAAATTACTGCAGAAAAACACACCGTCGATGATTCTCCTTTTGACGAGAAATGTTGTTGAAACGATTTAAAAGATTATCTTGTTCAAAAAAAGGGATTCATCAATTCAAGGGTAAAGGTGGATTTACGCATTCTGCATACAGATTCATTAGCATCAATCCGCACCAAAAATGAATGCGCATTTCTATTATCTCAAAATTATTATAATGAACTGCATTACCTAATAACAGGTAATTTTAAAAGCTTTTCTCCATGTTGCATGATGAAGAGATATAACTGAGGTAAAGTACGAACAGAACCAACAAAAGTTAGGTGACTCTGGAAATTTTGATGTCAGACTGTTATTGAAGTATACCATGAACAGGTAACTTCATTAAATGAAGCCTTGAAAGAAAAATAAGCCAAATTTATAATGGTTGGTATGATAAACAGATAATTTAGTATACAAGTATACTTTTTGACAATCCTCGCTGAGCAACAAATTAAAATAGAATATCTTATGTGGATACATGACCGTAAAAATGCAAAAATTATCAACGACGATTTCAGGTGACAAAATTAATGTGAATTCATGACTACAAAGCTAAACGATATACTGGCAAATTATCAAGGATATGAGGTGACTTACGTCATTCGTACTGCGGGAGCCGAAGAAACATCTTCTATCATGCAAAGGATTTGATATGTCATAATGGTCTTTCGTGCGATATTACACAAGCACAGTACATTTACAACGAAGAAAATATGAAACAATAATTTTATGGAGGAAACGTCTAAGTCCACATTTCAAGGTACGACAGAAGTAGTAGGCCTACTTTCAAAGGAAGTGACAGTGTGAATGTTCAATTCCTTATAATATTTTTGTTTTCAACAGAAGTTCAGCTTTTGAGTTTTGTTATATGAAATTTGTTAAAAGACATAAAAAGCTACACCAACCTACCACCCAACAACAACAAACAAACAAAACAGAATAGAGCAAAAGAAAAGTTAACTAAATAGCATCAAAACAACTAAACAAATAAACTGACGAAACAATAAGAGGCAAACAGCAAACATAATTCACAGCGAGGAAAAACATTTGTTTAAAGTGAGGCCAGCAAATCTGTACGGAGAACAGACAGTCGTCATATAGTACTAAACAAAATATTGGAAGCACAATGTACTTGTCATGACATTATACTTTTATTATACAGACGTTATATTCTCCTATGAGATTAGTCAGAGCATGGACTTCGGCGTCATTGCACTATCACGCCCTTCCGATGATATCATGTCTGCTAATCACCTAAGTAGTCCAAATTTCACGGATTTAATACCCATGGAACGAGGATTCGGGGGTCAAACAAGGGAGAAGGAAGGTGTTCACAGATTTTCACAGAAGGGTCTCAGATTTTCTAAGCTGTGAATGATGGAACATGTGAATACTTTTGGTCTGTCTCTCTGCAACTCCTTTCAAGATTAAGAGACACAATTACTGATGGGCTATTAATTGCAAGTTCCGGTATTCGTCCAGAAGGGGAGAGGTCACTAATTGACACCTAACTTCAGTAGCCCTCAGACTTCCCAACGGCAATGACCCTCGTGGCTTGATTACAGTTTAGGAAAAAGATGATTCACTCTGATTGCTACACAATCTCAGGCAGCGTGATGTATTTTAATATTTCACATTTCATTATAGAAGGAGGGGGTAGGGGAGAGGCCCCTACGCCTTGTAGATTATGATCATATACCGCACGTGCGTGGTATACAGTTCGTTATTCCGAAAGTTCGTCAGTCCGAAAATAAGATATTATTATTTCATTTTCGGACTGACGAGACGAACCTTATTATAAGGTTTGTTATTTCGAAGGTTCGTTCTTTCTGCAGATTTATTATTCCGGAGGTTATTCCAAAAATGAAATAAGACTCGATATTCCGAAGGTTCGTTAATCCGAAAACGGAATAAGGTTTGCAATTCCAAAGGTTCGTTAGTATACGCACCTTCTTTTCATGTTTGGATTGTTGAACCTTCGGAATAACATACCTCATTTCATTTTCGGAATTACGAACCTTCGAAATATACCTTCGGAATGACGCCACAAAGTTCGGACTAACAAGCCCTCTTTCATTTTCGGATTAACGAACATCCAGGTATATGGAATTTGTGTGCCTATAAATAACGAACCTTCGGAGTGCGTCTATCCGTTTTCCATGCATTCACCGTCGCATGCGGAGTGCCCGCCTGGTACACGAAACTTTGGTCTCCCATGTCTTTGTGTGTGTGTGTGTGTGTGTGTGTGTGTGTGTGTGTGTGTGTGTGTGTGTGTGTGTGTGTGTGTGTGTGTGTCACGGATACAAATCACGTGTATACATTCTACATACTGCACTCCAACCGTCAATCACAGCAATATTTCTACATCGACTCAAAACGTCATGAATTCTGATCTTATTTCATCGCGTATCTGTTTTATCATGCTTTTAAAATCAGTCGTAGAATTTAAAAAAAAAAATAGAAAGCTCTTTTCAGCCATTTACCAAGAATTTATGGCTCAATATCAATTCATAGACGTGTTTTTTCCATTAAAGAAGTATAATTTCGGCGACCATACACCCGAGCGGCGTCATCGTGATAACGCTGCGGAGTTGAATTTTCATTGATCGTCTTGCCTTGGGTTGAGTGCAGCGTAACACTGTCTTCGTCGGTTTTCTTAGCCCCGGACTATTTCTGTTTCTGTTCTCACTGGTTTGCATACCACCGCAATAGTAGTGCTAGCCCCACCAGTTTGCTGTGCTTTTTACTACGGTGCTTTTTACTATACGGTACTATATCCGTGGTTACAGTTCGTTATTCCGAAAGTTCGTTATTCCTAAAGTCCGTTAATCCGAAAACGAAATGAGGTTCATAATTCCGCAGGTTCTTTAGTAGGCACCGTCTGTTCGTTTTCGGATTAACGAACCTTCTATGGGAATAACGAACCTCATTTCATTTTCGGATTAACGAATCTTGGGAATAACACACCTTCGGAATAACGCCATTTTAATGTTCGGATCAACGAACCCTTTTCATTTTCGAATTAACGAACATAGGAAATTTATAGGGAATATATAGGGAATTTGCGTGTTTCGGAATAATGAACCTTACATCTTTTTCGGATTAATGAACCTTCGGAATAACGAACATCACGGTGCTAAGCAAAATGTTTGTCATGCAGTGAGCA
Organism: Diadema antillarum; assembly: GCF_040938485.1. Taxonomy (NCBI): domain Eukaryota; kingdom Metazoa; phylum Echinodermata; class Echinoidea; order Diadematoida; family Diadematidae; genus Diadema; species Diadema antillarum. The sequence goes on from NW_027271532.1 coordinate 1,705,566, forward strand.
AAGGCCCTTTATTCGTAATAAGATGTAGTAAACATGGACTTTACGTTCATAATCTTCCTAGCACTTTTCAACACACATATCAGTTTCTGTCTGTGGATCGAGTCATCAGTTACAAAATGGAAGACAACTAATATCGTTCTACATTTGTTCTAAATAATTAACACTAAGCATAAGGCATAGTCATGTTTTCATCATTACCATTACCTATGTCATCTTTATTCCCATCATTCTTACCGTCTCTTTTGCTGTGAACATTTCCATCAAATGCCACAGATGTAAAGAAGAATGTTCTGTAACGAGAATCGGTGAGACGTCGATGACAGAGCAACAGTTTGACTGTATAATAGGTTACCGCTAAACCACTGCAACATCATTCACGTTACACCCTTTTTTGAATAATGTCAATTTAGCATACATTGAACGAAACGAAATGTACCGATGATTTCGGCGTACACCAAGCTTTGTTGGTCGATGAAAGCTTGCCTGTGTTTACAAGCCTTGGTTGAGGCGCCACTGACAGCCACCATAATTATTGGTCACTGAAACGGGATCATCCCATGAGACCGACACCCACGAGCCTTACCGCTCACGAGTTCGACATTGATAAAATGTCCTTTAGTCATACAGCCCATGAGCTCTACACAAGGCAAATTAAGGCCCATGAGTCCTACAATAGGCAAACAAGACCCACGAGTTTGACACTGGGCAAAAAAGGCCCACGAGAGCAAAAAAGGCCCAGGAGATGAGACCGACATTACATTACGGGACTTAAGTCTCCTGGGCTTTGTTTGCCTAGTGTCGGACTCATGGGCTTTATTTGCTTAGTATCGAGCTGAGTGACTCGTGGGTGTCGAACTCGTGACGTGCACCCACTGAAACTTGCTGCTTTCAGAGTTTACAAGTCCACATCGAAGATTCGCACCTTTACGCGATAGTACACATCCCATTTTCGTTCAGGGGCTAATGAACTACGGAAGAGCAAAGGATCACGATGAATATTGGATGTGTCAACATACAAAAACAATGTACGTACGCGCACGGATGCACACACACTTTTACACTTTTTTTTGCTTCTATCCCACTTATGTCACATCAAATTCCAATGCACCAATCAATGCTATTTTTATGACTTTTTAAAAATGAATTTACACGAGGAAGTGAACAAGCTATATAGAGCGTCCTCATGTACACTGTTTATTCTATTTTATTTTTTAATCGAGGAATTTCGGTTGAGGCGGTTTTCCTTTTCAATCGTTATCACGATTAGCGCAGAAGCAAAAGAGGTATTCTGGGTGCTTCGTTAATAGCTGATCTACGAATTTTAATCCCCTGTGTGATATACTTATTACTTACTGTGACTTTCACTTGAGGAAGGATGGCCAGTGAACTCATAATTGGGTCACTCCTACATGAGATAAGGAGTTCTCGTTACTGAGCTGCAGGCTATTCACTGAGCTCTAGGTATTAAGATATTGGCAGAAAATCGTGCCATGTCGCTCCTGCTCATTTTTATTATACATTCTTTATCACAATCGGTTGCTACTGTGCACGAGAGAATGGACGTGGGGAAGCTTTGAGAGGTTGGGCAAGTACAGTTTATGTTGATTTAACGATACTTTCAGATATACTTATAGACCGGCATAAAGTTAGGTTCTGCCTTTTAATCTTCAGAATGATGTATCGAGGCAGAAATGGCGTATCATATGGCAAGTAATGTTTTTTGCAGCTCCAGTACAGACAGCGTGCGGGTTGACTTCTAACGGTATCGTGGGCACGTCACGCGTGGGTCCTGTGGCTAGGAGACACAGAAGCGCTAAATCCGCATCAGGCCTTGCCAAGTGGACGCTAATTCTGACAGTTTCTTCTCAGAAACTATCATGTAGTACTGACACGTAAGTGTTGCTGGATAAGATATCATATTTTCATGAAACACACTTGGCTTACTAAGCGAATGAGTGCAACGTCGTCAATGCGTAGTTTCTTGTTCAGACAGGAAAGTACAGTACATGACGAAATGACGCCAAAACCTGTTAGCGTTACAAAGATCATAGTTGAGAATTTTGCTTGTTTGTTTGTTTGTTTATAGATTCCCTCCATTGTCTATTCATAGATTAAAGATATGGAACCAGCATTCCTTTCCGAATCTACTTCAAGTGAGTGTGTGTTTGAATACTACTTCAAGTGAGTGTGTGTTTGAGACTACCGGTGTTTTTGGCCTCGGTGGTGCATTGGACCGCATTCAAGAGAATGACATTCTAATGTTTGTTCATCTTGTCAAAGTGAACTAACTAAACGTTGCCCATACACCGTTATTATGACTCCTTTGAATTTATAAACTAGTCTCGAAAATAAGACAATGTTTCCGAGCAACTTATTTTCAAGAGCGCATAATACACACTGTAAAGTAATTCGCAGTAAAAAGAAAATAAAGAAATATTTTCACTTAAATCGCCGTGTTATTATTTGGTAACAATGATTCAGTAGATAACAGCGACAAAGGTGTTAATCATTTCACGGTCTGATTACAAAAAAAAAAGCAACGCAAACAAACAAATAAAAAAAGCCCTGCAGTTTCTCGAAGCAACATTATGTCGGTTGATAATGTGCTATCTTGTTCGTAACACGAAAGTCGAACTATGACTAAGCAGCACCCGTGTCAACAGATAGTTAATTCCCAACAGATATTAAATTTTTATATTTAGAGGTATGAGATTGTGATTAAGTTATTTCTATTTTATTCATGCCCGTTCATTCTCTGTAATTGAAACAGGCATTTTTTTCACTTTAAAGGTATCGTTTGCTGTTTTGAGTGCCAGTTTTCTACAATAGATTATATCAAACTGTAAACTGACGTAGAATAGCATCATGCTGTCAGTTTTGCTAAGCCCCTAATTTCTACATAAAGTTACATCAAAGTCTATGTTACTTAATATCATTAAGTGACATAGACTTTAAACATGCTGATCTCTCCTGCCGGATGAGCATTGGGTCTCACCTTTAGCCTCGTTTCTGAAAAATTCATGGTAAAAACTTGAAAATTATGATCATTCCACAATCAGACACTAACCTGCATAAGATGTATGGGTTGTTTTTTGTTTTTTCAGTACCTCGTGTAGTTTCAGTTCATTGGCCGTTCATAATGACCGTGTATAACTGCTATACTGTGTGTGTACAATCTGTGTGTGTGTAGGTTGTTGTCGTTGTTGTTTGTTTTCTGGTAGGCCTACAATGCATCATAATATATCTATGTGTATACAGACTGAAGCATAAATGGGTATTGCTGAAGTAAGCATGCTTGTCGCATCAAATGAATTGTCTTGATTTTGATTTATCAACTGTTTTCCAAATACTCTTATTGATACGTCTGTCACAATGAGATGTTTAAATGAGCATTGTCCCTTCTTAGAAATCAATCTATCACTTGACAGTTTGGCAGTTCCAACGTGGGATGTAGCATAACAAATTAAACGCCTGTCGACGTAGGTTGAGTTTGAGTGTTCCTTATACGAATGAAGCGGGATCTTCCCTTGCGTGGGTTGTGAATGTCTCACACACGGACCTCCATTTTATGTCCTGTCCGAAGGACAGAGTGTTTTGACTCTATCATGGAGCTACTCTTGAATCTTGCTTTAATAGATAGGAGAGCATGAAAACGCACAATATTGCTTGATTGGATTCAAACCTACGCCCGAACCCGAGTCATTCGATTGAAAGACAGATATGCAACCGACTGAGAAACATCGCCCCCTGCAACATTATTTTAAGACTTCAAAAAAAAAAATCTTTATGTAGCATTATTTCAACCTATTATAGACCTGGGAAAATAACGAGTTAAATGATATTGAGAATGATTACTATTTCATATTTATCATTAATTTTGTTTTATTTATTTCATACTGCAGGGTTGGCCTGTTCAGTATTGTAAAACTGCTTTCCAATGGCGCCCTGCAGTATTAGCAATATCATTTACATTAAAATACAAAATACCAAACAGTTATTTGGTAACATTTAAGTAAGAAACATGGAGAGTGGATTAATGGTAAATAAGTACACGTAGATACCTGGATACATTGCACTGTTATAAATCAATTGAATCAATATATAAGGATATGCGTCGTTTTTTTTAATTCATAAAGGAATGTACATGTTTGAACATTTGCAGGGAGTACATGCATTAAACAAATTGGCTCCGACATTATTGTATATGCAAAAGAATTTCTTCTATATTCTGTCCTTCAGCGGGGAAGTTGGAGCTCAGGGGCATTTTAGAAAATAACGTGTCCTTTGTAATTTACAGTTCGTTTTCATATATCAATGATTCTAGATAATTCGGTATTAGATTACATTATATTTTAAAAACAAGAACACACTTTGCAATATTGATATTTAGAACACTGTCCGATACATGATATGTATGAGTAGCCGCGATCAATATTTTGTTGTAAAAAAAAAGGTTGACCAGGGCAAAAGGCCACTTTTGGTATTGTCGATGACAGTAATGGTCTACACATCTTTAAGCAGACCGCCTACCCCTTTACGAATCGGGTATTCGCAACTGATCTCTGTACTTCCACCTATGTGGGTATGAAAATGATCAATGCACAATGCCATAACAGTTTTGAATAAAGTTCAATTGTATCATACGAATACTGACAAGTAAAAACACACACGCAGGCATGCATACACAGTTCACTGTCATGTGGATCAGAACAAAAGGATCGAACATAAGTTTGATGTAACAAATGGCTGATATACCCCATTTTGGAAGTACACTGTACACTTTGGTATCGAAACTTCCCATGTCGTTGCCATAGAAACTGTCAACTTCAGTCAAGCTATTGCGATTTCGCACGTCAAGACACAAAGCTAACGTCGGGCACACAGACTAAATCAACGCACGCCTCCTCGCACACCTTTTCTGGGCTCTGAGTGTGAAGGTGCTATGTTTGCCTTTTCAGTGCAAAGACGAGCGACCCAGATATAAATGCGGATTCTGAAAAACCAAGTAAACCAAGTAAGTATTTCTATCGAAGTGAAAGGTATGCGTTTAGTTAACCTCCTGTGTGGTGAAGATCCAATATTCTCTATGAGATGATCAAACAGTGTATAATATTGAAGCACTACAATAAACATTAGGGAATGATTTTTGCTGCGAAACTAAAAGTTAAATGTGGTAAGATGTATTACATGTCAAGCAATCAACGACATAGCGGATACCAAAAACGTGATGTTACATGCCGTATATAAAATTGAACAATAATGAAATGTAATAGTGTCTTTTCCTTCACTGTGATACAACTAGCTCATGTGTAAAGAAATATTTTGCTTCTGTTATTTATTCAGTCCTGTGTTTTAAAATCCCAAATTATCTTGGATGCACATTCTCGTTCTGAACTAGGCATAGTAAATGATGTGTGAAAATGATGTGGAAATCTATAAGTATAAATGTTATCAATCTATTCTGGTCGATAAGCAAATATTAAAGAGAAGTGTGCGTGTTAAGTTCCAGTGACATAACGAAAGCGCGCAAACAAATCCATATTTACGCCCATATCTTTTAAGATTTATATCCAGTCAGTATCACTGATCTAGTAGTCTATGTGAAGATACAACCAAATTTCTCCGAATTTCGTCCTAATTGTAAGGAATCAAATTGTGGTTATTTTCGTATTTAATTTGAAGAAGAACATAGTTATTTCGAAACTCGACAAAATTTCGTCTCTCACAATCTCGATTGTATCCCGCACTAGGCACGAGCTCATCGTAAACCGTTTTCGGCGCCCTGCCAGGAAAATACCCAGTGTTTGGTTTTACGGTTTTACAACCACCAGTGAACCTGGCAAAATGGGTTCAAAGACCCAATGGTTCAAATTGTAAGTATGTTATCATTCCAGGATATTGACATGATTGCATACTGGATTGATTTCCCATGTACCTCCCCCGTCAGTATGTACTTGCATGAAGCAATACTGACAATTTTAGCAATTGATACTTTGAAGTCGTATATTGTTTATTCATTTTGAACTCGATCTGCTCGCTAAAATCAATAAAATTGTCCATAAAGTCAATTGCACCGTATCGCCGGGCCTGATTCAGCAAAACACAAACAAACAATGTACGCCATTTATTTTGTTACTAGTCATATGAGATCAGCAAAATGCAACACATGAAAATGGTTTCCGAAGTTTTATTCGCAAATCTGGGGAGAACAACCATGCTCTTTTCAACTGTGCATCTTGGCAAGAGTAGAAACATTATGAGATCTGCTTTCGGAGATGAGAACTTTTTAAAATCCATTTCTATTCACTTACTAGTAATTCGCCCTCGGTGTCTTATACCTAGGTCCATGCTTATACTATCCGTCTATAATTACAAACTGACAAATCCCCACAGTTGACTTAATTACAGTATATTTGCTTTTGAAAGAAACAATGGTGATTTTCATGCTGTATCAATTCTCAACCGAGAAAACGATGAGCACAACCAGGCCAAATATTTCCTTGTTACTGTGTGATATGACTCCAACATGGTTGCAGTTCGTTATTCCGAAGGTTCGTTGTTCTGAAAGTTTACGTTAACGTTAATTCGAAAATGAAGTTAAGGCTCGTTATTGCGAATGTTCGTATACGCACCTTCTTTTCATTTTTGGATTAACGAACCCAACTTCATTTTCGGATTAATGAATCTTCGGAATAACTAACCTTATTTCATTTTCAGATTAACGAACAAATCTCCTGATTAACGAACCTTCGGTATAACGCCACAAATGTTCGCATAAAGGAACTCGATTTTATTTTCGGTTTATCGAACATATAGGTATAGGAGGGCATTTTGTGAGTTTCGGAATAACGAACCTTCGGAATAACAAACATCATCCTTGCAACTTACATTTTTTTACTCGTTATTCTAATATCTTTGCTTCATTCAAGTAGCCACACATTTTATCAATCTATTCGCATATTGAACCAGTTTCAGTACGTTTGTATGTACATGTATGATTATGTATGAGTCTGTCTGTATTTTATTCAAAACATGTTTAAATAGCACAACATTCACCCAACATGAGACTTTTCTTTCAGTTCGTCGTACAAAGACAAAGCTGCGAATGTTGCAATGATCTTAGAATGTATAAAAATTGAATTAATTACAGTTTATAAGAAACGGGAAGAAAGCAGACCTTTCACCAAAAGATAGATGTACAATACACGGAAATGAAATTTCTGAATCACCATGGATCATGCTACTTCGACTTTTATCAGTAACATCGGCCCTCATTAGCAGAAAGTAGTGATACTCCAACTAGTCTCCGAGGAATATTAACTTTGCACATTTTCTTCCAGAACCTTTTGAAATTCTTTCAATCCAACAAATTCAACCGAAATAATCGATATCACTATACTCACCCAACTTCACCACATCACAATTAGGTCAAGAGAGAATAAGTACTTTACTCTTAATACAAATCATCTATTTCATTGTAGCTCTAGCTCTAACACACTTTCAACCAATCCATTTTATTATGTGGTATAGTATGTCCAAAACTTTTTAAAATAGCAAAAATGACACCTCATCTATGAGAAAGGCAATCCACGCTCAACAACTAATTACCGTCCGATATCCACACTTGAAATAGTCTATAACACGTTATATGTTCTTATTTTGTTAATAGAATAAGTTACGAAATTCAAATAAATATGGTTTTAGGAAAAATCCCACCACTGACCTAGCCCAAAATACACAATGAGATTACTAATGCAATGGCAAATATGGAAAATACTCGATTAGCTATATTCCTGTACTTGAGTAAAGCATTCGACTTGGGTTAATCACGCTCTCTTCTCTTTACTTCATTTCTTTTTTGATTCGAGGACAAGCATTAGATTGGTTCAAAGACTATTTGTCCAATAAACAGTGATATGTTAAATATAATGGTATCCTTGGTACAGGCCTTTATATGCTTTCTAAATTAAAAGCCATATCTCAATTCTGTGATTATCTCTTTTTCTCGAATAATCATTATGTTAATGATATTGCAAATGCGCCACCCCTTTAGTCATTCCTCTTCTTGCCGACTATACGAAAATTTTCTACTTATTCACAACATAAAATCAAAACGTTGGATATAAATACCTAAAATTTCGAACTACGGAAATTCTATCATGCTTTAGGTGCAAAAAAAGTAATCTCTAAATATAAATAAAACATAGTATCTTACGCACTTCAAACACCCTATAAAGGGTCATCACATGGGTGCACGTCACAAGTTCGACACCCACGAATTAAACAGCCCACGAGTCATAGGCCTACAGCCCCTGAGTCACGCAACCCATGAGTTATACAGCCCACGATTCATACAGCCCATGACTTCGACACTAAGCAAACAAGACCCACGACACCGTGACATTAAGCACCATGTTGTGATATCAAACTCCTGGGATGTTTCTACCTATACAGTAGTGTCAAATCCGTGGACCTCATTTGCCTGTGTCAAAATCATGGGCTGTATGACTCGTGGGTTGTATGACTCATGGACCTTTTTTTTTTTCCCCTAACGTCGAACTCGTGGGCTGCATCAATATAAATGTTGACTGCTTTCCCCGCAGAAAAATGCTCAACTCGACTGAGTTTCGTGGTGTCATCCGCAGGCCACATCAGAACTAAGCTCTCTAAAGACGTGGGTAGATTGTTTATGAATAAATATAGGCCTAAGTAATTTATGCTTCAAATCTAAAGACTTTGTTTATTGTATGATAATATGATAATGTCAAACATAATGTATCATGATATTGTTTGGGCGAGCTGTGCTAGGACTGAGCTGCTTTTCCCACTCTTTCATTACAGAAGAACATGGAAGAAAGCGCCACCCATATGCACTGTTTCATGTCAAAGTACCGACTCAGAATCCCTATTTCATATATGCTAGAATCCCATCACCAGTTACTGATATGATTCTTTGCAGGTAGCAATGTTTGTGATTAAATGCTGCAACAATCATTTCCCAACGGATTTCACCAATTCATTTTAAGCAACACAATGTACTCTTATCCAACGCGAAACTCTCCAAATTTCCCTGAACAAACCCAAACCATGGCCCGGTGACCTATCATTTCCCATGGAACAATCTGCCAGTCAAGGCTTAATATGTACCTCGATTTCCTCCTTTATACTGCTCAGCTCATGGAATCTCTTCATATGAATTATAATATGCACTTGATCAACTCCAGCTCCCAACGCTATTTTCTCTCTCCTTGATTATTTTATTTTTGCAATTTGGCCATATCGATTTCATCTAAAGTCCATACACATGGCCCGAATTCACGAAGGTGGTACAATAATGAAACCATGGTTTAAACCATGGACAAAAACCATAGAGCGCCAAGTGTCGCATGGAATATTTCGTTACGAAATCAGTCATTTCGTCGATGAAATGATTATTTTGTAACGAAATGACAACATTTTGTCACTAAATGAACATTTCAGTTACAAACAGTCATTTTGTCGACGAAATGACCAATTTCGTAACGAAATATTCCGTGCGACACTTGGCGCTCCATGGTTTTTGTCCATGGTTTAAACCATGGTTTCATTTGTACCACCTTTGTGAATTCGGGCCATTTGGTATTACCGAGGCCGCCATCGAAATAAAGCAATTGCTTTTGACGACGGTCCCCATCATCATTATTTTCAATTATCATTTCCAAGAGATCGATGACATGATAGTCATGGAAATGTTATTGTTTTTATTTGCAAGGTATATGGTATCGGTTTATATATATATATATATATATATATATATATATATATTTAAATCATATTGTATTGTATTTGGTATGTATAGTAATGTATCCGGCGTATGTCATGCTATTTGAATATCATGTTATGAATGATTTTCTTTGTACATGAAAAATGTAGAAATAAAACAATTGAGGTGGTCCTAATGGAGAGGGAAAAAAAGATACTCAAAAAAAAAAGAGAGATAATAACTGAAGCCCAGATGGTCATTTGAAAATGAAAACATAACAAACATTACAAAAAATGTATACATACTTCATTTTAAAGTTCTGAACAAATCGTCCGTTTTGTAAGGTGTCTGGTAAAGTACTATGTATATAAAGATGTGCCCATGAGAATCGGAAAACTCTTCATGTGTTGCATACATGTATGTCAGTGCTACTGACTTTGATGCTGGCACTGCGACTGTCTTCGTTCTCATTTCTCACATTTTCAGGGAATCGTTTCATATTTGACACTTAGTATATCAGGTATGTTCTCTATCCCCGCCCCCTTCTCTCTCTCCCCGTCGCTGCATTCCAACTTGATGCATCCTTTTTCATGCATCATTTGGCCATCTTTTCTCTGGGTATCCTCTTTTTAAACCAAAAGAGTCAACACGTGTAGCTCCTCTGAAGTAGATCAGTTATGTAGTGTTTTGTGTGCACTGTCTGTAACTTGCTATAAACATGACATGAATCATGCAGGCCACAACCCTACCAAAACAAATTAGAACATGCATCCTCGAAATGTACTTGACGATCCGACCAAAAGATATATTTGTCACCAGATACCAGTACACATTAAAACAATTTTATTGGAATTAGCCTACGCGAATCATGTATATCAGATATCATATTTATCATTTCCCTAAATTGTGAAATATATCATGACGCAACATAGAGGAGAAATGTGTATTCCATAAAAGCCAGAAAACAACATCGGATGTATCTGCAAAAACGAATATACTTAAACAAAATGATAAAACGCATGTGACGCTGTTTTTATCATTTATCAATAATTTTATCATAAGTCCTTTTATCCCTTCAAGATACGCACAATGTACATCTAGGATGAGCTTTTATTAAAATGTATGCCTCTAACACATAGCTATAAAAACATTGTTCACCATAATTCGTGAAGTATTGCTGTATATGACTCGGCGTTTAAACAACAAAATTTATAGGAACACTTTTGCATGGTATATCTTTCCGTCACGTGACCAACATCAAGGGTCTTCTTAAATCCCAAATAGGATGCCATGTGTTATGACGCCATGTCAAATAAAAATTAAAAAAAGAGACAGAGAAATTACTGATCATGCCATCAGCCTTTCTGCATATTTCCGTTCAATTATTGCTATTGAAAACTACCACCTCTTCCGGGTAAGTTTCCTTTAATAGGATGATGACATTCCCATCGGCACTTACAGAGGATAAAAATGATTTCATGTTGATCTGTAATGTAGTTTCATTATGGAGCCATTTGTGAAATGGCGTAACGTGATATTTATTGCAATAAGACGTTATCAATCACAGCTGAGACAATGGGACCGAGGAGGCTAACATCGCTCGGGCTTATCGTTAAATCATGACAAGAATACTGCAATGATCTGCTTAGTGTGACACAGATAATCACCAATCCTCAGTGGCCTCATTAGGAACCTCACTCAAAACAGTCCACCCACTACAAGTATTTAGGCAACATAGTGAAAGCAAAGTAAAGCCTGATTGAAGCGAAGAACAGATAAGATGATTCAAGGCCATTGATAAAATGTGAGAGACCGATGATGACTTCAAATACTTGAAAATGACCGCTAGGTCACCACAGTACGTATGCGACACTCTTGCATTCGAGAAAGGTGTACAGTGGATAATTAATAACATGTGTATCATACCTCTTTTAAGCTATGAACTCATGACTGTGTTAATTTGTGGCAACAATCATACATCTTAGATAAATTGAAATAATTTGAAATAATTTTGATCTGTCCCGATTTTCCGTTCTAACAGCTGCGATGCTTTATTAGCAATGTTTCCTCTAGTTGGGACAATACCAGTTTCAGTTATGTGAATTCAAGTTCGCCAAAGACGAATCTATTGATGCTGTAGAATTTTGCGTTGTTCATCCAAATTTGTTACTTTGATCACTTTGTTTTTGTATTTCAAATAACAGAGTAAAGGATTCTTGATCATTGCTTTGACCAAACTGGCAGTAGGCCTACACAACCTGGATACTCAATGGGGAAATTTGAATAGACAGGGTCTGTTTTCATCCTCTTGGTCATTGCTGTGTAAAGTCGACATTGTGAACTAGGCGTTTAGTTTGTATGGGATTTATTGTCGTGACGGTCATGGCCTACCTTGAGTGCAAAATTTCGAAAGATGTAGGTTATAGGTTCTTGAGATACGAACAAAGGGGTATGCTCACGAGGACGGGCACATGTATGTGTGTGTGTGTGCGTGTGTTGTGTGTGTGTGTGTGTGTGTGTGTGTGTGTGTGTGTGTGTGTGTGTGTGTGTTGTGTGTGTGTGCGTGTGTGTGTGTGTGTGTGTGTGTTGTGTGTGTGTGTGCGTGTGTGTGTGTGTGTGTGTGTGTTTGTGTGTGTGTGTGTGCGTGTGTGCGTGTGTGTGTGTGTGTGTGTGTGTGTGTGTGTGTGTGTGTGTGTGATTAGTGTACGATATCACGGTTTGTAGACCGTCAAGCAAGGCAAAACAGATTGAGACACTGATGCTTGTTAGTTTTTTTTAAAAGCTTCGCCTTCCCCTTCGAATCTATAAGAAATGTCCTTGCGAAATTAGTGATGATATTCCAAATTCAACGCACACCCTATTGTATTTTTCCCTTCTGAAAACAAAACAAAAGCACTCGTGATGGTTTTTAACCCTTTTGGGTAATATTGATTTTTCAGTTTAACTTGATGGAAAATATTCTCTCACTTGATAATATTATGATATTTGGAGCTCGTATTCACAGCTACAGCACATCTTAATCTGTCTCCAGATATAAATAACCCTGTTCGCGATAGCTAGATATTGAGAAAATCGAACAAAACTTGAAATGTGATCAATTAATTTTTCAGGCACAGCCTAATAAAGTGAAATTCATTTTAACTATACATTTAACTCCAAAAGCTGCGAAGTCATGCATGGGTTTATGGGAAAGCGTATTACGGACGAGTATCAATTCACCTGCTCGCGAAATTTGTCACTCCTTTGCTCATTTGATAACGCCATTGTCCGACGGAAGTTTTGTAAGCTTACACTCCTACACATTATCTAATGAACACCCTTATGTGTAGGTGCTTTATTGCCTTCGTCATCACTACCGAACATGCTCGTTCTACAAAAATCGTTCCAAATTTTAATGACGGTGGATTTGATGCGGGGGCGATCAATATCAGATTCACTTCTCTTCCTGCTCTCCTGTCTGTTCACTGTATACCTGTGACGTACAATGTTAGTGGGTAATCTCTCTTCAATCGTTTTGTATATGTATTACACATCATGGCATCCACCGACTTGTCAATGTTCTTTTCACATGGTTGCTGACATCATCACAACATCAGACAAAGGCATGTCCATTACTTATCATTACACAATTATCCATTTTACATTTCTTGTTGAAGTTGGAATTAAAACAATTTTGTTAGATGCTAAGATAAGAAAATAAGACAATTATCACTTCAAAGTGATTATTATCTTTCTGCAAGGCAGCAATGTAGTATTATAACAAAAAGAGTCGCTCTTGTATAACTTTATGACTTAGCACATGAACATTCACGCGCGATTGAAGAAAGAGCTTCTTGCTATATGGCTGTTATTCAATCAACGCTCCCCTAGAAAGCTATGATTTTGTAACTGCACTCACATTCACATTCAACAGAAACTGAAATGGAGACAGAATATTCAAAATTTGGAATCATATTGTTATTTATTGTCCTTTATCGCTTTGCGGCGCGACGTCATCAGTAGGCCTGCTGTCTGCCAGACCTACATACAGATGCCTTCAGAGAACTCCAATTATTTCATAAATTCGAAGCGAAGAAGTCAACGGACAATGAACAGATACCGATGATATACATGTTTATATATACGTGTACAGCAGCTATATACCAACACACTATTGTTGCCCGCCCATTAATATTCTTTTTCCTTGGTGGGAATAAGAATGCGGAGCGTGCGTGACGTGAACGGGTTCACTGATCTCCTCTATATAAACAGCGCCCTTGAAAGAAAGAAAGAAAAACTAAGTACGCTTTCAAGCAGCCGTTTGCCATATTCAAGCTTTTTAGTATCTTTAAAACAACCCTTCCTTGGTGTTGCAAACTTGGGCTTAGCTGTCTTAGTTGACGTCGATTGAAACAAGCTCGTTAGCCCGATTTCGACAAGACACTAATGTGGCAGAAGTAAGTCAACCTCATGAATCAGAAAGCGTCTGTTGTTTTCATGAATACATGTCAGTGCGGCGCACAAATGATTTTAAATTGATAAAATCGTCTTATCAGTTTATTGTTGCTGTTCAAACGTCTGGCTATTTATTGCCGCCTGTTTTGGAGACCTTGGCCGAAATATCGTTCTTTGCTTTTATTCAGAGAGGGGTCAGGAATTTCTTCATCCTTTTCTCTTTTTCAGTCGCTTTACATATAATATTTCTTGTGAGCGGACATCAGTTATCATACCTTCTTAAGAAAGTCACGTAAAAAGAAGAATAAACGGGGGAAAGGGGTGACAGATAATTTTTGGCCGGCTTCCCACCCGCACGTGTCTATGGGGTTGGATTTGGCTGTTGACCAAATCAAACAGAACTCCTCCGGCGTGCGCGTGTCTACGTGCGTGCGTGTGTTTTGCGCGTGTGTCTGTGAGGGGGAATAACTAGATACATCATAAAACATGTTCATAATGTTACTTGCATGTAGTCTTGAAGAAGCTCTGGATCTCCACAAAATCTGAAGATATGAGGTATATATAGAGAGCAAAATTGTATCTGGAGGATGATCCATCAAAGTACTATACATTGAGCAGAGGACGCGATACAAGCCTATACTTTTTGTGTACATTATTATTTAGATAACGGTTGCGCCGGCTGTTTTGGTTTTGTTCAGTTGCTTAAATCATGATATTGACATTATTGTGTATGTAGTTATCAGTTAATCAGAAAGGTGTTGAAGAAAAGTTGCCACTAGAACTTCGGCGTTACCACCGAAGACAGCATCTTAACAGAACACAAACACATAAAAAAACAAACAAACAAACAAACAAAGCAAAACTATAAGTTATATAACCTGTAAATGATACATCCATGCAGGGAGGTTCCCTGATCCATGCAAGTTTCACAGTAGTCATTAATAGTATTCAAAATGCCCAAACTTGCATCTGATGCACACTAAACATGAATAACCCGCGGAAACATGCCAGAAAGAGACGTCTGATGCGGTTGGTTATAAATAGTTGGGGGTCTTGAAAATAGATCTTTGTGGTGTGTACTTTGAGACTGAAAATGCGTGCCAGACGGCCACTCCCTGAGTTCCCGGCCTTGCTACTCAGTAGTGATCAAGGGTGGAGCTTCCAAGATAGCGCTATAGGGCCGCAAACTTTAATCATTACATCACTATTGTCGGATAGTATATTATATACCTCTTGTCTGCGGAGGCGACTTAATGAGTTGAATGATTCTTCAAACAAAGCAACTTCGTGTAAATACACTCAGCAGTTTGAAGAAGCTCTTCAAATCATTTGTTCCAATATTCACCTTGAATACCATGTTTATACTATAATGTTAGGTCTGTACATGTAAGTTTGAATAACTGCTGATAGATAGGCGCTATACATAAAAACTTAATATAATGTTTTGTAATGTTCTATTCTGTGCAGTTATGCTATGAAAATGTTACGTAGTTTCAGGTAATTCATTACCTGTCAATAAATCTCAGAAGGCAGCTTTATAGAATACGAGAGATCCCGTGATTTTACTATTCCGATATGCTATCAGTACAATTATACACCTCATGAATATTGTGATTAGCGTATCAATGGAAGTGGAATTGATAGTGATATTTATGACTATGATACGCGTTTTTATGATTGAAAAGACAAGCAAAGTGAGAGTCAAAGTAAACTTAAAAACATGAATGCGGGTGTACTGAACTGATCAACTGAGATTTTTAGGGCAGATGTGAGGGTTCATACCATTACGTGTGCCATATGATATACTATGCATCTCAGGTCTTTTTTTTAGTAGGATGCAAAAGAGAGTAGCTCTACTGATCCATATTTTCTTAGGTATCAATATTGATTTAAATAATTAATGTGTTTTAAAAAAATCATTACTCCTGTAACAGGTAGATCGGAAGGCAACCCATCAAAGTAATACTCCTACTACTGTGTGCTTGACTTAGGTTTAAATCTTCAGTCTTTGATGCTACACCTGATGGCAGGCTTGCTCTTTGTCGAATAGGACCCGAAGGCAAATAAAAAAGGCGGGAATATGGGAACAGCACGGTCACTCCCCCAAGATAATGTCTAAGTTAACGGAGAACAACATTTTGAATTTAGATAAGTGAAACATAATAAGTAAGAAATAATAAGTGAAATCCAACAGAGTTCACCGTCGTGATTATAGCTCGCAATATCACACGGATATTAATTACCGTTTGGTAATAGTATCTACCTGTCACGTCACCCGAGGATCACTCTTAATTTGTTTTGTTATGGAAATGTCATTGATTCCACACTATATTATAGATACACATGTAATGGACAAGTTGCTCCAACAAAGCCCGTAAACACTGCTGCAGAGGAAATTGATCTTATTCATTCATAGAAATTATTAGGTGATTAATGTGCTTTGTGTGTAGAAAATAAAAAGAGCCAACGAAGTCACACAAGCAATATTACAGTCACGTGACAAAGTACTTGTATTGATATCACTGGTCATATGGCTGCTGAAATTATAGGATTAATGTTTCTCTCTTTTTGGCGTTAAGCCTATGTGAAGTTTAGCTCCATTCTGACATAACATTTCAAAATCATGAAGGATATCATGTAGCACTCTTAGAACATGTTCTTGCTGTCCTTTTTGGAACTTTCCCTATAGAATTGTTAACATTACAAGCCGATGTGTTATGGATTTTTCTATGAAGTAATATTACTGCATGGTTATTTCCCTAAGCTCTGAAATCAATCCGTGGGTTTGTTTTCATATTTCTTTTTAATTGTGTAAAATGATTGTCTTCGTGCGTTTAAATGAGAATACATTAACAATCATGGGTAGCTGCTAAAATATGCTACACATGCAATGTGCTGGTAGGTGTTGCTAATCAGGTTATTAATTCACTTGTCATATTCATGTAATACAAATGAAGGATTCTCTAACCTACTCTAAATGAATTGTATACTAAGTATTGCTTCAATCTCTTAAAAGTTCCAAAACCTGTCAATTCAGGAAAATCGCTTTCCCAAATTAGTTGTAATGATTTATTTAAAATAGAAAGAAGAAGAGAGTTAGAAGAAGTAGAAACATAATCTAGAGACGGCATTATAGGGAAAGAGAGAGAAAAAAACTTTTATTTTGAACATAAACTTCAAAATTAATATTCATTTTCCGTAAGCAAGAATTATGTTGATGAACTGTAGAATGGAATTTTGACTTGCATTGTCTTGAAAATATTGTATTTTCAAATCTACACCACAATACAAAATTATATAAGCAAGAGTATATAAAATTTCTACACACGCCATGGATGTCATTCTGGCTTGCCCATTATGACTATAAATTACATATTTTACGTTAATCATTATCAGTGCGTATTTTGCTTGATTACAAAATACAGCGTGATACAATGATCATTTAAATGACTACAGGATGTCATACTAATTATTGATGTACATTGTGATATTTTCGACTCAGATGTTGTAATTCCAACGAAACTATACTCCTGATTTGGATTGTAGAAAAAATGGGAAAATGGTCTCATAACCTTTATATTTTCTAAACCGGAATGTTTTATCACAATGAAATTTCTGATACACCATTAATGACTTCTTCAGCTTGTGCTTTCGATTTATTTTAAGTGCTTACTATGGACGCATTTAAATGCTTATTAGCAGTAAACACGGAACCTCCTCCGTAAGTAACCTCTGAACTTTAAGGGACTCAGTAATAAAGACGAAATGCCTTTGCCTAACCGCGATGAGCGGACCAGGGACCTCACGACTAAGAATATGTGATCTTCTCCTGTTACGAGCTACAACGGTTCCTTTTCATAGTCAAACTGCACAGGTCAGATTGATATTAGAAAGGTGTCACAAAAAAAAGAACCACTAAACGATATTTACAAAATAATAATCTAGAGCTTCCATTTCTCATCAAAACAGTATACTGACCATGCCAAGCCAAGCCATATTTATGTGTTACATGACGATTAACGACATTACATTTTTTTTTCAAGGGATGAGTGTGAAAGAATAGTAAACGTTTGATTATGTCACGTTTGAACGAAGGTCATAACGAATAGGGATATGTATAAGATGTATCTGTAATTAGCAGCTCGATACGTCATTCTGTCCTTAATCACATGCAGTTTGTCCAAGTAATTTGGATTTACAATGCACACCTTGATTGAAATCGGGAAACTATATAAATAAATTTTCCATGTCATGGACCCAGGAATAGCCTGTGTGTACCATACCACAAAACATATCGTATTCAGAGTTGAAATTAAGATATTAGAATGAAGTAGTCACCATCGAATTGTGGAAACTTATGTCATTAATACACCACAGTTCTCCATTCAAGATATCGAGTATTTGACTTAATGATTCCCTCTATTCTAGAAACCACAACCGTATATATTCACACTTCCAAAAAAAAAAAGACAGATATTGTTACAAAGTGATTATAATATTCTGCCATTCTTGGTATTATTCTTATTATTGTTTATAATAACAATAGTGAGACTCTTATAAAGCGCTCATTTTTACCTAAAAAAGATACTCAAGGCGCTATAGAACAGAGTACTATTGTGTCACGTTACAACAGTATCACAGAAAATAATAAGGCAATAAACCAACAAACAATAGTATATCACTTTTGTTGGTATCATCGTAGCGATTATCAGTATTTTGTCCCTGACATGATGAATTCATTGTTATAGCATTGTCTTTGTCGTCGGTTTATGAACTAGCTATTGGTACACAGCTTTTACTAGTTGAGTACAAGTAGTTTTCACGAGCGGAGGTAGGATATACTCAATGGCGACAGACATTTTAGTGAGGGTAATAACCTATTGCAGCTTATTCGACGCTGAAGACCGTAGAATGATGAGGCAAACTAGGTGATTATCGTGTTTGTGAAAAACGTGTGAAGGGGCTTTATTGTTTTATTACTGGTCTACTTTAATGGGTCTGACCTGGATCGACCGAATTAGGCTGACAGGCGAGGAAATCTCTGAGAAGCTCGTGTCTAACACAGGCAGAATAGGAGATGAAAGACCCAACGAAAAGTCAGTCTAGCCGTCTCAACTTTCATTTTCTTTCAATTTACTGTCCTTATGATCAGGTGGGATTTGCCAACAGAAATTCGCCACTCTCATCACTTCCTGTATTACTCATGTAGGGCTCGTTTGGTGGAAGTTGGAGCCGGGGACTGAGTAATGTTGAGAGAAAGCGAATGGTGACTTCATACGCTTCGTTTCTACTTTCTTTTTCATGGTTTGACCAAAGAATAGCTCTTTAAGTTAATCGCAGTACAATTTTCATGAATATCCTTATGAAATAATCGTTTTAAGAAATTGAAAAAGAAAGAAAGAAAGAGAACAGTGTGTATAAAATGACCGTATGATGAATTGTATTCTCAATCTACATTCTATTTAGGTGTCCACTTTAACGTTGGTTCATAATTCACGATCTTTGTTTCTTTTTTGCTTTGGTGCCCGAACTTCATCAAAGCGGCTGTTGCTCATAAGAATTCGAATGAAGAGGTGTATAGAATTAAATTCATGTCTTAGAGTCTGTCCACATCAACCTACCTATCCCTGTCTTTGTGTCCTTCTCTTTCACATTCATCTCATTTCTTTGTGTGTGTGTTGATTAAAGACAAACCCGATTACTGACGAAAATGAAGGATGTCGCGCTTGCAGTCTAAATTCAAAACAATCAATTTAAGCAGTCTCGCCTTCTTGGGATGCTGTATACACTGAGTCATGATCTACAGGCTCCTGTTCAAAACCAAACCTGACTGTTCTGACTGCTCGCGTGTCTTACGGCCACCAACAACCTTGTCAGCCCCATTTTCTGGTGTTTAGCTTTGTCTGTTTCTCAATAGGTAAACTTAAACTCATGATAATAAATTTATGTTAGAAAAAATGTATCAAAAATCCCTTCTGAAAAAGAGAGAAATGCGTAAGGATGTGCATCCTATATAGTGTACACAAACGATTTCATGTTGCCTGAGCTCCTTTGACAGGGAAACTGCCTACAAAAGTGAGGGAGCCTTTTTTTTCCTTAAATGAATGCGTACACGTATCTGCCTGTCCCTCTGTTTTCTTCTGTATTGTCTATATATATATATATATATATATATATATATATATGTATATATATATATATATACAGTGTATATATATTCGATGGAAACCCATTTTCTTTGCTCAAAGTTTTCACTATTTATCATTATCTATCTGGTCAGTTTTCCCTTTCTTTGTTTAAATATATATATATATATATATATCACATATACATATATACAATTACATCAATTTGATTTATGATCTCCCCCCCCCCCCCCCCCTTTGTATCAATCTTTTTTTAACGAGAATTTGTGGTCTTGCTTTTGCGGTTTGAAAGTCGTTGTTCTTTTTTGGTCGGCTAATGAGTGAAAAGATTTCTTGGTCAGTGGAAAATTTGAAAAGCTGGTGGTCACTTGCCTTTAAATGCGGTGAGGCTGGCTTGGCCGTCACAACGTCTTTTGATTGCAATAAATATGTCTACTGTTTAAAAAAATAGATGATATGATTTTCTCTTTCAGAACACCAGACGGCATTGTTTCTGAATACATGAACCAAAGTTGTGAGTAATATCTTGACCTACTTCCGCAAAGTGAATAATTGTGAATGATTTAGAATTATGGCACCATATAGCCCGAGTGCCCAGTTGATAGTTTCTTCAGTTCCACAACCTGTTACGTTTACATGCCAGTGATGGCTTGATAGGACTAGCCGGTATAGCGTGGGACTGTACATTATGATATTGAACGTTAGTCAAGCAAATGACATACACTACTTCATGGTATAGCGGCTCGGGCAAATATGAAAAACTGTACTGGAAAGAATCGTTCTTTTCGGAGGCAAGGAGCTAACAAGGGAGTTCTAGCGTGGTCTTTATTTTCTCCCTCAATCTCATTATCTTGAAACAATACTGGCCTTGCTTGTTCGAATTAGAAGAGAGAGAGAAAAAAAAACTTGTCAAACAAAGATATGACAAAGAACATTAATTTGAGGATTCTCGACGTTTTCTCTTTCTCTTAGGCTGTTACAAAAAAAAAATACTTGTGTTGATTGCCGGTTAAAAAAAAATAGAATTCAAAGACGACTATTTTGCAAGACTGTGGCTAACACCTCTTTTCTCCATGGACTGATGGATGATAGTGGCTATACTTGTATAGTGCACATGTCCACTTTTCGGTGCTCATGGCGCTTCAAGCAAACTTCACACCGCATGAAATATACAAAACTTGAGAAAAGTGAAGAAAATAATAAACTAACGAGCAAGCACATTACTGGTAAGGAAAACAAGGATGAGAAAGAAGTGACAAAATGAATTCGGAGAAACTGGAAAAAAATGTGGAAGTATGGAATGCTGAAAGATCAAATCAGCCTCACATATTCGTGTCGATGATTGCAGATGGCATAGTCGTTCGGACTGGTTTTCTGCTCATCTGGGCCCAAGGCTCAAGTGAGATATTGCGATCATTCATCGTCTGCTGTGCGTCGTGCATCATCTTTTTTTCCCCCAACATTTTCAGCTTCTTCTTGAAAACCCCATTTCTGATTTCCACTAAACTTGCCAGGTAGCATCCAAGGAAAATACAGTATCTCAATCTCTTCATGTGGGCACCATGTCACCCCTGGTGGCCCCAAAGAGAAGAATATTATACGAATAATTTATGAGTTGTGAGTGCATAGGGCGCGAATATCGCACGAGGCGCGAGATAAGCCACTGGTCTATTCAACAAGGCGCGTAGCGCCGCGTTGAATAGACCAGTGGCGAATCTCGCGCCGAGTGCGGTATTACGTGCCCCAATGCACGAACAGAATCATAAATTATTCGTTTTATACAACACCTTGTCCACAATCACAGTACTAAATTAGTGACCGCTAACTCAGGAAGGCCCAAAAATAAATGTAACAATTAGGTCGAGAATTGTAAACCACCCTGTGTACTGTTTTCAAACACTCGTCATGATTCGACCACACAGTCACAGGAATCACAAACTCCGCAGGATCTATACCCATTCTACGCTAACGTATAGATCGAGTTAGGCCTGACTGTTAAGCCTACCTGAGATGTCGGTAGATCTAGTAGTAGATCTAGACTTTCTCTATTTCCGAAAATGATTTTGTATAAAAACACAGAAAAATAATCAAATTACGGTTTCTCAACTTGAAATGAAGTCTTGATTTTGGGATCACTGTGGTCCACGTAGCAGATCAGAGTCAAAACTAAAAACACAGCAGTAGGTAGGCCGCAATACATGCAACTAGCTAGGTAAAGTAGCTGCGCGTACACGTTAACGTTGCAGTACTCCGCCGCGACTGGTCTGTTTACCGGCAGCGCATCGCAGCGCAGCCGGCCAGCACGTACAATGTAGTTTGCTGGCGCTTTGCTGCTGTGAGCCACAGAACTCTGTGAGCGGCCATGCATTAGTAGCCCCCCACGAAGCCGTGCTATAGTACCTTCGAGCCGTGCAATAGGCCCATGCCAGGGGCCTATTGTATGGCTGTCACTCTCAATGAGTTTGGTAGGTATTTTCTATTGAATGTCATGTGACATGTTCTTGGCCAATCACAATTCGACATCATTCTGAGATGTTGTATAAATAAATAAATAAATATATATATATATATATATATATATATATATATATATATATATATATAATCTATAGAACTAGCGCGATAGAGCTTAGTTAGTGCTATGCATAAGTTCATTAGTGACTAGTTTCAAATTGTTTGAAGGATTCGAGGGTGCCCCCCCCCCCCGGGGGGGGGGGGGGGGGGGGGAGGCCACACTCTACGAGGGGCCCACACTCTACAAGCTCCGTCTTTTCAGTGGGTCCCTCCGTTTTTCGCCCTTGTGTACGTTGTATATTCCACTTTATTTCAATTTACTTCAGGCATTGCAATGTATCTTTACTGTAAGTATGATAAGGACTGCTTTACTTTCCTATCACTGAAGAAAGATGTGATGTATGTCATGTTATTTTTTATTGTCGAAAAACGGAATAAATTTGAATTGAATTGAATTGAACTGAGGGGGAGGGGGCTGGGGGAACACATTTTGACCCATTTTTCAGTTTCATCTTCTTCTTGAAAAGGCATGGTCAAATTTTCACCAAGGCTTGGCAGGTATTATTGAAAGGATATGATAAAATGTATAATTACAAAAATGGGCACCATGCCCCACTTTGGGGTCTCAGGGGGCCCAGAACTACAAATTAGAGAATATCATTAAAAAGCCTTCTTCTATAAAACCAGAAATATTATGTTCTGAGTGAACACAATGTACATTAATTGGTGAACTTTCAAGTTTGTTTATGGCAGATTTATAGGGGTGGCCGGGGAGGGGGCTATCGTGGGGGCCAGTTTCTTGTTAAAGGGGATGGCTAGTAACTGATCATTGGGAATCAGTGGGAATGCTGTGGGATGATAGGTCCAATCCTTGTGGGATTCATTTAAGAGTACATTATAATATATCTATTGTTGTGTGAATTTTTTATTTTCCTTCAGAATGGTCTCATATTCAAGTAATGTGCAGTTTAATGTTTCCAGGTTAGCATGCCTGTACAGTGACGGGGCATTAAACTGCACATTACTTGAATATGAGACCGTTCTGAAGCAAATAATTTTCACACAACAATAGACATAATATTGTACTCTTAAATGAATCCCACAAGAATTGGAGCAATCATCCTCCAGCATTCCCACTGATTCTCACTGTTCAGTTACTAGCCATCCCCTTTAAAAACGCAAGATCAAATTTTCTACGAGTTGGTACTCGTGGTTGGGTCAAGGGGCAATGCTCCCTCCCTCCTCCCCCCCCCCCCCCTCCTCCGCCCCCAATTCGATGGAATAATCAGAAAGTTATGGATTTTTGGGGTTTTTCCCCCGATGTTTGCCCCTTTTTTGTTCATTTGCAAAAATTGTGTTTGTGTGTTTTTGTTTTTGTTTGTTTTGGTTTTTTTTTAACCAAAACTGTGTTGGGAGGTTCCGCGGTCTCTGTATCTGACTGTTTTTTTTTTAATGTTAGTGAAAGTATCGAGAATCGCCAAGTATAGCACTTGAATCTCAATGTGGGCAAAACATATATGAGCGACACCACTGTCCAATATGCTCAATGGAGGTCAAATATCAATGCCAGCCATCCCATGGTATTGTCGTTAGTGTGTCTTGCACTTCAGGTCATTGTCCTAGGGTGTATGACATTTCAGTCGTTCATTGGTGAATGCCCGCAGAAGAGAGTCTCAGGGACAATAACTGATTCCATTTCTCATGTCCAGTGTTCTGCTATACAGTATATAGATTGACTGAAACCAAATTATCGGAAATGAGAACGAGGTACAAGTCATCGTAAATGGCCGATGTGTGTACTGACTATTCAGAGTGCAGTAAGATGTTTTTTTCATTCATCACAGCAAAGTCTCCAAGGTTGTGGCTTTGCTCCTGATGGTTTCTAAAACTTTTGTGGTTTCGACGTCACGACGTTGTAGCGAAGCTTTTCTCTTCAATGTGACATTGTAAGTGTATCAGTGTGATCGCAGTCTTTTCTATCAAGAGAATGTACTACAGTCAATTTCAATGAACATAAACATGCATGCACGGCTTTTCAAGTCTACGAAACTTTTTTTTTTCAATACAATTTGTGCAAGGACTAATGAAAAATGCTGCTTTTCTCACGATTCCATAATCAAAAGCAACAGCGGCGTGTCAAGGCAATATTCAATGCTCAGTCGTTTATTTTTTCCCCATTTTGAGGCTTTTTGAACCTTATTTGTGCGTATCTGCGTTTGAAAGGGAAGGAGGGATGAACGGAACTGCAAATGATTATGATACTATAACAGCACCTAAATGCAATAGCCTTCGCATATTGACTATCATAAGATTTGTAATTGTGCGGTTGTTTTTCAAGATTGAACAAAATAATGAAAAAAAAAAATCTGCTCTGTGAATGGTCAAGTTGGCGTACCAAGAACAAAATTGCCCATAGCTAGCCACATTTAAGGTTCTAGGGTATGTAAGTGATAATACGTATGTATCATATTATGTCCATAGAACTTACACCTTTATGTTATCACATATTACGTGTATCTTAAATAGATGTTCATATTGTTATAAAAATGTTTATGTGTGTAGGCCTATATATGAATCTGCCCTATCACATCATTACGCCTGGCTGTGTTTCTTCGAATATCTTCATCTTTTTCATTTGCTTATTCATGTTGTTTATGTATTACTTAAAAAATATGATAATATACGCGATCAATTGGAAGCCTTAAATGGTTAGATAATTACGACATGCTACATTGGGGTCTACCAAAGTTCTTGTTCGATGGGCTTGCCTACTAAGATGTCTCTCTTAAAAGCAAAACATTTTAAGCTAAAATGCAATGCCGATTGAAAGCGTTCATATCAGTTTGCCCTTTCTCTCTCTGAAAGAAAAAAAAGTTCGGATGACCTCAAATAGAATCAGGTGTCTGGGAGGGTTAAATACACATCAAAAGGAGATCAGACGCACAGAAAATGGATGTACTCTGCATATGGCAAGCGCTGGCAAACATGTTACACATAGTTAAAGACACTGTGATTTGTCTAGTTTTGCACGAGGTTCTACAGACGGCAATTTTCGTACCCAAAATCAACTATCTATGCTGGCGAATCCACTC
This sequence comes from Diadema antillarum, assembly GCF_040938485.1. NCBI lineage: Eukaryota > Metazoa > Echinodermata > Echinoidea > Diadematoida > Diadematidae > Diadema > Diadema antillarum. The sequence goes on from NW_027271532.1 coordinate 1,731,494, forward strand.
CCCTGCCTCTTCTGTTTCTCCTTCTCCACTTTCAATATGGCGTCAAAGTTTTCAGAAATGATATCCACGTTTTATTGCAACAATATTTGCCAGATCTTTGCACATGTTCCTTTGGAAATTAAAAAACAAAATTAGTTTTCTAGGATCTACTGGTCCAAAGAACGACATAATGTCAAACTGAGGCATTTCTCTGCCATTCTTTTCTAAGCGACACTTTGATATTTTCACGAACATTTAAAGTTTCGAATTTGCTAAAAAAAATCCAGTTAATTATTACAAGATGTATGAAAAAACAACAACAAACAAACCACATTTGTTATAATTATGCATAGAAGAAACAACAACAATGCTCTTTTTATTGAATTTTAGCTTATGGTTGATGATGTGTTGATAACGCATTGTCAATTTGGAAATTTTTGTAGTGCTAGTATTTCTTCGCACACATCGTTCTGCTCTACTAGGAAAGACATGTACTGATGAAGAAAAATGGGAAATACAGGGAAATTGTAATTCTTATATAGCTCTTTCAAAAAAATTCATTTCATAACTTCGTGTTTCTTCCATATTTGCATTACTGCAATTCGATTTCTAAAAGAAACACAGATGAACTGTATTGCCCCGGATTCGTAGAATTCAACAGAGAGCTTACAAATTCGAATGATAATCATATTGTCGCAATACTTGAAAAAAAAACACCAAATAAGTACTATTGTCCCATTACTTAATTACATACTACAATAGCACACCGGGTGTAAGAGTAAACGTGAACTCAACTTCAAAGCAACTTGAAAAAATCTATTTGAATTAGCAAATAACTATATATCGTATACTTGTAATGCAAACAAGTCTTGACTTTAGAGTTTTAGTTATCACGTTTTACGGACACATATTTTTTCTACAAAAAGTAAAATAAAAACGGATAGCATAAAATGTATCAGATCTACACACAAATAAATCGAGCGGAAAAAACACACACCAAAACAAAACAACAACAACAACAACAACAACCAAAATTAGGGCAGAAAAAGAATATTAATTTGAATTGACCATTTCTTTAATTTCTACGTAAACTCTACGACCTTTTTTTATTTGTCTAGACTGTGTTATTCATGCGAACTATATAATTATTGAGGATTTGCACGACTAATGGGCTAAAAAGTACAGGTCTTTGACCTTTTAGAAGGTCATGCTCGCCAGAAGTACTTTATGTAAACTTACAATTTATATTTCTGATGTGTCGATATGTTTACATTACATTGCATTGAATTTGCATTTACTTTGTTCAATTTTATTGATTTTGCATTGATGTACGTTAATAAATGAGTAAACATCAGAGTGATTACCAATAACCAGTTACCAATACATGCATACACGAGAGACATGCATATTTCGGGGGGAGTTCAATCCGTCCCCAATTAGGTAAGTCACCCCTCTAAAGCTCGGAACGATTTTCACTCCCATTGTAACCTTGGGCTTCAAATTCGTCTGGTCACAACTGAATTTGGTCTCGTTGTCACGTGATTTGTGGTTTACTATTAGTGAAAACAGGTCTCAGGCGATAACCAACATCGGTCACAGCAGAAAAAAAAAAAAATTGTTATTCATATTTGTGATTCGCTTGGCCGTCAGCGATGAACCAATATTAAAAGGTATAATTCATCCAAGCACTGCTAAATTATAAACATCAATCGTTGATTGTTATTGCCTATGAAATAGTCACAAATTTTTGCCCCAATGAAACCTCTTTGAGTGGTTCAAAAAAAAAAATAGTAAACTAGTGGATTTCATTAACTCTGGTAGATTTTCCTAAAGTATCGATATCACGGCTGCTGAAGTCAGCTTCTTTTGCGGAAGAAATCTGTGCACCTTTTCCGTCCATAAATGCACTTAAGATTCCGTCGCAGTTGAGATGAACAAGGAATGTTAGTTTCTTTTTCTCGCCTAACTATCAACGTGATTTTAACGAGGAACTTGTTCGATTGAAGTATTAATTGCTATAGTTGCCTAGCTCTTTGCTTTTAGGCTTGATACAATTAGTTATATGTACTCTCTCTCTCTCTTCATTTAATCTGTCCTGTCCATTCTTAAAGACGGCCAAAGCCAATCAGATTCATTTGTTACTTGTCGCCTTCTTGTATAATTATCATAATTCATTATGTTGATGACATTCGACATTGAAATAACTGAAACAAATTAGAAATTTCATGATACTCTGCTATGCAGGCGTAGAAGCTCAATCCCTATTTATACACGGATGTGATTTTGACTGCAAGTGGCCTTGTTTCATGTATTAGTAATAAAAGTATAGGTACAGTTTTGGTTGAGACGGGGCTTCGGGTTTCCAATGTTTTTTGATGGTGATTTTTTTTTTTATAACAAGAAACCTCTAATGAAATATGAAAGAGCATATAATTCTAAGAGAAATTCAAAGTTTATTTGGAAAAATTGCTTTTCAAATGGCTGAGAAATGGCTGATCCTAATAAAAGGTGGGACCCACCTTTTATTAGGCTTGCTTTGTTTTACTTTGCTTTTGGATATCTCAGGCATTTCAAAACCAATTTTCATCAAATAAACTTTGAATCCCTCTAGAGTTGTATGCTCTATAACATATCATAGAGTGGTTTCTAAGAATCTCGCAAAAAGTTAAAAGCTGAATCCTCACCTCAACCAATACTATACCATCCCTTTAAGCCCCTTAAACTTTTTCTTTTTTTGTGCTGCTGAACTGAAAGGCATATACAAGCGTTGACAAGTATACCAGTTCAATGAACGGATATCATACCATTTGATTGGAAAGAAACTTCGTCTTCTACGATGAGGATTTTGGAAGTTTTGGGTCTATCGTGGAAGAAAGAGAGAGGGAGGGGAGTTTTGATAATAAGGTTAGTACTAGAGTTTCTTTGTCGTGATAGTCACGCTCATCGTAGAGCACCGAGACGCTCTTTACGGAAGGTGCAGTGAAGGGCAAAAGAGAGAGGGAGAGAGCGAGAAACAACCGACAAATCTTTCGGTTTTAGTTGGATAATGCAGCTCAAATCAGTATCATATGAAGGAGATATAACACACCTGGCTCACAAGAGGAAAAAGGAGAATACCCCATCCGAATTCTACTGAAGAAAGATGCTGGCCAGCTAAATCCCAACTCTAAATTTAGCCACCTGACACTGCCAGTGCACTTTTTGCCAAGCAGGACGCCCATCATTTGTGGATGGCAGCGCTGGCGTGCACCGTGTGTGAGAAGCCAAATCTGCATGCAATTTGCGGGTGTTTATAATTCACACATGTCGGACTACAGAGGCTCAACTACAGCGGATTAAATCACCATGACAACTCATGTTTCTATTACGTCATAAGGTTGTGTTTTCCAAGTTTTTTACAAGCTTGTAAACATGCACAGAATGTAATGTTTATCAGACTTAATGAAGATATTTGGAGACAGACAGAAGGGAAAATGAGAAACAGAAAGATGGAAAAAGACACACTACATCCTCCCCATTGAAAATAATGTATTATGTTGAGTGGCTTTTTTTCAGCAAGTAAAGCAAATAAAAATCCATGGCATTCAGGTTGAGAGCTTCAAAGACCTTTAAATGGTTTAATTCATCATCCGTCACATTCACTACAATCATTTATAGCTCTGTTTCACTAATTTCATTCAAAGCAAAATTCTATGGAGGCTAATACTCCTCGGATAACATCAATCAGAGCTTTGTTCGATTTCGCCGGAAATTGAAAAAAAGAAGAAATGAAACAAACGGTGACCAATCATCTGGAAAAGAGTGGAACAAAATTTAAAGACAGGGAAGACAGATAACTTGGCGGTATCGATGCTGACACGAAAGATTGACAATAGTGAGTTGCCGTTTCATAAAAAAAAGAAAATACCTGGATCTGTATATCTAGACTTGATATAAACTAAATGGACAGGACTTCATGATGCCATGTAAAGTAGTATTGGAAAATGGGAAACGAAGTTTTGCATAACATTCGACATGACATGTGATATGTACTGGCTGAATGCTCCTGCACTGCATGAAACAAAATGTAAGCATTTGATCTTTATAGCTTCCTAGCGCTTAGGGGCGACCAGCACGAAATGACAAGACGCCCCTTTACGTATCATATCAACATAAGCACTTCACAATAAAACAGTCATAATAAGTCGGTGTTTTTGAAGTTCCTAAAAGTCTTTCTGTATGACATGGTCATATACCTTACTTTTACAAAACATTCGTGTGTGTGTGTGTGTGTGTGTGTGTGTGTGTGTGTGTGTGTGTGTGTGTGAAAATGCGTTGCATCTGAAATTCTCCGACTCTGATGAGGATAGAAATTAAAGGCATTATTTACCATTTGCAGATGAAACAAAAATCCAGCCTTAGTGCTTCAAAATAGTTCTAAAATGTGAGTTAGGGATAGAAACAACCAATGTGAAAATGTTAATCAGCATAATCAATGTTAAGTATTGTTAAATATACAAAAATGTGAACAATAGTTATAATAAAAGTGTTTCTAGAATAAGCCGTCCACAGTTATGGTTTATTGAGAAAAGTAGTGATATCTCCTTGATATATTTGAGGCTTTATCGCGAAATTTTTATCTGGTAGGCTGTTTTGTGGTACAACTGACCTACACATATGCATCAAAATGTGATACTGACCAGTAACTCGACCTTTAAAAAATGATAACAAAAAAAAAGGTGATAACTCGAAACTTATTTTAATCACTGCTCCCAATGGTAAACAGTACCTTTAAATACGAGAACTATATTCATGTATGAATACAGATCTTATGGGGCATAATGAATAGGTGGATGTGATGACTCATTGATTTGACATCAGCTGACAGTAATGTCAGTTTCAGCAAACTTTGAGCCAATATGCGTGCCAATATTAGACCAAAAAAAAAAGTTATGACAATAATGACGTCACAGCATATCCTGCGAATTACCGCTTCGCACATATTTGAGTCACTAGGATCTGTCTGTTAAAAGAAAAAAAAAAGACACAAAAGCTTTATTTCTCAAAACGTTGGTGTGTACTCACTAAAATTAGCATAGAAACACGTTATGTCTGCGGTTTTTTGTTTTTAATTTTAACCCGCTCGCTTTCCATCTACAATTGGCTAATTCTCAGTAGCAATTATGAGGTTTGATGTTTGAAACAGGGATAGTCACCGTAGTACCTATTACGTCAGGGTATTGTGCCAAATTGGGATTGTGAACATTCAGCCTTTGTGTGATAGCTTGTTTGCTGATTACGCTCATGATAGGAGTACAATGTACTATCAGTTGATGACCCACTGACATTCTTGTCATAAGAGGTTGTATACTTTCCCCACTCATGCGTCATGTTCCAGCTCGTGCCAGCAGAAGCCGTCGAACCAGGACGAAGACGGCTTCGCGCACGGGGGATTTGCTCTGAATGTAACCCAGGATATCGTATCAAATGAAGCGTGTCCCGACGACGATGAAAAGAACGCGTTGCCCGCAAAGCTAGACTCTCCTTCTGACCTGAGATTAGGTGATGTAACCTACATGATCTGAATAGCTAAACATGCATATTGACGTATATTCTTGTTTAGAATATAACGACGTCTACATGATATATTTTGGAGAAGCTTTTCAATTTTGCAGTACCGTCTTGGTATACCACGCATGTCCTGTCATACTGAGCTCCCTCCGCAGTGATGAATAATTATAATTTTGAATTATGATTATAATTTTTATAAGTGTAATTCAAAGATTTGGTGCACAGTTTTGGTGGAATATTTGGAAAACTGTCAAAGTCAAAAGTATAACCAAGGTCTATGCATGGAGGGGACCCGAGCAGGAGAAGTGTGTGTGTGTGTGTGTATGTGTGTGTTGGGGTTACACATATCCCTCCTCTACGAGGGAGCTTTTGCATGCTTATGATTGAAATGAAAAATATCATTTTGATGGAATGTTTGGAAAATCGTCAATCAAAAAAATTGTACTTAATCCATATGGCGGGGAACTGAGCGAGGGAGGGTTAGTTGGAAGGGGATATCCCCCTCCCACGTGAGGGAACTTCGTCATTTTTGGAATTGAAATGACAGATCTGGTGCACAGTTTCCATGAAATATTTGGAATTATCTAAGGTGTATGCCTATAATACGTCTATGGACAGGGACCAAGCAGGGGAGAGTGTGTAGTATACCCCTCCAACGCGAGGGAGATTTTACATTTCAGAAATGAAATTCCACAATTTTACACTTTGGGTGAAATGCATAGAATTTTTTTTTTTAAATGAACGTGTACATAGATCTCTAAAATAAAGCCAAAAAATAGCACAGTGGAAGTTCTAAATGTGAAGACAGTTTGTACATTACAGGGTAATCAAACCGTGTACAGCACATAAATTTCCAAATAGCTGGTTTGGCCACCTAACTCCACAATAAAAAGACGTTTGCGAAAAAGAGTTCATTACTCAGAGCAGTTTGTTTAGAAAGAAGAGACCGTATATGATTTGCCCATTAAAGTTTGCGTAAAAGAATTTACAGCTCCCGTCGTGGAGAATGCATAATCACAGCCAGACTTCTAAGACAATCTTTAATTGAACAGTCATTAAAACAAAAATAGATGTAGAATTACTGACAAGCAATGCACAAAACATTAATTTTAAGAGCACGTATAAGCAAAAGGTTATTTGTCACATACGTAAAATCTACAGAAAGTACATGTAAACGCACATTTATAGGTTACCATTTTCTTGTTTTTTAACCAGAAAGAAAATAAAGGAACTATTCATATAGAAAGGAAGTGGAGGAAGGAGGATGTTGAAGTGGAAGAGAAATGGAATGAAAAGAAGAGAGAGCAAGGAGGAGAAAATTGAGAATGATACTGATATGACAGAGCGAGAAAGTTGGGTCGGGTGATAGGAGGGGGATGGTACGAGGAGTAGGGAGATGGAAGCTGAACTATTCAATGCTAACAGAATAAATATGTCTTTCAAATATATCACTGCATAGAATTCCCAACGGGAGTACAAAGTGGACATGCAACCCTTTCAGGCAGCAGATAAGGTGTGTGTGTGTGTGTGTGTGTGTGTGTGTGTGCCTTGGTAGTCTACAATCTCGGGGATTAATGCCATGTTCCTGGATTGTTAAAGGTCGCAGGTCATGAACATGATTTCCGGAGAGAGACAGAACGAGAGAAGAAGGCAGACACAGAACAAAACAGAGAAAATGACAAAGAGAAAAGGAGAGAGAGAGAAATAAAAATGTGTTTTAAACTCTTCATAAGTTTCTAGCTTCTTCAAGCGCATCTTCACACTTTCTTCAAAATTGTTTTCGACAGCCGAGACAATCAGAAGCGCATAAACTTTTTTTTTTAAATTCTTGTTATATTTTGTGAGCGATCTGATCTCAGGAGAAGGGAAAATGAAAAATACAATACAATAAGGCATATATATATATATATATATATATATATATATATATGTATATCGTACGTGTGTATGCAATCTCCTTAACATGAGAAAGGCAGTTGGAATAACTGTCACTTATATCGCACCAACTACTAGTGTAATAATTATATAGGATTGTTCAATTATCGCAGTCTAAGAGTTACTTCCTTTTTTTTCATTGGGTACTAAAATCTTATAGCCAGTGAAATTTCGTGAAACTAAATAATCATATTGCACCGATGTATCAGCCTTCTGTGATCTATACCAAAGTGTATTTGAAAATCGGTAAATGGTATGCATGTAATGATTTGTGATCATGCAGTATAAGGATTTAAGATTTAATCAGCAAATGAGTAAAGTCTATACGAAAACATTCTGTCAGTGTTTATATATATCAAATCTGCCATACCGTACCAAATGAAATGACGTCCTATAGACATGATAAAACAGCAATAGTCGGCCAATTATTGTTCCTAAAAATAGTTAATGTGAGAGACCATCGCAAGTACTGGTATATGAAATGTCACATGACATCCTAAGACGAAGGAGTGATATAAGTTTGAGGGGTACCTGATCGAGTAAAACAAAGGGACCAGAGATACCACCATGTACAACCCAGAGCAATATGTATGGATTACTCATAACAACACAAGCTGAAAAGCATAAGCCATCAACAGAGAATTTGAAAGTGTAGCGAGGCGATGGTATTATAGCTGCCTCCGCACTGCCTCCTTTACAGCGGATGAGAAGCGGGAAGGAGGGGAACCACCTGCTCCGCAGCATGTAGAGACTGGAAGGAAAAGTAAAATCATTTCGTCGAGACGAGACAACAAGCAAAGTCTAGCACCAATCTGGGACAGGATGGATAAACTCTCCAAAGATGGTTCGCATTGTTTGTAATATCAAGTGAATTTAGGGTCTGATCATTCCCAATAACTCCATAGCCCTGTTTACGGACTTCATGTCAGTGAAAAGCTAAGTCGTTACAAGGAAACTCTCCTCACATTAATTTGTTTACCCGAACTTCAAAGGAGTCGACACGCTCATTGAATAAGCCCTTCCTCCTTGGTGCAATTTCTGGAAAAGCATCGAGTGAATGTTCCTACAGGGGAGACCGAGACTAGTGATGGACTGCGGTCTTCCGGATATAAGTTCTGTTTCATGTTAGCATCAGGAAATGTTTACACAGAGTCGTGTTGGTGGTCAGTAAGAGGTGCGCGAAACATCTTTTTCAAATTGAAGTAATACAGAACACCATACGAAGTTATTAGCTCCTGTTGCCATCGATGCTGCGGAGACATTCCGAAGGTGCACCCGCCGAATTGAGGCTACGATGAAACTTCTCAAAATGACATGGGTATCTTAGACTAAAAACTACAACAAAATTGGTATTTCTCAGTTGACAAGAAGAACAAGAATAAGAAAAAAAGAAAGAAACATCACTGAGTCTTTTTAATCCCAAATTAAGAAGTGGGAAATAGATGGGGACCGTAAAGCTGCACTCCATGTGTGTTGAGTTATGCCGCAGATGCTATCCTGTGACGTCTACCTGTGAAGCCAGGTTGATCATCCAAGAGGGAAGAAGCCAGAGAATATCTGAAGTATACTGGCAGATATCTACCATGATGAAAATGATTTTAGACAAATTAACATGCAAAGATGGTAATGTTTTGTTCACTTTTCACTTGAGATATCGCCTAAGGAACGATTATTACCAATTGAAGACACCATTGCCAATCAAGTCATACTTAGGTTTCACGAGCGTGTTAAATCATTAGAGAGACAGAAAAAAAAACACTTTCTTTTAATCGTTGCAGACATCTAAGTTTCTGCTGCGGTTCTTTCTTCCAAATGCAAGAATACACGCCAACAAGTGCGATTGTGGATAAATCCTGAATGAGTACAAGGGTCATGGAAAAGTATGATGAGATGATAACTGTAAGATCGGCAACAGTGAAGTACGATTGTTTCTACACTGACTTTGTAGTTGGAGAGTATGGATAAAACATAAAATCAGTATTACTTGTAATCTTTAAAAGAACGTTTCGTCATGAGCGCATATCGAACACTTGGCTTCTGACATGGTCGTGCTGATTTGAGTTGGTCTTGTACTTCCGTGCCGAATTGGCGCGAGATATAAATTCCCCTTGACAAGAAACAATTGGAGCGCGGTTGCAGACGACCGCGACGAACAAGCGGTGACACAGTGCGCTTTGGCGCCATATTAGTCGTCGGACAGTCATTGATTTGTGGCATTGTGCAGTTCACACCATACGACAACAGCTCTCCGTGGCATTCCAGTTGAGAAGAAAAGCGGATGAGGAAATCATAGAATTGCACTTTACAGCCTTAGCATGGTGAGAGGTTATTTTACATTAACATAGCTTACGCAGGCAGTTACATCTTTATAAGACATGAGGAGCTATTGATAAATCATCTGATTTACTCGGCAAGAGAGCTATTGGGTTGATGATGAAATCCGTGCATAGATGAGCAGCAGGCTGAATGACATCGGAATGTAATGAGAACATTATTAACAGTCTACGTGTGACTGAGTCATGCAACTGGGCGCCCAGTAGATACACCAATGTAACAGTCGGGTTACGAGACTGAGTAGGTTATTATCTATGTTTCTGGCGCACGCGCGCATACGCCCGCACACAAAATACAACTCTAAGAAACTTCCTTTGTCTTTGTTGTGACACAATGTGTCCTCGACTTAACTATCAATCGTAAGTCATTGAGTCATTAAGAAAATTTTGCTTTTGGACATATATTCTATAATAGGCCTATATAAATATATTTGAACCATCCCCCATAATATATGTGTAGAAAATGTAAAGTCTTTGGAAGATAATTCTTAGTCACTATGTAGTTTTTTGTTTTGTTTTGTTTTGTGTGTGTGAGTGTGTGTGTGTGTGTGTGTGTGTGTGTGTTTGGGGGGGGGGGACGTACTCCTGTATAGATGTAGGCCTATATCCTTATGTGATTCTCACTCGATCTTTGTACAGACATCATGTCTGGTGTATATCATGGGTAAGACTAATGTTAAATTATTCAAGGCATCGACTTCCATACGCAAAACCTTCCTGACTTTCGTCTCATCTAACCCTATATAGACTACAGAAGTTCGTACCTGGAAACACGTCAAAATATCGGGATGTTTTGAAAGTGCGAATATGAATATGAATATAACATGTCGTGAGCTGAGGAATTATTAACCATATTCGTCTGCTGATAAATTAATGTTTTTATACTAACAATCAACCTCCAAAGCAAATAAAGGCTATTGTGCAAATGGCGCCAAAATCACGTGACGAGGACATCTCTTTCCAGAAATGGACTAACTGTCATGTATTTTTGACAGATCTAGTGGCCATACTTCCATTTTACCCAAATTTGCTCGGAATGTCATCGCTTTGTTTTCTCTTGTCTCTCTTCGTGTCACGTAATGATAATCTCTGGAGTATATTTTGCTTGCAGGCGACTGGAAGACGCCTTGTTCAAAGAAAAGTATTTAGGGAATACTCTCATGTGTCTCAGCATACGATATTGGGGCTGGCCAATTGGTTCCGTATACCATCACCAAAAAACAGAACAGAAGGAATATTGGGACTGCCACAGGGGCGTAACACCATACAAACTGTTTACTACAGTAGCATGAGACGAGCGTAGGTGTGAGACAAAGCGTGGGTCGACCAGACACACCAGAGACATAATATGACAGATCAAGTCATCGAACAAATGCATCATTACATAAATAATTGACGAAATACACTGGAGACGAAATTTGTCCATAAAACATATAGTTCTTTTCTTTGCAGCAAGGGGCCCTGGTCCTCCACGTGTGCGTGTGTGTGTGTGTGTGTGTGTGTGTGTTGGTTTGGCTCATCTAGCATGCATGCTTGAATTGATTTTGTAATGACAAGAGCTATATTCGCACATTCTCACCTGACCACTCCTGTATTTTGTTGGAACTTAAAAATTTAGAAGATTTTTTTTTTTTGATTTGGTAAATACTTACAAGAAATCTGGTAAACATTACTAGAAATTTGATAATAGTGTATTTGCCGATTGTGAGTTTGTTATAACATTCACCGAGAGAATGACTGTATTAAAAGAACAAAGGATTTCAAAAATCTCGGATAAATTGTTGGTTTTGGGGGATTTTTTTATTGATAAGAATTAGAAATGTTAAAATTGATTTTTTTTTTCAAAGAAAAGAGCAAAAAGAAAAAAAAAGAAGGAATAGAATAAAAAAGTTAGAATCGGAAATTTGTTCATTAGAAACTAAGCTGCTGGATTTCAAATTAAAATCTATATCGAATGAAATTAAAGAAAAGAGGTATAATCATAATTGTGATTATTCACGTCAGGGTCTGAGGGTTAGATCAAGAGTGCAGAGGTTTGAAGAAGGAGAAAAAACCCCGCAATATTTTGAACAATATTATTGAAAACGAATAAGAGGAAAAGAGTGATTACAGAATTATGTAATCAAAATGGGGAATTGGTAACAGATATAAATGAGGTTTTGAAAATTATTAAATTGTTTTATGAGAAATTGTATCAGAATTAAGATGCGTCTGAAGAAGATTATTTTTCAGTTTTATGGTGATATTTTTAAATTAGGTGAAAAAAGCAGGAATTTCTGTAAAGGTACGGTAACTGAAAATGAAAGTTATGGAGTTTTAAAGGAGAAGAAATCTAACAAGCCTCCGGAAGATGATGGATTTTCTGTAGAGTTTTATGATAGCTTTTGGTTCGTTTTTTTTTTATATTGTATAGAGGCATTGAACAGCATACAACAAAAGCAAGGAGTAATTGCATCGATAGAGAAGGAAGGTATGTATGATTATTCAAAATTACCGACGGCCCCATTACTTTGTAAAATGTGAATACAAGATTTTGTCAAAGGTTTTAGCGAAAAGAATGCAAGGAGTGCTACCTCTGAAATTATTTATCATGATCAACTTGGTTATTTGAAAAACAGAGATATCTGGGAAGCTGTAAGAACAATGTAGATGACGTTTCATTTCACTCTTTAAAGGAATAAAATGGGTTTCTTGCGGCCGTGAATTTAGAAAAAAGCTTTTGATTCTGTAGAGCAAGTTGTTCTTTTTTTCTTCAAAACATTATACAAATTTTTGGCTTTGGTAGTTCATTTCGACTTTGAGCCGAAGTTTTGTATACACGGATATTTGCAGCTGTGTCATGAATGGGGGAAACTAAACGGGATATTTTAATATTCAGCGGGGTCTGAGGCAGGGTGATCCACTATCTAAATATTTTTTTTGTTTGTTTGTCTGTTTGGTGGCTGTGGAAATTTCAGCGGGAGTTATAAGAAAGGACGAGGATATTAAGAATGTTCAGTTAAGCTAAAGGAGAATTTGAATTATAAATAGATATTGAGTAAGATTATTAGGATTGTGGAAAAATAGAATAAATATGAACAAAATTCATTTAATGAAAACCTTCGCTTTGTCAAAATTGTTTTACGTCACATCACTTACAGTTATCCGTCAATAAGTATTTTCAGAAGTGGAAAAAAAATCTCCTTTAATTTGTTATGGAATGAGAAAGATCAATTAAAAGAGAAACATTATGTATTAAGATTATGAGTTTGGAGGTTTGAAAACTACACATTTTCCGATATTTGTTAGGGCTTAATATATCATGTATCTATTAACGCCCTTTATATGGAGAAAAAGGCGTTGGCTGAAAATTGTATTTTGATTTCAGTTTTAAAACAGCAGCAAGAGTAGACCGATTTTATGAGACATTGATTCGTCTGTTATCAGTACTTTTTTTGTTTGTTTGTTTTATTGTGAAAGACCGGTTGGATATTGAGAAATACAGTCATCTTGAAAAGGATCCAATGAAACTTAAAGGAAACCAAAACCCAAAGAGAAATGTGGACTGAGTGAAAGCAGCAACATTAGTAGAACACATCAGTTTAATCCAATGATATTTAAAGGAAACCAAAACCCAAAGAGAAATGTGGTCTGAGTGAAAGCGGCAACATTACACATGACATCAGTGAAAGTTTGAGGAAAATCGGACAATCGATGCAAAAGTTATGAATTTTTAAAAGTTTTGGTGTTGGAACCGCTGGATGAGGAGACTACTAGAGGTTATGACGTCATATGTGGACAACAATATAACAGTATAAAAGGAATTCCACACACAAAAAAAGAATAATTTCTATAGCATAATGAAAGAGCACTTGTCTAACCGCTTTCAGAAAGCAAGGGGGAATAATTACTATCCTTAAAGGAAACCCAAAACACAAAGAGAAATGTGGACTGAGTGAAAGCAGCAACATTAGTACAACATATCAGTGACATTTTGAGAGAAATCGGACAATCGATGCGAAAGTTATGATTTTTAAAGTATTGGTGTTGGAACCGCTGGATGAGGAGACTATACTAGAGGTTATTACGTGTGTGTGGACAAAAAAAAAAAATAAAGTAAATATAAAGGGAATTCCACAAAAATTCAGTTTTCATGAAAATTACACATTCCATCAACTTGATACTGACATGTTAAGAGTAACAATAATTATTCCCCCTGCTTTCTGAAAGCGGTTAGTCAAGTGGTCTTTTATAATGCTAGAAAAGTGAATTAGAGTGAAGTAGAATCAGTAGTAGCATATTGTATTTCTAACTTCTACCACCATAACTATTACTATCATTATCATTTTCATTATATGATTCATTTCCATCAGCAAACAAAAATCACAATTACTATCTCACTACACAACGTAACAAATAGCTCACAGTTTATTGAGACTTTTCCTCGTGTTGGAGAGTAAGAAATGATGAAGTCATACCCTAAATTATAGGTAATGTATGTAGAAAATGTGATATCCTTGAAAAAAAAAACAAATGCACACACACGTTCACAAAGAAAATGGCTACACATGAATGAAATGAAATGAAATGAAATGAAATTAGCACTAACCCTTCATCAACAAACAATCGCTGGGCTCCTAAAAACGCGGCTGTGTACAGTATGCCTTTTTTTAAGAAGTCGATTATCTTTTTTCTTAAAAAAAAAAAACCCAAACATGATGTATTCAAAAAGTAAGTCTTCATTTTAGGGGAAAAGCGATTAACTCCTCTAGAAGGTAAAACATGTACGCCGAAAAGACCACTGCCGCTTATGTGGGTTCTGCACTATCCATTTACTCGACCAAAGCTATGACCTTCTCTGCGGATGCCAAAGCTCATATCCGCCCAATTGTCTCGTGGGGTACAACCCTCCTCGGGCAATAGACTAGCCATTACACTCTAGAGGTCTCACACCTGTAAATAAAATGGACCAGCCCGACCCATATAACCATTTCATACCAAAGATGTACATAATACATCTGGGGGGAAAATACCAAAAAAAAAAAAGTCATACAAGCCTGTAAAAATCTGATTAGGTGCACATGTGGTTGGCGAGGGTGAATCCTCTACAATATACGCCTCATTTGGATGCTGGACATGCTTTCTTTTAAATCTAGAGAAAATACATTTTCGTTCCGTGTAGATTTAGAGAACAGGTGAATTTTTGAGTGGTAAAATTATAGGGAACTTTGATCGCAGTTTCAGCAAACAAATCCCCTTGCAAATTTCAGGACTGGACTGAATAAATCGGTCTACTTGAATAGATATAAAACACAATAGACACTGAATCTTTTGGATATCTCATATATGGATGTCTTTATTATTAGCAAATGCGCCTAATATAGAGAATTGTTTGTAGATCTGCAGCTCTTATCCTCACAGTGACACAAGACAGACTTCTATTGGCAATGAGACTGGACGAAATGCAACCTGCCTTTAAAATGCTTGTGATTGATCCTGAATCTATTGAAGTACAAAACATTATATTCTACTGAGGCTTGCTATAGATTGTTCTTTTTTAAATCCATGGAAAGACAAGAGACGACAGAGGACATCCAAAGGAACATGCAACGTACAATTACTGTCTCTCTCATGACTGATCTTTTTTTCTTTCTTTTTTTTGCCACACTCTCAGAAAGGTTTTGATGAATGTGCAATGCTTCTGCTACTGCGATGGTCGCGCGTAAAGTAAATACCAAAATATTTAGAAAACCTCTAAACCCCTCATTTTTTAAGTCATGGTATCATAGCGAACAACCCCCACTGGGGTTCAAATTCATTCACTTCAGTCAAAGGTTAAATTTCAGTCTTCAAATTGTAAGAATGCTGTAAAAGATTTAGTGCTTGGAGTGGATAAGCTTTTGAAATATAGTCTACAAATAAATAAAGGAGCGTTTCGTGTCTGGTGGGTCTGTAAGGTGGCATCGTAACATTCCACGAGTGGAAATTTAAAACAATATGAAGCTCAACTATAACTTATCGCTTCATACTATAGCTATCTGAAACACTGAACGTGATATTGGGTAAACGGAAAGTGATAAAAGATTTCGTCAAGAAGCGAACCCTAAAAATAAAAAATTCAAAATAATTATGTCTAAGATTTCAAATAGTTTCACGACAGCCAGACTAACTGTCAGAAAACAAAAACATTAGAATTGCGATTTCTGTTGAGATAAAATATATAATTAAAGTAAAAGGTTTAAAAAAAAAGTCTTATTAAACTATAAAGTTTAATTGAAATATCCATCTGGTGAAACATGCCATGAAACAGAAAATAAAAGTACCGAAGATGCAGGTTGTGAAAGTAGAAGATTAGATTATAGGAGTATAGACGTGATATGAGAGAAATCGCGTAAACGTTTACATACGTATGATGATGACCATGAATACTTCATGTTCATAGCTTGCATGTATATCTGTAGCCGGTATCTGTGCTATAAGTTATTTCGTGCAAGTTTAAATTCATATCAACTGCACGGGCAAAATGCTAATGGCTATCATAAAACATTTTGTGGATAGTACAATAGTAGACCACCACTACGCAGGCGGCGTCCCTCATTAGCCTTCCTTACAATGTGAAACACCTGTGTGATTTATTAGATGAGAAGGTTATCTTTTAGACACTGTCACAAAACAACCCGCTTGCAATGGCTCACTCTTATAATTACGAATTATTGCTCTTACATTGCATCCGAGGTAGTCAAGTGTGTTATTCATGTTAAATAAAAGGGGAAGCAGAAAGCTGTATGTGAAAATTGTTTTGTCCCTACTTGCTTGCAAGTGATTGTTGAAATTGTGGGTTCAAGTCCATGAGACTTTAACTAACACGCCTTATCATCACCTTCACTACGAAGTCGCTTGAATAGAAATCAAGCCGACTGAAAATTCTTTGTCATACTGAAGAAATCGAACTTTATCGGGAAACTGAAGGTAAAAAGTTGGGGACCTTTTCTTATTGGGATATATAAGGTAACAAATTGTAGACCTTCTTTCGAAAAGTTCGACAGCATACAGACGGTACTTGGATCATGAAAGAAATAGTGATAGATAGCACCGGCAATTGAGAAGGATTCCAAAGTAACGCCGGGATCGTGGCATATGAGAGTAACAGTGAATGAAGTATATTAAGTTGTAAATGTATGAAGAGTTTTTCCCCTCGTTACGAATGTGAATGTCTACCTTTTCCCTTTCACGCGACCAGCTTGTGAGAAAAAAAAAATGTAATGCGCTTTCTACGAGTGGCTGACCACACAGGCCTCGGCAGCATGTCTTGCCCATAAATCTGGCGCTTGTGTTTAAATCATCATCGCTTCGTCGTGTACCAGACAAAGACAAACATTAGCCTGTAGAAGTGGGCAACTTCAACAGGTGTCAGGGAACCGTCAGTCAGCTGGTTGCCGACCGATGCAGTTTGGCTGCGATCGCAGAGTGCACTATCGAGTAGACGACGATAGCTCACGACGAGGAGATTGACTTGGTTAGACTTCCTATCAGACTTTTTAACGAATCAGCAGGCAAAATGATTGTCACGTGACCACATTAAAGATTTAAAGGCACACTCAACATGTTACCTATATAGTAGTATACAATGTCAATGTTGAAATAGATCGTAGTTCTTGGTGGAAATTTGCAAGCAATATTTGCATGAATGTTAATTTAAAAGAAATTTTGATGTATCAATTATTTCATTTGTTCTTTGGGGCCTATATAGCATTCTGCTCTGTAAAATGATTTGCTATATTGTGCTTAACAATATGTTACTCCTGGTTGAATAAATTCAAATGCCTTGGGGCATATAATGATTGCATGTGAAAAAAAGAAGGAAATTTATAAATATTGTGTTCAAACTAATTTACATGACAAATTATGTGCCCATTTTCAAATCCCCTCATTCTTTAGACTCGGATATTAGATTTTCAAATAATTGGATCAGTAAATGAGTAAAAGCACGCAACAATAAAAAAAACAGCATTTTTTCTTGTGTTTTCTATGGTGGACGTGTGATATCTATCACCACTCCATTCACTGCCTTCTATTTTGTCACTGGCGGTGAGCGCCATCCACCTCCGTAGACTTCGTACACAGTGAAGTCAGACACGCAGAACAAGAAGTGCCCGATGATACCACGATTTAGCCATTCATTCACATTGTCCCTGAATATCTATTTTTCATACTAGTTTAATTGAAAAATTTCCAAATATTCCACCTAAAGACTGCACCTGATCGTTGAATTTCATTTCTAAAAATGCTAAAGCTCCCTTGATAGAAGGGGATACTCCCTCCCCCTCCCAAAACATAATGTCCTTGCTTCCCCCCTCCCGAAAAATTCCTGTTAAAGCCATAATATGTGCAAATGAAACAAGTTACATTACGACCGCACAAAAGGATGCCTTGCAATTATAATATTTATCCGTTTAGGGCTCACACCTGTAAATAAAATGGAATGTCCCAGACCCCTTCACAAATTCGTACCAAAGATACCAAAATAAATGAAGAAAAAATTTGATTAAAATTATTAATGCAGTTTGGTATATAACTGAATAGCTGCAGATATTGAGTATGAATTTCTCTACAAACTGCATTTTGATTTGAAGATGAAAGCTGTTCTCATGCAATTTGAAGGGACTATATTTCATTATTGTGCGTGTACGGAAAATCTCGTAGTTTGGTTTTGCGGACCCTTGGACAGAGTTTGAGCCGAAGAACCTGCCTTGGAAATTTGATGGATGACAGGGTATAGCTCACTTATCCAGGATAGTGAAGATGAAACACCTCATTACTACCAGCTATTTTACAGAAAGTTTTGAAATTTGAATTTTAACACACGTCTCTATGGGGAATTATTTACCCGTGTGAGCCCTACAGAGAATGCACGCATTGCACACAAGTCAATGGGAAGTATTCATCCCATATAAGCTCTGCTGGTTTATGTTGATCTATTCTGTCAAATCCATCCCTCCGCTCCCCTACCTACGCACCCCCCCCCCACCCTTACCCCTCCCCCCTCTACCCCCCCCCCCCCCCCCCCAACTCTGCTTAACTACAATTTGTTTTCTTATTATGTTCTTGTGGTACTAGATCTTGGTAGAAACTAGTCATCAGTATCACACAACTTTGAATGATTGTGTCATTTCAATGTATTTCTTTGTTTGGGTTACCACTGAAACAGCTCAAAATACATCAAGTTAATCTGTTTGATAAATAAAAGTGTTTTACAGTATTTTGTAGGCAATAAGGTGATGATGACACACCCTTAATGATAACTACCTGCATCTATGTATTCATCTTATGAAAAACTAATCAAAACTGCAAGATTTATTTTTGAAAAAACTCCAGAGGGCATAATTTTCAAAAGTGTCTCTTTGAGAAGCTTTATAACCCTTGAATGTGCAATTTCCCATGTGATGTAGGGGCAAATATCATCAAAAACACATATATGATGTTAAAAAGTCAAATGAGAAATATGACCTCCACTATAGGGCTCACACCTGTAAATAAAATGGACTGTCCCAGACCCCTTCACAAATTGGTACCAAAGATACCAATAAATGAAGAAAAAATTAATCAAAAATCATTAATGCAGTTTGGCATAAAACTGAATAGCTGCAGATATTGATAAGAATTCTTCTACAAACTGCATTTTGGTTTGAAGATGAAAGCTGTTCTCATGGAATTTGAAGGGACTATATTTCATTGGGTGCGTGTACGGAAAATAGGTGATTTTTGAGTGAAAAGAACTCGTAGTTAGGCTTTGACAGAGTTTGAGCCGAAGAACCTGTCTTGGAAATTTGATGGATGACAGGATATAGCTCACTTATTAGGTGAAGGTTAGTGAAGATGAAACACCTCATTTCTTCCAGCTATTTTACAGAATTTTTTGAAATTTGAATTTTAACTCACGTCTCCCTGGGGAATTATTTACCCGTGTGAGCCCTTTATCAGAGATACAAACGTGTTGGGATTACGCCCCCATTTGAATACATGTATACTGCTATATATACCAGCCATTGACATTCTGCAAGTGAGTGTTCATTCAATGTCATACAATCCACACGAGGATAGTAACTCCCCAAGTACTGTATGTGAGAGTCGTCCTCCTTTTATTGCTTGACATTCAATCTGAATGCGTGGGTGATGTTGCTCTTTAAGCGGTGCATGATATATTTCTGTGCACATTTCTCCGAAAGACATGCTTTACTCCAGAATCTGGGGACAATGCGTCAGGGTATTGTCACTAGATATCCTCCTACACACACACACACACACACACACACACACACACACACACAAACACACACATCAAAATGAATGAATGAATGAATGAATGAATGAATGAGTGAATGAATGAATGAATAAATGAATAAATAAATAGATAAGTAAATAAACAGATAAGTAGATAGATAAATAAATAAATAAATGATTAAACAAACAAGTACATAAATAAAACACAAACAAACAAAACAAACAAGTTAATAAATAAAACACAAACAAACAAAACAAACAAGTAAATAAATAAAACACAAACAAAACAAACAAACAAAATGAAAACAAAAAACAACAACAAACATAAATTCAATCAAAATGTCCAGAAAACAGCAAGTTCGAAATTTTCTTCGGCGTATGACTATGAGTGAATAATAACTGGACGGCAATAGTTTCCTAAATATTGTTATGGCTAAAAATAAGAAATGAAATAAAACTAGACAAAATAAAGCTATTACAAATGCAATAAACGTATTACAAGACAATAATTTGACGCGTTCTGTGCCAATGAATCAAATATGCACAAATTTCACACAAAGACCTTTACTATGGGCAGGTAATTAATGTAGCCCGCAGAGGGTTAAAAGCGCCCGACACACACCAGCACACACACACACACAAAATCCTTTCACACAAATGTGTACACATGCATGCATCAGCATGGACAAATATACACTCCAAAAAGAAGTAGGCGCGAGTACTTATTTAAAAAAAAAAAATCAAGAAATGGCAAACGATTCCTGACAATCAATAGCCGCGCTTTTTGATAACCATTTGGTAGAAAAGGAGCATGGAAACGCCATACTAGTTATAGTATGTAATGCCTCTTTACCATCTTAAAGAGGAGTGAAATTAACAGGAAAAAAGTCACATCGAAGGTTTGTCTTTGTTCATCTTCCTTTACTTCCACAGTACGTGTACGCTACAACATTATTAAAAAAAAAAAAAAAAAAAAAAAAAGAGCACACCTGCCAGTAGAAACACTGGCGGAATTAATGTTGCATTATCACACGGAATAATAATGCGCACTTTCCGACAGCCTTAGGCCAAAACTGAACTTCACCTTTTACTCAACGGCATCACCTCCTTTTCCGAATCAGTGTAAACTTGTTTGTTCACCCCCTGTCCGCTGTTAAAATGTTTAGACATGCGTGGAACGATGACGATGATGATATATGACCGACACAGTAGTCGGTACACCGAAGGAGTGCGAGACCGTCTGGGACAATTCACATCTTTCTCCATAGAACCGTAATTCTGTTGAGAAGTATCGACCACCCTCGCTTTGACAGCACAGACGGCAGGGCATCTATTCTCGACGATATGGCTTAAAAAGGTGAGGCCCTGTCATACGCAAAGAAGGTAAATTTGCAAGTGAGATAGGTTTTCTTTCTTTTAATAAAAACAAAAAAAGCGAAACAATGAACCCCGAACCGTTTTGGAAACGGACGTGCAGGTACCATTATCAAATTACGTTCTTTGCTGTGTTTGCGACTATCCCAGACAGTGTTATAATGACTTAATGGAAATATGATTTGAATCACGATGCACAGTTTGGGAACTCAGCGCTCGCAGGCGGGCTTTAAATTAATGCTCTACTTTGAAACCACCCCAGCAAAATATCGCCTGAATTTAGTGTCTGTTATCAGAATTGTGTGCGTGTAACATACTTTAGTTCCACCCCTTTTTATTGCTTTTCAAGATATTATGTAGGTGCAACGATATTAGTGAAACTCTTTTCTCTCTCTCTCTGATTCAATGCAGTTGTGGAAGTTAAGATGAACTATCACTTTGTGTCAATGACTTTTATATGACATGCTTACTTCTCAAGCTGTTTTTAAAAGCTGAGATGGACCTTTCCCGTTCCAGACTAATATGACCAAGGTGTGTGTGTGTGTGTGTGTGTGTGTGTGTGTATGTGTGTGTGTGTGTGTGTGTGTGTGTGTGTGTGTGTGTGTGCATCTATATGTGCGTATTACAGGAAAATTCGACCAAAACATTTGGATTGAGTGTAGCAACACCAATATAATACGTGACATCTGTGAATTTTAATGGCATACTTTAGGTTGTCATTTGCAGATGAAACAAAAACCCAGCATTTGTACTTTAAAATAGTTCTAAGATGTGAGTTAGAGATAGAAACAATCACTGTAAAAATTTGAATCCGTATAATCGATGTTATTGTTAAATACACAAAATGTGAACAATTATATGATTAGAGAGTTTCAAGACTAAACCGTCTACAGTTATGGTTTATTGAGAAAAATACTGATGTAATACTATATCTCCTTATATCTTAGGCTATATTGCAAAAAAAAAAAAAACAAATATATTGCAGGATGTTTTGTGATACAACAGACCTAAAATATGCATCAAATGTGATATCTTGAACATTTTTTTTTAAATCACTGCTCCCAAAGGTAAACAGTACCTTTAAGGAGAATTGGACAATATGTTCAAATGTTATGAATTTTTAAAGTTCCGATGCCGCTATCGATGGACAAGAAGACAACAGTTCGTGATGTAGGTCCTAGCAATAGGGCAACGACATGAAGAATATAAAAGAAAATGCTACAAAACTGCATTTTTTTTAAAATGAAAAGTATACATTCTTTCGACTTGCTACTGACATTGTTTTGCTTAAGGGTAATATTATTCCCTCTGCATTGTGAAAGAGTTGAGTGAAGTGCTCTTTCCTCATGTTGCATATAAATGAAAATGATTATGTTGAATACCTTTTGTGCTTTCTTTAAATCGTTGTCCGGCTATGACATCTCGAATTGTTGTAGTCTTCTTTTCCGGCGATGACATATATATACGGCACATGGATTTAATCAAGACTGTAAATATTCACAACTATTGACCGGAATGTTTTTTCCCTCATACTTCACTGATATACAGTGATGTGTTCTACTACTATTTCAGCATTGAGTCCACATTCATATTTGGGAGCGAATTTTTCAAATCTCCACAAGCCTGCGAATGGCATGACTATAAACTGCACACCATTCATAGGAACGACTCGTATCTTAAAAGATATATTTCATTCAAGCTGTGGCTCGCCCATTGTGTGTCACAGTGTTTCCCATTTGCAGATGCAGAGAATGGTTACTTTAATGTCATCACTGTAAGAGAAAAGTGCACAATTGAATTCTTCGCACAACAAGCTATCGTAGCTGCATATCGCCTCATGACCACACGCATCCACGTGTATGGATATGCGAATGAAATAATGGACTCGGGGAATTTCCCTTGATAAGTGTTGATTGGGTCAACCGTAGACAAATATATAAAATCTTATGGCAAAGATGATTGATACAAGCAGTGCCTTCTAACTGATCTATAGATCAGTTAGCTATATAAGGCACTGCTTACTGTAGCACAGGATGAGTAACAAGCGTCTCATAATAATGTCCAGTGAAGATGCGGTATGATGTATTTTGCGTTATTACATCAACAAAGTTGCCTTATTTCATTGACATTCAGAAAAAATCGAAATGAGAATGAATAAAAAGTCTCTACGTGTGTCACTCTGTATACCTTCTGCGATAGAGAGATGCCACGAGATTCCGATCACTGACTGAGAAACGTAGCGATCAAGAGTAACAATTTCATGTATAGTCTGGACTAAGAAACCCACTCTTTCTCCGTCGACATCAGGCTTTGTATCTTGTCTATCTTTAAAGACATGAAAAATCTATGCAGGTCATTAACCAACAAAACATATTATATCAACCATATCAGATCTCACTATTTCGAGTGTTCAAAGTACAGTATTTTGCTAAACAGAGACGATAACAAAATCAAAATGCAAACAAACAAATCAACATAGTGTTCGCATTGAATGCAGAATGGCGTATGATCCCTACTGGCCCGATCAGCGAAGTGTCAAAAATATCATCTGGAATGTTAAACCGGTTATTATTTTGTAAATAAATAGTAACATTCTGTCAATGATTGTCTGAAAAGGATTACTTTGTGTATTACCGGTCAAACAGATACAGAGATTGCAAGCTGTCAAAAAGTTTGCTGTGTATATGCGTATTCTGCTGGTATCCAAAATCCACAAATATGAATAAATTTCACCAGTTTTCAAGAAGCTTACATTGGCTTCCTGTCAAAAGTCCTATACAGTTTAAGATGTCACTAATACTGCTATTGAATGTGTGTTTTTTTTTATATATTCTTGCTCCGCACCCTATATGAGAGACCAAATTCAAATCTATATCATCACATGCACCAGAAAGGAATCTTCGTTCAAAAAGCAAAGGCTTATTTGTTATTCCAAACAGAATAATCAAATTCTATGGAAGACGAACATTTGCATATAACGCCTCTATTTTATCATTGAATAATCTACCTGAGAATCTAAGACAAATGAATAGGTTCAACTTTGTCTTGAATATGCGTCTCTTCACAGTTTCTATTGTCTTTCCTTTTCTCAAGCGCAGAGATATAATTAACACTATAATATGCGTCACGCACTTTGGATCAGCGTTGTTAATCGATATTGTAATTTTAAGTGATGGAGCAGGGTGTTATGATTCAACACATGTCATCATGCATTCCATTGCGGAGGAACTTTACCAATGGAGGTATATGCCTACACAATGTCATGGCATAAAACAGGTGGATTTTGTTGTTGTTATTGTTGTTTCCAGGACGTGTGATAGATGTCTTAACAAAACCACCTGAAGAATTTGCTGTGCAATCTTCCCATACTCGTTTATCGTAAATGCTAACCCCTGTTTTACTTGCCAAATGTATCAGACTTTCAATATTCATTGTTCCGGAGACAAACCCAAAACTTGGAGAGGGATCATATATGGAAGTGACAGGTGCAGTTCGAACCCATAGAATCTGGCTTGTCCTACGGAAATACCAGTATTTTCAAAATGTTCGTTGGTTTACTCTTTGAGAGCTCGGTGAGGGGACACACATCCACTCATTCACAATGCAAAAAAAAAAAATGTTTGGCCGAGATATGTATGAACTCCGAGCTGTTCTATGTTTTTGTTTTAGTGTGTGTTGACGCTCCTGACTAAATGACATAAAAATTTGATCACCAGGGCAAGAAAGTCCACATTGTTCACAAAGGTCATAAATTGCGGTTTGCCTTTCACATTTTCTCGACAAAATAGCATATTTGGAGAGAAAAAAATCGCACGGCGTATTTTGCCTTAGCTCTGGATGACTGTCATATCTCTTTATATAAAATGCACCCGTGTATGGATCGTATAGAGACAGACGGATGAAAGATACAGAGAGAAAAAGGGAATCTTCTAATCTTCTATCCCTTCAAGCTATAGTCATGGATACTGATGATATACGAGAAATAATACGTGAACTTGATTGAAATAAGATTGTTTCAGAAGCAGCAAACGACATTACAGACTGCTATTGAGAATATAGTGGTTTCAGTGATGTTACGGAATACAAGTCAAACACAGGCAGTGTCAGACAGAGCAACGGGTGATCAACAGTTCGTTCAAATATCCATGTATCGCGTAGATATGAGTATCAGAGGTAGCAAGCCCAGCTTCAAAGTTATGAGGAATATAAATGGAAATGCCAGAGAACCGCAATAGTGAATCTATTCAAAAACTTCTTGATCGTTTTCCCCCCTCGCGAAAATACCAACAGGTGGCAAGGTCGTGATAAATTCCCCTTCTCCAGCCTTTACCGACGTCTGCCGTTCACTAACGGTGTCTGCGCCTGCCTGTCCGTCTGTCTGTCTGTCTGCCCCCGTCACCCTCTCTTGGACTGTGCCCCCTCTGTCCAGTCAGTAGTCTACTTCGTCAGCCAAAATGATACCATTACAACAGCACAGTGGGAAAGACGCTTTCACGGAATAGTGCGGCTGAAAGAGAGCCTACGAATGCTAAATGGTGTGGATGCGTTTGGGTCATCGACTCGCCTCCTTGGTCTAGCCATGGGCCTACAGTAGGTCCATGGTCTAGCCATCTGACTTCCTGGTGTAGCCGATAACTTTACAAGGCGCGCGCTACAGTAGTGATGAATACGGGGAAACTCTACCTACAATGAAATTGCTATTCCGTATAAATGTCCTTAAAAGACGAAACCACGAAGATAAAAGATTAAGTCCAATTATAAGTTAGTCTGATAAAAAAGAGTAAAATTCTATGAGTTCAACAGTCAAAAATTGACTGAAATCGGATGAAAAATAAAGAAGTTATGAAATTTTGAAGTTTTGCTAATTTCTGCAAAAACAGTTCTTGTACAGTAAATATGAATGTGCAATTGAGTGAGCTAACCATGTCATAACCTCACAATATTTTCCATTGATCCTGCACACACACACAAAAAGAAAAAAAAAGACGAAAATTCATTGTTTCTGTCATTGGAGTCTGAAACATGATGTTATTTATGGTTGAATAACTTCAGAATAGTGATCAGTTGGACATACCAGGATTTGAGCATCGGGCATAACTGCGTTTGAATGAAAAACTGGAAATTTCAAAATTGTATATACAAACTATACGGCAAATTGGGAGGGTATGACATGCTCACTTTGCCATTTGCATATTCATGTTGATAGTTCAAGAACTGTTTCCTGAAAAATTAGCGAAACTTCAAAATGTCATAACTTCATTATTTTTCACCCGATTTCGATCAAACTTTTACCGTTGAACTCGTAATATTTCACTCTTTCTTATCAGACTAACTTATGTTTGGACTTGATTTTTCCCCTTTAATGTCAAGGACATTATGACAGTCTGGATATAATTGCAATAGGCTTCTATACTGGCATATAAAAAGAGCTGCTTGACGTCATTTGATTCTTGCGTCTCCGTATTAGCGCTCCTCGATTCTGTGCTACACATTGTCATAAATACAAGATGAACTGAACACTTTTAATGTTTTCAAGGCTTAAGAACGTGGTGTCATTCATACATCTCCAGAAGACCAATGGAGAATGCTATTTTTCAAAAATCTGGTTGCAATCCACGTAACAGTCTCTTTAGACGCGATTCACCCAGGCATGAGATCATGACAGTGCAGACGAGAGCAGCTTTGGCTCAAAATGATAACGGCCTTTTAATCAACTTGCGGATAATGTTTGTATTTCATCGTTTTTACCTCTGATACAACAATAAGCAGGGGTGCATCAATTGTACAACTAAGCGTTGATCTATTCATTTGAACCAAATTGATTACCACATAACTACTAGCGCGGAAACGTATGTTTCTCAAAGACTCGGTTAAATTCTTTTACCCAGGTTCGCAGTGCTGGTCTGAAATACCTAGACTATGAGCCACGAAGGTTTGGTACCCTGAGCGCGCCACGCCGAATCAGCTGTTCACGTCATTGTGTCTGCGTAACCTCCAGCTGTTTGGTCGCGAACGGCTTGGGTGGCCCGAGCGCCATACAACCGGCGATTCTCCGCGGGTCCGATCGATCACGCCTCACGACGATACTGTTACACTGGTCGTTTGAAAATGAATTCTGACATAGCCTAAATTCCAGTCCACGGTTACAACCCTGTTAGTTTTTTTGGTCCCACACCCAAATACACTTATACGCGCCTGGAGTGTGGAGACTGGTGCCATTTGGAATCATTTATCGAAATTTAGAACTGATTTTCGCAGCACTTTGAATGTGAGGGTTTAACAATATCATCATTTTAGCTTATTTGACTCCGCGCCAAGGAAATTCAGGAAAGAAAGAAAAAAAAAAAAACTTCCTCCATTCCTTTTCATCATTTCTGTCAACCCCTTCAGCTCCAACTAAGCGAATTCCATTCAAGAAAACGTTTACTTGTTCACTGTCTGGGATTTTTCTGGGATTGTTTATTTATTATTTTGAAGTGGGAGCGGCACACGGGGACCTGCTCAGCGAACGTCTGCCCCACTTACCGCGCCAAAGTTCAGGCGCTGCACCGACGAAGCGACAAACTCGGGCACCTCCTAGCAGAATCCTTGACAGGTAGAGGAGGTCTACAGGAGAGACATGTTCGTGGTACATGATTGGCTCTCTCTCATAGGACTATGCGTCCGAGATGTTTGAACCAATACTGCTGCGTGTTAATTTCCGTGATTACGACTATGAACTCAATATCATAATTCCTTTGTGGAGGCTCTTCCTGCCTGGGAGTCTGACGTTGCTTTGCGTTGGTATCGTCATCCTCTACTTGTCCTGGCTTTGTACACTTGTTTCTCCCACTGAAACGGAAAAGGGGTGTATACTAATCTTTAAACACACATCCAAACCACATTGTTGTCCGTATTGAAGTAAAAACCTTCTAATACAGACAGACGTCATTACTCCAAATAAGTTTGATATTGAATATACTTGTGTTCTTTTCGGAATTGTGTTACGTTTTGTTTAATCTATTCTAGTATAGACCCTATATCATGTTAAATGAATCTCTGGTATATTTGCAATTGTAGCATGTTTATTAATTGTCCAAAGCTGGTAATGTTTTCACTCTACTGAGAGTGAGACTTCGATACCCTTTTTACTGAGAGAAGCAAATGTTTCGGTACTTGAAGAATGAAGATTGAATGACAATTCTTTGACAACGTCTCGAGTAAAACATGGAGGTAC
Source organism: Diadema antillarum (assembly GCF_040938485.1). Taxonomy (NCBI): domain Eukaryota; kingdom Metazoa; phylum Echinodermata; class Echinoidea; order Diadematoida; family Diadematidae; genus Diadema; species Diadema antillarum. Next base: position 1,760,141 of record NW_027271532.1, read on the forward strand.
TGATTTTCCTCTAGAAGTTTTTTTTAATGCAAAACAATGCAGTAAATGTCATATAGACTATGATATGAGTTTGGAGATTAACATATTTCGTGCAGCTACTGATCAGATGTAGATGTCCAGAGGTATTGCTAAACTGACACTGCAAAAAAAAATATATTTAAACACACCACCACTTCCTCTGTGCCGCGTGAAATCATTCAAAATTCAAAATTCAAACTTCTGTCAAAAAAAAAACATGATGGAGGCTGAAGGTGTAATTTCACATCATGCTCAAGTTGGCTTAATGTTATTTACAGAGTAAAATCAAATGAAGAGAATAATCGAGGTTTCATGAAAATCAGAGCTAAGTAATAAAGTTATGAAAGTTTCATATGTTTTCGCGAATCAGAGATATCAATCGCAATCATTTGACAGATGTGATGATGTTAAACCCTTTGGGACATGCGAGCTGGAAGAGGTGATGTATCATCACCTCACAGCTTTCATATTAGTTTGAACACAAAACATTATTAGAGTCATGTTTTCAGAAATATTGGTCACAACCATTGTGAATTACAGAAGATCATCATGGCATTATACCATATCAAGCCAACTGACTTGTATACACAAATTGATATCGCTAAATGAGACCCACAGATAATTAATTTATCTACTAAAACCCCTTACTCCTTGAAGTCATAGTCGTTTGTCTCAGCGAATTTCCATCGAGAGAATACAACTTTTTCTTTTCCATTTTCAAAAGAAAATGTAGTCCAAATTTGAGTATACTATCATAGAAAATGTTGTGTATTCACCATAAATCCACTGAAATCAGACCAGCACAGTGTTCATTATCCCCGTTCACCATGTAGATGACTTGTTCATGTGACCGAGATCTTTCCAGCGATAAACACATATTATTATACATTATATATGGACAGCAAACTTAAAAACTTCCAACTTCAACCTTAACACTGAAGACGAAAGATAAATGAAGAAATCACGATTTTTCTGTAGCAGTAGGTTCGTGAGAAGCGTCGGAAGAACTGTACCAGACGATAGTTTAAAAACAGTTTTATCATCGTTTGCCCCCCCCCCCCAAAAAAAAAGAAAAAGATGTTAAACCTCATGCTCTATAGTTGTCAGACCGAGTCAATCGAAAAGAGGAGCAGAAGTTTCATAAATCTAAACTAAAAACACGGAAAATCAGGATTCACTCGTTTTCAAGAAATAAAAAAGAGAAAGAAATGTCGACCATAATCACATTTGCAAATCTAATTTAGCGATAATGTAATGCCTTTTCCAGTCTCTCAATATCTCTGATTGCACTGAAAAGAAAAATAATTCATATTGATAGATAATTCCGCACTTGTATTCACCAGACACCCCCGTCAGCATGTTATCATTGCTAAGTATGGCTACCCCAGATTGATTTGATGTGTGGGAAATTTAGTGAAGATCTATGTGTACATAGAATTGAAGTTGTACAGACAATCCAGAGATGCAGTATTGGTCTTTGGATAGACTGTTAATGACCGTTATACCACATTTACCACGTAGTGCTTGTGAAGTTGTGGGCGGGGAAAAAAAAAGGACAGAGGCTGTGTCTAGGGCTGACGCTTGGCGGTAAGCGTCCAGGGTAGCGGCTTCACGAAAGATCCAGGGTAGCGACATTTTTTTTTGTCGTTGTTGTTGGTTTTTTGTTTCTGGTTGCACAAGTAGCAGACCGTAATCGTGCGATAAGTTGTATCATGACCATTATTCGCTGGCTTCAGATACAGCTGCTATATGCGTGGGAGTCGGAAGAACTACGGGCCAACCAAGCTAAACCAACTTACACCTACTTGCTATTTGCACGGTCAGTGTCCGAACGCACAGGTGGTGCTCGAGTTAGAAAGCGCGTAGTCTCTTCCCAGCTACTATACCTGTTTTCCTCAAACGAGAAATAGACAACGATCGTTCTTCATCGCACTGCCTCTGGCTTACATATCTTAGGTTTATATGAAGACAACGGCAGCAAAGCATGAAAATCAATGAACTTGACTCGATTGGTAAAAAAGGTTGTGTGAAAATCTTAGCGCAAGTGCCCCGGAAACCTGTAAGAATGCACGCTACTTTATCTATATAAGTTATCTAATTACGTCATGTTTTACCTATCTATGGACAAATATGAATGTATAAGAGAATAACGGTTTCATTTCTATAACATATTTTCATCTCCATTTCACGAACTGAAGATGTTGAAAGCGTTTACAGAGAACAGGGTCTGCCACAACAGACTGACCTAGTAGTGAGTCAGTAGCCGCCCGACGCCAGCAACAGCACGAGTTATCAGCTTGAGCCGCGCTGGGTGAATTAGGAGCATGGCTATCCATTGAGGAAGGCGTACTCTCAGGGAGGGAGGGGGTCAGCACGGCTGCACGGAAGTCCCGATGGACGGCTCAATACGATTACTCAGGGGGAAGGGGAGGGTGAACTGGTTGTAACAGTTTCCTGTTGCCTCACGAAGCAGTGGTCAAATATAACAAGTACAACCACACCACCAAGTCACATCATTACGGAGAACAGACTGCAAGACTGCCAGTGAACGGTCGTGATTACTCGGACAAGCGCATGGGTAATACGCCTATTTCATAGGAGCAAGGGGGTATCATCTCTCCTTGGTAAAGAGCAAGGAGGGAGAGCCTGCCGTGGACCCTCCCACATGGTAGGGTCCATGGGTCTAAGGCGAGCTCGCCTATAGTGCCTCCTTGGTAAGAGCAAGGAGGTGGAAGAGCAGACAACAAAGTTTGAAAATAATTGCTTCTCTGGACCTAGCGGTTCTCAATAGCCTTGGAACAATGTATACGCCACAGATTTAGTCCTCTGCTCTTGTACGTGCAAGTTGCTTTGATACGCCTATACGTTTATCTCGAAAAGGACATGTCTCCATAACACTGATCAGAATGTGTCCTGAAAATAACGTTTTCTAGACAGTATTTTATGACATGGGAAATATGCATACTAATGCTTATTGTTCGCTGGAATCACAACTTAGGTCGTTTTGCACACATAGATGTGAAGAGTTTTTGATCAAGAATAGTAATCTACAGCGGCCATTCACAAAGAAAGACATATTGACATTGAACGATCTTACTGTTTGTCAGATTTCCATTGTTCTGAGGCTAAACGCGGTGTCCATTGAATGCATCGTTTTTTCTGAGGTTTTTCCTTTAATCCTCGGCGGTGATTACGATAGTGGAGACGATTACGTGTTCCCCTGGATAACAACCTGGGTGTAGGAACAGCTGAGAAGGCCTAGAGCAAGTAAATAAAAGAAGTCAAGGACGTTTGGGACAGGAAGTAAAATGACAAATTTCGTCAAGGTCACTAATCGATGCTGTGGTGTATGTATTTCATGGTCATAAGGGCGAAATTGACATTGACCGAGAGGATTTACAACAGGATGATACGATCATTTCCGGTACAGGTTAGCCAATTTCCTTAGTGGTGTTTCGGGTACATGGATGGTAATCTCCAGGCTAGGAGCATCTCTACACTGAAGGCTCCTTCGAGAAACGCTCATCTCGGCACCCACAATGAAATGACCAAACACCCAATTAAATCTCCAGTAGTCTTCTCATGCTTTCATGTCCGCTCACATTTTAGAGACATTCTGTGGGGAGTTCGTCGAATTCTAGTCGGCACGAGATTACGTGAGGGACCTCCGTTTACCAAGTCCACCGGCGAGCCTGCGTGGTGGTTGAATGAAATTATAAGCTAATTCATGCCAGCTGTGATCATGTCCCTGTCTGTCTGTCTGTCTGTCTGTCTGTCTGTTTGCCCCTTTCACTCTCTGCCGTTTTTCTTCTCTCATTATTTTCTCTCCTCATTTTCAAGTCTTTCCTTACCGTCGGATGAACAAATTAACACTTTGTTCATGACTTTGATGGTTCTGACGCCTCAGCTGCTCTTGGTCAATCTGACTGAATTAAATCGTTCCAATAATCCATCACAAGGACGAAAATGTCTAGGGAAGGGCAATTCCACCATGTGATTGGACTAGTTGTCTCTCCCTCTCTCGCTCGCTCCTTCTACAGGGGTATTCTGGTCCATGTATTCTGAGGTTGCCTCTCCGAGTCTTCTTGGCACGCTCAATGCTAAACCAAAACTTACGGTTTAATTCAATACACTGAAGTAAAATCGATGAAAGAAAGGCAGAGGATTCGTCAAAATGGCGTCTGAAACACAATATGCCACTTTGATGATGTGATCATGTCATAGTCTAAGGAGTATCCCAGTCAACTACACTCAAATCTTCACCATAACCTTTCCCTGTTTTGACCTGACGTGACAAAAAAAGTCCTTCAAATCGAGGGTTTATTACGTCATGATAATCAAGTAATTACGACTTCGAAGGTTCATACCATATGTTACGTTGCAAACAGATGCAAGATGACACCAACTATCTGGCACCGCCATAGCAGTGATGATTGGTGCAGTGTCACTAAGAGTGATTGAAAGTGATCTTGTCAACAAAGACATGCAAGCCCAGCATGTCCAGTGGTGTCAGAGCAAAGATCACAGAACCTTAAAAAATCATCATCGCCCTCCCTAAAACCACTGAAACGAGGTAGGGGGAGTCCTTGAGTTGCACGAGTGTTTGAAACCAATGCTACTGCTACGAGGAAAACCGATCTCTCTTCCACCTCCCTGCTTAAATCATGGACATTACTAGTATACTTATAGAGAAGCTGGATCTTTTGCACACCATTCGAATTGATAAAAAAACAATTTCAATATAATGTTCTTGTGCGTACTGTTTACTGTTATAGCAGCACACGATCAATGTTCTTCGAATTCTGCTTTGCTGTAATCGTTGGACAAAAAAAAACACGAATCTGTGAAAGAAGTTTGACGGCAGTTCCCCAAGTGAAATACCGATTTTAACTCCTCGCCCTGTCGCTGGCAAAATAAAAAAGGAATATTTTTGTATTGACAGTGATGGGGGTAAAAGTTATGACTCGTCTAGCCGAGGCATTTTGCTTATGTTACAGTCACATTGCATCCTACTTTTTACTGCAGTTCCTCGCATTCCTTTGAATCAGTTGATTGGCCTTTTTTTTTTAATATATCTTTGATTTTTGCATCGCAAGAGATCTAAGGTTTATCGTTTGTTTAAAGAAGTATACATGGGTCCGGCTACCCCAGTCATTGATTTTTGGAAGGTGGGAGGGCTCCCTCTATTCATTGCATCCTGACTGAAACTGTGACTGAGGCGAAAGCAGCGGAGGAGAGAGCCAGAGTAAGAGCAGGAGAGGGAAATGGTGAAATTGACTGATAATATTTAGACAGAATGCGGTAAATCATCGCAGGTGGGGCGACAATTTCAATGTGGACCGGCCATAAAGCATCCAGAGAATTTTATTGAGAGTGTAAGTAGGGTACGAAATTGCTCTAGAATTCACCCTAAAGATTTATGTTCAACATTCCCAACGGTTAGAAGAGATATTCTGTTATCATGGAACATATCGGAGGAGGGCCGACAAATCGGAAAAGAGAGAATGGAGATAAATTTCTCCTTGTGGCGACAAAGTCAATGCTGCTCACGTGTGGACATCATGTAATTTGGATTATAGTCAAACTGCTGGCGATCAATGACTGCCGTGCCATTGTGTCCATTACGATTTATCAAACTGTAAGCAGATTAAAATATGCAAAATAATGATCATACAATATATATATATATATATATATATATATATATACGTATGTTTTTCCTGGAAAACAGACGATCATATTCTATACCATATGTATGGACATTGAATTATAAAATAATCACTATGAAAACATCTATTATTTGTAAACATATCCGCATATTTTCTTCTTGTGCCTTACAAAATCGTTAAGGACGAAAAAAAAAATACAATTTCACCGCATGCATTATGACGTCACACCCTTTTCATTGCGCACACCACTAGATTTAGATCACATAAATTTCTGTGGTCTGGATCCGCACCAAAATCACAGGCAAGAGATGACCCCACTGTGCGCGGGAGATTATAGTTTGCCGCACAGGAGATGTGTTGCTCAGTTCAGACTCCGATGCCAAATATTCACAGTCCTTAAAAAAAAAACAAAAAAAAAAACAAAGAAACAAACAAACAAAAAAAACAACCAACCAACCAAACAAACAAACAAACAAAAATCAAATACTTCAACAAATTAGACATAATGACGAACTTGTTTCACTGTTTAATTTCTTTACTCACTCTGGAGAAAACGATGTTTCAGAATTTATGACCCCCTTCCCTCCAAGAATCAAAGAACTGAAAAGTAGGTCATAAGCACAGTCAATTATAAGAGTGAAAATTGTTAATAGCACAGATGAATCCAATTTAACTATACAATTCTTCAGGTACTTAGAAGAAAACAAGGTTGCAGATTTAACCCGTAAAATGATAAAGAATTGAAAAAAGGAAAGTAGGTCATCTTTTGGTTTTCACAAAGTTTGATCGTGTCTTTAATATGGAAGGCAAACTCAGACATATAGCCGCAAAGGTCAAGGTTCGAGGTCAAAGTTCCTTGGGCCTACATCACTGCATCGCGTGCTGCTTCTTTTCTTCTTAGTCTTTTCAACCTATACCCTATTCAGTCTTGAAGTTGAACTGAGTTGATGTAATGCATGGATTTAGACTTGCAGAAACTGATTGAAGTAGTCACATAAGATGAGCCGTACTGAACTTGGAACCGATTTTAAATATCCATCTGGAATTTCTGTTGATTTCTGTGATTTGCGATTAGACTGCTGGTATAGATTCATATAAGTTTAATTCATCACTTTGAAAATTCATATCACGCGTAAATTGCACTTCATTTCAAATGGTGATATCATACCAACAACTGGTAAAAAAAGGATGGCTACTACTGTTGTATTCTCTTCTCTTTTTTCGAGTTTACATGCAAATAAAAAATGGGATGTTTTAGTCTTAGGTCTGAAGGGCTAGAAAAGACGCGACATAAACCAATCTCTCACTGGTAGAAACAAATTTATAGCCGTATGAAGTCGTTTTTCCCCCAAAATGATGCTTTTCATACATTTACCTATCATTATGGTTCTGTGCTCAAAATCATATCTCTCCGTCGGTTTGATAACAAATATTAGGAAAAATTACTGAAAACTGAATGATTTGTTCTCCTTTAATTCACGTTGCAATGAAATTACACGTAAAGGAAGAACAAGAGAAAGTCGATTTTGAGATATGAAAACTTACTCTTGATAAATGCCTGGCAACAAAATGTGTGAAATGCGTTGCTTCAGTTTGTTTTTTGTTCTCCAACACATACATCAATTTTTTTTTTTATTATCAGCTAGAGTCTTAAGACACTTTGTACAAATTGTTTTATTTTACAAGCTCACACGCGTGGATTTCAATTTGTGTATTGATACCCATACTGCAGAATAACGTTTAGCTATTTAATTTCGAAATCTTCGTCACCAGTTTTAAATTTCCGCATCAAACAAACTTAACGTTTCTTCACATTTTGTTTCGTTTGGACTCCTTCTTGGTTTTTTCGCTGTCAGTTTCTTTGTTTACAGTTTTATCTGTTTTGGTTGTATTTCCGTTGCTTGCGGTTTTATAGTAACCTCGCCCTTGGCACTTCGATGGTCGATCACTGGCATAATTTCGTAAACACGAGTGAGCTTCACGTCAGAGACTTCTTTCATGATGAGTAGATCCTTGTACAACGTGTTGCATAGCGGTCAAGTTTTATGAGTGACCAGAGACATTTTGAGGTAAACGATCGGAGGCCAGGCAGTGGTCAGACGCTTATGACGTCAACTATTTTAGAGGACAGCGTTGACCGCATCATCGGACTGACCGCTGATATAGAGTTATTTATCGTTGAAGTGGAAGTGAAAGTAGAGCTCACTCATAATGCGTTGTATTTTTTTCCCCGTGGATTAATTTGGAGTGTTAGGCTTGCGCATTGCAAACATTATTTTCTTCTCAGAGTGGTCAGGTAAACATTACTTTCATCATTACGTCTCAAAATGTCATTGTCTGACTCCTTCGAAAAACAAATCATGTAGGCCTATCCATGTTCTACAATAAAAATCTCTACCACGTCAGGGTCTTCACCTCTCTCTCTTCATTTAAGTTATTTTTTTTCTTTAATTTCTTGGAGTCGGTAGACACAGTCACCTTCTTCCATATAAGTTCTTCCCGAAATTAAAGTGTAAATGTGGATTCGTGAAGACCTCAGGAAGTATAAAGGCCTACTATAGTGTATCTTTTTTTTTCGAAAACCTCACAAGATTTTAGTCATTACTCAGTGTGTTGGCCTTATTCTATAGAAACTATAGGAAAATATGAAGTATGCAAGTTCCAGTGGGAAAATTATTTGCTTTAGAATTCTTGCAGCTGACATTGTGAAAATATATTAGTGTTTATGATGAAATGGAGATGACCAATTAAACAAATTTGGTATACCAGCTCGATTACTGTGGGATCATAAAAAAGTTGGCAAGGATGTTGTATATTCGTAAAGATGGGAAAATGATGTAAGCACTTATACGCTCTGCGACATTACTACAGGTATTCTTTGAATCACCAAAGGAAACATTCGTCGAGGCCCGAGGGCATAAATGCATAAACGGGCAGACTGCCCGATTATAGGTAATACCACAAAATTCAGTCTGTATAGGAGACTAAGTGAACATCTTCTTGTAGCGCTTTGAATTGTTCTGATAACGATTTGTATAAGGCCTAAAGAGGAATTGATTTTCAGATTACACTTGACACCAGGACAGGGGTAGACAGCTAGCAGACAAGAAGGTCAGGTAGAACTAGTCTGATGTTTCATACCCTGCCGTGTTAAGATGCATGCAACAGTTGCCTCGACACGTTGTGGGGGACTTTCCTCACCTCACATTGACTCTACACACAACGCCCGTCTTCAGAGATACAGAATGACATTGGTCTTTTTGGCTCCAGACTTCAAAGCTGTCCAACGATCTCACCGTAAAGACTTGTCATATTCAGTTTGTATGTCACTGATTCCCATCCCCCTTGAAAGTTATGAAAGAGCTTGAACTTGGCAACCAGTCTCAACCGGTCGAAATCCTCTGTCCCCCATACAGAGCTCACGGTCTTACTAGAGGAGTAAACCTTATGAAATGGATGTGAAGGTACCGGTGGGATGGTGGGAAAAGAGAGAAGCAGGGGACCCAGATCTCGTCCTACAAGTACACCAAGCATTCAGCCCTGTCTGTCTAGGGTCTGTCTGTCTCGTTGATAAATGATATGCTTCCCCCCTCCCCCCCCCCCCCCCCATCCCCCTCCCTCTTCTCTTTCTTTCACTCTCACTATCTTCTCCATCTCTCTCTGTCTGTTCTGTTCGTTTTCTCTCTTTTTAGTTCTTCCTATCTCTGTCCGTCAGTGTGTATCTCCCATCCTTCTCTCCTGAGTGACGGGGGGTGGGGGGGGGGGGGGGGGGCGGAGGAGTAAAGGGGATCGGGGAGGGGTAAAAAAAAAGGGGGGGTAAGAAGGTAGTTGTGTGAGATGGCCAGAGGCTGTGTTAGGACGATACGAAAGTATCTTCTCCACCTTGATGTTGACATCCTTTGAAATTTAAAAAGATAAGAGTACAAAAATGCATGTGAAATATGAGAACCAGAAAGTTTGAAATATGTTTGATTTTGAAGAAAATGATATACTATTAATGTTTAACTCCCGAGTACAAGTCGTGGTACGTATAAGAACTCGTACCTGTCTGAAACAAAGTAAATCTGCACGTACGATACCGGCGAGTCTGCGTTAATAGCGTTTCAGGGTAACTCAATTTTACAGATCCAATTCCCTTATCACTATATTTCGCTTCCAACACAACTCATCAATTTATCAAACAGCCCAAAGGCATCCGACCTCCCTAAACCTTTAAATCATTTTACCACTTTTTGCACATTAAACGAGTTACAATTGGTGGTTGCACGTTCAGTGATATTGAATGTGGGTGGGCGATCGTATTTCAGTGATCCATTACTGTCTGGAATGTTCCTTATAATTCCCTTGAATCATTGTTACAAATCTAACAGTCCCCTGTATTTTCTTTAGACAAGGGACATCACGAAGGATAGAGGGAGGGAAAGATAAGATGGAGAGAAGGATAAGATAGAGAGGATAGGAAGGAGAGGGAAAAGATAGAACCTCGCTGAGATCGCATTTCGTGAGCCATCATATACTCCAAGGAGCTTAATCATAAGCATTCTATCTCCTCCTCTACTTGGCATTGTCGCTCCCCAAATGTTGAGGAAATTCGAGTGCCACAACGTATGGATGTCGGACAATTATCCTACTGATATTGTAGCCTCTGGCTAAAGTCACTTTCAATCAGATCTCCCACTGTGTCGTCATATCTCAATGGCAATGCCATAACCTCGACCCCACTGCATCATGGGAAGTGAATATGTGACGTCACACCGTCGTGCGGACATGTACCTCGCAGGGTGTAATGCTGCGATTTGCGTGGCTCCTGGGACGTTATACACCATAACCAATCCTTGGCATTGTGGCATGAACTTTCATTGCGGGCTAAAATGAAGAGAATGTTTGCATACTTACAAATAGGTGTATTATCTAAAAGCGATGCGCGTTAGTGTTATTTGCGCAGCTTTGCCTAACATACATCATTAGATTTTTTTTTCAGTCATCCCATTACTATGAGTGCAATAATGAATAAAATCTGTGTAAAAATATGAGTAAATGATTTATTCAATCTCCTCTAATTTCTTCTTACTGAAATAAGATTACGATATAAACTAACATACATCAGTAGGATATGTCGTTTAAAAGATTGTTGTTCGGGAAAAAAATGATTGTGTGATATCAATAGAACAAAGAACACACATTGTAAATCTTTGTCCCTTCATTAAGTTAGGCCCTGCTTGCAGGCTAACTGCATGCCAGAAGAAAAAAAAGAAAAACTGTAATGAAAGAAATTAATAATGTAATCCAAAATTGTACATAAAGGTATCGTAATATAGGCCTAATGATAATCATCACGAAATGAAAGCACTTACTACTGCTGTAAAAAAAGAAAAAAGAAAACCACGACTCAGACGAAAAAAAAACAACTATTGCATGTGGTGCCAGGGTTTAATACCATATACTCTGCTTGTATGCTGTTGTTTAATCAACACAAGAATAAGCGCAATAGCTAAAATCATAGTACTGTGTTTTCATTGTCCTCATTCTCCACTACTAAGAGAAGGTTTTGAAGAAAAAACAACAACCAGAAATTAGAATGATACACTGCGAGAAATATTAGGAGACAATATTCTGCAAAACTATTCTAAAAATATTGTTATTCATGCTGCGTATAGCAGAACAGATACATTATGTCCATTTCATCTGATACCAATAAAGTACATGTACTATAAAAAATGATAAATGTACCCAAAGATTTCCATTCCAAAAACAAGCGCCTATATAATACACTTACGTCTTGTACCCGTCTAAGCTGAACAAACGCGGAGTATAGAAAAGATAGTGGAAAAATGACTGATTAAAAGCAAAACAAGATAGATCAACAACAGAATGCCCCACATAATTCAAAAGGAACACTATACTCTACTTTTCTCTTTCAAAAAAGAAAAAAAAAAGAAAAAAGAAGAAGTATCTATAGTCTCTTCCGAATGCGGTAAGTATTGTCTACAGCCGAACAATGCGCGGGCAGACATGACTGACCGACCGAGATATCTTCAGCGAATTATGCTTGAAAAGCTCAAATGAAATTCGCGCCCATAGTCTATGGCGAACAATGAGATCTATCATCATCATCACCCCCCCCCCCTTACGCAAGAAAAAAAATGAAAACAAAGATAGAGACCGAGACAAGAACAAACATACAAACATAGTAAAACTCAGGAAACTGTGCAGCCAATATTAGGTGTTTGTTTGTTTGTTTGTTTGTTTGTTCGTTTGTTTGTTTGTGTGAGTATTCCCTGCAGCTCACGATAGTATGATAAAGTCATTATCTAAGAATATCAGATATACATTTTTGTATACCTGATATGAGATTAACAGCAGCAAGCGCGCATACAAATTACACTGCACAGAATGGATTCAAGTCCGAAGGCTGGAAGGATGTCGTCGGTAAACATTTTGAGTGATGTTCATTATTCCGAAGATTTGTTATTCCGAAACACACAAATTACGTATACATTGATGTTCATTAATCCGAAATTGAAAAAGGGTTCGTTAATCCGAACTTTTGTGGCGTTATTCCGAAGGTTCGTAACTCCGAAAATAGAATAAGGTTCATTATTCCGAGATTTCGTGAATCTGAAAATGAAAAGAAGCTGCGTACTGACAAACCTTCTGAATCACGAACCTTATTTCATTTTCAGATTAACGAACGTTCGGAATATAAAACCTTCGGAATATCGAATTGTTGTAATCAACATTCTTTGCGTCTCTTCTTGACAAAGTGGCAGAGGGCTCTGTAATCTTCTTTCCATTGCATCGTGACTCGCATTATTGTTGATACTATGAATTCGACATCACCTAACTGCTTGATTAAAGAATACGATATTCAAGCCGGCAGCCGATTATGTACGTGCTTACACACGTGTCGACGAGCGGCTGAAAATCAACCCCATTAACTTTGCTGCGCACGTGTCGGGGAATTCCGACTCTACCGAACTCAAATTATTTTATTTGAAAAGAATTCTCAATATGTATTTCTACATACTGCATCAGGTGCGCAGTATAGTGATAATCAAATCTCATGTGCAATGTCTCCGAACAAACAACAGCATTATTTGTAAATGATTGCTGATTTGAATATCTTTTGGCATTAAACAAAATAATACATATTGATATCACGTGTATCAAACCAAGACAGAGATAAGGAGAGGAACTGCCATCCCAGTCTCCTTTGAGTGGCCACGGCCCTTAAAGACACATATGAGTGTGCCATCCGGCTTCAATGAGAATCCTTGTGGAACTTCCACATCGACTTCCGGGAAACAGTCAATCTTACGACGGAATGATAATCAGGAGGACATATCAACCGGCTGCAGTTCAACCACACGAAGATACCGATGTTTTCACGAACAATGAATTACATACACAAGAAGAAGAAATGCAATTTGCCCCCGTTAATGTGTTCCGTCAAGACATTTTTTTTTTCCTGGGGTGGAATATGTTGGAAGATGACCATGCAAGATCTAAGGTAATTATTGGGGGGGGGGGGGGAGTAATGTCACAGCACAATGCAATGAAAATTGATACAGAAAATAACGAGCTTCTGATCTTTGTTCTGCGTGACAATGTAACTTGTCGGAAACGGTCGCATGATATCTCCAGTTCTCTCTTCCACTCTCCATCCTCAAGCCACATGCCTTAGCTCCACCAGGAGTGAAGCCAAAGCGAGACAGCACCATGCAGTCAAAAGTCTCCCGCCAAGAGCATATGACGTCACATGACACGGTTCATTCATAAAATTGTTCTGCCTCATTTGCTGAAGCTCATGTTCCGATAGTGCAGCTTAAAGCCGTTCCTTTGTAACCATTTCAAACGCTTGCTAAAACTGGTGATTGCAATGCCATATAGACCTCTATAGGAGCATTTTCTGATTTTGAATGGACATTGGTCTGCGGAAAGCGACCGCAGTGTACAAACATCAAAACGCTTTCGCTTGGCCAGGGGATCCGACCACTGAACCAATTTGTGAGTTTTGCGCAGTTGACGGTATAACTATTCAACAGATCTTTTAGTTTATTGTTTGGTGATATTGCTATATAGCTACTCTGCCGAGGTTGTGTATTCCACAGTGCAAGATGCTTACAATGCTTTCCCAATTCAGCATGCCATGATTTAAATATATTCCCTTTAACACTACGAACTCATTCACATTTCACATGCGAATTATGATGACTGGATATCAGGACCAATGACAGATTTCAATTAAGAAAAAGCAGCCCGGCGAGACGATGGAATCGCATACTGTTCTTTATTTTTAACCTTCCTTTATTGAGTGATAAAAGAAGAAAGTGAAGACAGGAGAGGAATGTGGCGGAGGCGAACGGGCAACCTTTAACGAGAGCGCTCACACGTGGCTTACGGCATTGTTGAATCAACAATCAGTGTGGGCCGATGGCTCTCGTGTTTCCGCCAGTCGACATACCGTGACAGTCTATGCACACACTCTCATTTCGCGCGCTTTTTATATCTCACGTGCAGACAGTCATATCCATGACGGCGTGATATCGTACTGCAGACAATGTTAAAGGGAGTCTCTAGAGTCGCGGGAAAGGGTTTGTTCATGGTAGACGACAATTCTATTTGCCATCTCTCTTACTCACAGGCCACTTTTCATTCACACTGATGTCCTGTAGGGATTTCTTGTATCCTGGTGCTTACGTACCAGGCTCATATGCCACGCAGTGTGCGAGTATCGATCGGGAAAATATCAAATAAATGAACATTCCTACCGAAATGTTCCTGGCCACACACGCGGACCGAGTTCCCTCCTTACCAAATCAAGGGTCCATCACTGGGAAGAATTAAAAACCTAATGATGCGGTCATGCGAAACCAAAGGCTTGCACCGCCCAACCATCGCCTCGAGCGTGACGGAACGTATTGTGCACGGCCTGTAACTAGCGTATTTCCGAAACCTTGCCGCTCAAGGCTTTGTGCATCTTTTGTCGCCTGCACGCTCGAGTTGTCTTGCAGCGCTGGAATAGCAATTCTTCCAACCCAGTTAACTCCTCAAAACTTGTCGATGAATAGATCGCCATTTTTTCCCTGCACCCGAGGACCGACATTTAACAGACCTGTCTACAATCATAGAAGAAGCCTGAGAAGCGTGTCTGAACAGGGTCTTCCCACCTCCCTGGTCTGAAGCGAGCTATGCGCATTTTGACTACGAAGTTATCGCAGGTACCAGGGCAGCGAAATCGGTCAAAAATGAAATGAAGTCGATCTACCTGGGCCTCAGAAAAAGATTGTAGGAGCCAAATTGGGCCAAGGGTTGCAAAATGTTAAGATGGGCGGATTTCAACGATTGGTGGATGAGCAGCATCTAAAAAAAAAGTAGCAAACATCAGCTCAGAGGATTGTAACGGTAGGTCCACCTTGTGGATGTGCTATCAGGGAGGCACCTCCCTGGTGCAATCGAGGCTTCCTGAAACCATAATTGAAACAAGGGGGTGTCATAAGAAGATGCCTCCGTGACTGAACGCTCCCCGGATTGTACATGATGTATCGATACCTAGAATTTGGCGGTAGTTACATGTACATGTATCACCAGGTCGCGGACATTTTTTTCCCCCTTCATCATGTCAGGCTCTTGATGTGAGCACGATAAACTGATTATTTTGGCTGCTTCTGCACGTCATCTTAGTATTTGAAAATACACTGAGTTTTCAATTAAGGAAAGGCACCGATTGTAGATTAATGTTCGACCTACGACGAAATTAAGTATAGGCCTAGATGTTAGAGCACAATATACATGAAGTTCAGCATAGTAATTGAAGGAAATTCCTTTCAGTGAGTGTTGGTGTAAGAATTGTCAGTTTTTGTTACTTTTTTTTCCTTTGGAAGAGGGTTATGAATAAAGTGTCAAATCTATGCAAGATTGATTTTATTGCATCACGGATGCCGAGGGTAGGGAGAGCAAATTTTATTATTGCGTTTGTGTGTGATGTGTGTGACCGCAAAACAACAACAAAATTATAGAACGCAGGCTGCCGTGATAATAGACCTTTACAGCAAGTACACAAATACGTTTTCACATGGTATGTTCACAACATAGGATAGATTCTATAACTCCTTAGTCAAAGTATACACCTCAGTATAATAATCGGGATATTGTATTCTCAATATAGGCCTATAATGCTCTTTCAGGTTGTCTTTTGGAAGAATGCTTGCAAATGAAAGTGTTGCGGGAAATGCTCAAGACGTGATTTAAACTTGCCTTATTGGTCCTAAACACCTAACACCTATATTTCCTGAAGACAAACAGACTGCCAAAGATGGGAGACAGGATGTCCCAGGTCAGATTTCTAGCGCCTTCAAATCGTAACCTACATACTACGGACTTGGTGCGTGCTAAACAGGTCTGTCGTAACGTTGACACGCCTATGCCTGCGTCCTGGCGAACGACGAACTCAGGGTCCGATCAAATGCAGACTGGTGACCTTTCGCATGTAATGGGAGGGGGCGATGCCCGCTGCCGCTCGCTGTATCATCAGACATATCATTCACTGGACTCGTTCGAGAGGAAAATATTCAGGTAGTGCAAGCCCTGTAATTAGGAAGACGATTGGGGGAGGGGACACTATTTACAGAAATCGAGCTAACTTAAAACGTCTTCAAACTATGGGCAACATTCTTCGAATGTGACTGGCAAGATTAACTCCCCGACCACACACAGACCCACAGGTGTACATTACGTGAGCGAACCTTTGCTTCAAAGGTAACTGCCCTTATTTGCAAACCATCTCTATTTCCGCCAATCTTATCTTAAGGTGATGAGAAAAGTGCATCAACTTCTAGTTCAAACTACACCTGGATCAAAAGGTGAGATATGACAACATTCATTTGCATCCTTAAAAGTGAAATGAGTTCACCGCTTTTTAAATTAGCACAACAACGCGACTCGTTCTAAATACGTTTCTCAAAGCTTCGCGCGTTTTCACGATATCGGTTAGAACACAATCAGGATTATGCAAAATCAGTGAGGCGACGATGTCATAGCTCCTTAATAGATTGGTATCTTGAGAATGTTAAAGCTACTTTATTCATTTTACAACTGCAGCTCCTTTCTGAAACCCTGTCAGTTTCTTTAAGACTTTTGCACTATCTATTTAGAATTGGAATCTTATGTTTAAAGAGCTGAACGCAGTACTGTAGCATATTATATGACAAGAATCGTGCATTGTTCCTGCCATTCGCACTTGATTATTTACAGATATAGGGAATTGTACATTTAGCAACTTTCTTATACTTACATGCTATTAAAGATTAGTATAATGATTACAGCAGAAGAGAACAACAATGCGTCGTGGGAATATGCAACAAACAAGAAGACCAGAAAGCCTCTAGAAACCTCTTGAAAGGGGAAGAATATAAAGGAATGTATATGTGGCATATAACCGAAAGTGATAACAAATACGAATAACTTGATAATGGAGAGAGGGAAAGAAAACAACGCTTACTTCAGGCTCTTTCGAGCAGTTTGTTAAAAATGAGCATCGGTCATAGTCTTCAAAGGACGGCTCATTAATGCCACTTCACACGCTGTTAAAGAGAATTTTGTGGTCATCATTGTGCCAGTTATAATCCTCTCGACCCCTGCCTTACAGAGAAATTATTACCGTCACTCACGGCAAGATTTGATGTCTGCATAATATTTTCTTTTCTTCGATGAATGCATTATTTCTTAATAATAGACTTCCAGCATGCTTTCATAACAACAGATGACAAATAGCAAAGAAATTAATAGTCCGCTCGAAAACAACATTCCCGACGTTTTTCTGGCATTACTCGATTTCGAAACAGATTGCTTTCGTGCACGTATGTGTAAGATCGAATAACTAAATCACACAGTTAAGTTTTGATACAGCGAATAACTATGTTTGAATAAGCCCTCAAGCCAACTCCTTGACGACCTGCTGTTTTTATAAATTCATGAGCACTGTGCAGAAAAAGAACACACTGATCTGCAGCTTTACGAGGCCTGGTGACGTGCGAGATCAGCCAATCAAGCTCTTTGAGGGTTGTTTTTGACGCCAGAGGGCGCTAATATCTCTTGTGATTACTCATCAGTATTGACCAATCGGAACTCTTCGCGACATATCTGGCTAACTATAGACCAATCAGAGTATGTCTTCATTCGTACAAAACGCTTGCGTGCAGTACGAGACGCAAAATTTGACTCTTTCATATTGAAGAAGATAAGAGGGAAATAAGACCGAAGTGGTAGGGAAAAGTTGCAAAATAGTGCTGAGATGGCAATACTCTGCCTAATTAACGTAATCACCACGGAAAAATTAAGAGCTTTGAGATATTTTTGACGTTTGATTGTAGCGGTCTGATAGAGCATAATAATTAATATGGTTGACGTTGCATAGTATGCTACACAGACACGAGCACAGTCAATATACTTTCCTCTATTCGACTCCACTTTCTCATAAAACTCTTTGAATGTCTCCCATACTCTCTCTCTCTCTCTCTCTCTCTCTCTCTCTCTCCCTCCTTACCTGAACATAAGTTATGTGAAGGAGACACACAGATGAAATATAGCTTGTGAAATAAAGTGTTTGGGGACGTACGTTCAATAACTTCTTCTTTTAAAAGCGCTTTTATCACACCCAAACAAAACTACAAAAAGAGAAAGGCTGTGATAGACAATGATAGCATAAGAACATACATAAAAGAAAGTGGATGAATAAATGGTTGGATAGATGCAACAATACATAAGTAAATACATAAAATGATATTTAAGTAGACGAATTAATGCACGAATGAGTGTAACAATGAATTAAAGAATGAACGCAAAGAGAGAACGAGCTTGGAGAGTGAGAGTGGGTGATAGAGAATGACGAGCTGAGAGGTTGACGCGCGCTGGAGAAACGAAAGGTCATAATGCACTTTATTCTTCTCTGTTTTTCCTCCCCTTTGTCAACGGGATTGAAAAATGTATTGACTACGAGCTATATAGTTCCATGTACTTCGGATATTTTTTCCCTCACGCCTAAATCTAAACATGATGACACCTGCGTGTTTCCGCACACGAGTCCTTTGTCGCACGACCCTGTGACGAGACACGGGGGTGGCCCTGTGGCGTACTCCTTTTATAACTTGCCATCGCAAGTTCTGTAACCACGAGGAGGCACGGGCACCGAAGAACCGTTAATTCACCTACGCAAAGGACAAATGACAG
This sequence comes from Diadema antillarum, assembly GCF_040938485.1. NCBI lineage: Eukaryota > Metazoa > Echinodermata > Echinoidea > Diadematoida > Diadematidae > Diadema > Diadema antillarum. The sequence goes on from NW_027271532.1 coordinate 1,779,055, forward strand.
TCTCATTCTCCCCCGTCATTCTTTATACCGTTGGATCTGCGGTGTTGTAATTGTGCAAGAATTACGTCTGATCAGAATACGGGAGAAAGGGACCACACAATAAAGAAAACATCCCAAGAACAGTCTGTTTCACTTTGTGACACGCGAATACAATGAAAGCTACAGACCGACGCATGCCGCGACGTGCGAGTCAACGAAGTTTATTAGACCACAATGAGATAATTGCACGAAAGAAGGGCACGTGAAAAGCAATCGTGAAGCCGCCGAGAGGAACGAAGATGTCTTTCTTGTGTGCGTGATTGTTTGATGACCTTTTGTCAAATGAAGTGATTTCAGTCCGTCTCCTCGCAATTGTGATTTCATCGACTTTTACGTCGTGTGCATGGCGCCGTAGAGGCCTGTAATTTGATCATGAGTCAGGCTTTGTTGACTCGTGAGACAGAATTTGTCGATAAGATTTTTTGTTTGCTTTAAGTGACAAAACTACTCATCTTCCATGTGGGCATTTTTTGTGTATTATTTCAACAATTCTGTCTAAAACGAGCTTCCTGTTACAAATTATAGCAAGACAGGCGATCAAATCTGCTGCATGTTTAGAGAGGTAAAGTGAACATAGTCAGTTACATGGTTATCACATCGAAAAGTCGGTTTGGTGCTAGAAATGAGGTTTGCTGCTTTGTTTTTAAAGAATGATGACTTGTGTCGTTTCACTTCGTAATGTTGTTGTTGTTGTGTTGGTTTTTTTTTGCAGCAGACAATTACGCATGAAGAATGGAAAAAAATGATAAACAAAAAATAATAATGCAATTTCATGGATATCAATAGACCTTTGTCTATAAGACCGATACCGAAAGCACTTTAAACACGCTAACGATAAATATACTATGAATATGACGTAATATTTATGACATGGTGCAATATACAATACCATGAATATGACGTCACAGTATGGCACTTTTTTTTTCTCGATTGGCATTCGTGTTAAACATAGCAATGTTATATTTGGTCACATGTCGATATGTAGACCAATCATCGAACAAGATTTCATAATAAAGGATATACTGATTAAATACCTTATTGTGTTCGGTGTCTGCTGTATACAGAAAAAAAAAAATTCACAAGACCAGTTTACCAACATGCAAATACTCACGTTGGCATAATTCATTTTGAACAGATCGAATGTTGCTTTGAGAATATTTGACAGTTATGTTACTGCTACAACATTTTCAACAAAAAAAAATAATTTGACATGAGAATTTCCGTCATTCAAAAAGTGCATAACATTCCCCCGAATCGACAATGTGCGGGGGTGCCATATAGCGTATTGGTATGATTTTGATATCTTTTCAACGATTGTTAAAGTGTGACTCTCTCTTTTTTTTTGCGATATATAATATATACTGTAACAAAAGATTTAACAAGGATTTACCCCTAGTTTCTGAAGTTTTGTTTATTTGGCTTTCTCAATTATTTAGTTGCAGTTACGATGGAAACGTACATAAGATAAATATTGCCATTCCTATATACATAATAATGCACATCTTCTTATAAGGGTATAATGGTATCTGAAATATTTAACAAATGAATAAATAATAAACATACTTATTACCTCACCTGCCCGTAATCTTCACTGTAATGCAGGGACTATGAAACGTTTTTGATAATTATATGTGTGTCGATGGTGTGTGCGTGCGTGTGTGTGTGTGTGTGTGTGAGGAGGGGGAGGGGGGTAATACTTGTGGCTGGGTGAAAGGTATCATCAGAAAGTCAAAGGCTCGATCTTGTGTTTTCCTATATTTTTCGATGGGGGGGGGGGGTGTTGCAGCCCCCCTTCCCCCCCCCCCCCCACCCCATCCCGCGGTCCCTGTAACATAGCAATGGATTCCATACCGGGCAACACAGTTCAACGTCGGATCGGGCAGTATTACACATGGTCATGTCATAAGATAGAAGACCAATAATTCTCGATTTGCACGTTATAAAATTTCTCTTTTCGCCTCGATATGAAACATGGATGTCCTTTAGCTGAGACTATATACCTGATGTACGGTATTCATGCAGTGTTATGTAACATTATTTAGAGAGAAAGTCATATGACTCTGTTTTTTAAGAAAGATCACCCTCCCCGATATCGCCGCTAAATCTGCCCTCTTCATAATTACCTGTACTCACACAGAGAACTACAGTAGTTCACTTTTTGCATGTTCTTTTTTTTTAAAGAAATTAAGAGCAAAATGACAGGACTATTTTCATTTTTGGTCCAGTTTGTGATCAAAATTATGTAAAATGAGATTAAGAACACTGAGAATTTATTGATTGTGCCATGCCTATGTTCACTGAGAAACTCGATGTCAAGTATTACTGCGATCGCCCACGTCAAATTAAACGATTAAAAAAAAATTAATCAAATGGAATGGGAAAATGAAATAAAATGGTGAATGCATACACGAACTAAATGGTGTAGATTTGACGCAAGCTACTGTGATAGTTAGGTACAAACAAGACGTGATCTGGCCTCAGACGAGACATGCGCCTATTCGCCTTCCGGACCACATGTACCACACCCAAGTAGGGTGGGGTGTAAACGCCTTTTTGTACACAGAGGGTAATCCGCCCAACACACCACGGATGTCGATCATTGGTGACTGCATGGGGTACGGAATCAAGGAATGAAGATGTTAAACTGCAAGTGTGAGGACAAAAGAAAACAATATTGATTTCCTCTTTCCATTTTCCCCTATAGTATTAACTGAAGTCACTGTAACTTTTGATACATGGCTGTACAAGTATGACGCACACAAAACACAAATGGCGTAAGTCACTAGATGGCGGTATTTAGGCTCTCATGGTACTGGCTACCTGGAAATAATTCAAATAAAATCATAAGTCTGTATGAAATACACGAAAAATCTAGAGTGATTCCTGTTTGTTGTCCAAGTTTCTGGGTGAAAGTGCTTATAACCCCCTATTATGTAGGCATACATTCTTCCATTATAGAATTTCCCCGCATCAACCATATCTAACTAGCAATCAAAATAGCAGTCATTAATATATGAATTATTTCAATAAAATGGTAGGCATGCCTGTAGCAAAGTTATAGGCCAGAACGGTCTGGGAGTTATAGGTGTGAGGCCTACCATGGACCTACAGGTCCGTGGGCCTACAATATGTATCGTGACATGAATCTGGACACCATACATGCCATACGCACAAAAAAGCACAGAGAACAAACAGAGCGATTCTGAGTTTAACCGGAAAATTACCTCCTTGATTCTTTCATGAGAAGAGAAAATATAGAACTAAACAGAGCAGACAAAGTTATTTTGATTGCAATCGGGTAAAACAAAACAGAAATATCATGGAAGTTTGAATAATACTTTTTCGCGAAACAGTGGTGCAGACACGTGATACCATGTGCAAATAGATGTTTCGTTGAACAAGACCAGTTTCTTCACATTTTCTTCTGTAAATAGAACTTCATGGTAATTGTCCTATTGTACAGCACGTTGGTTCGCAGAAATTGTCTTGACAGCCTATACACATATCGCGCACACAGCGTATCATGAACCTCATGTAGTTTGCATATCAAGGTAAGATTTGGTAACGCCATTATATTTTGTTTTGCTTTGTTTTCTATGTTTAATAACAAATCCTGCTCAAGAGCAGCAATCTACGTGAAAACTACACCCAAAACGGCCATGGCGAATTGGTTTGTGTCACACAAACTTGTACGGCACGCTACCATTATTACTTTTGTCTAGCGTCACTACAGGGCTGCTGAAATCATTCACGATATGAATGAAAATATAAAGACGAATGCTATCTGATTATCAAATGTATGTAATAGACATCAGTACCTGTCTGCATTGATTTAGGTAAACGGTGGACTTTTTTCCATTTATTGTGGTATGACCGAATTGCTTCATGCGAAGAATACTTTCATAGAACAGAGTATACAATCAAATAACAGAATCGTATAGAAGTGTCATGGAAAAGGCAATATGAAATTAGAAAGTTATGGCATTTCAAGCTTTCACATATTCCACAGTTTAATGGTAACATCTATCAAAACCACTTCTTCACACATTGTATACGGATATGGTTGTCGTCATCTCACAACTCTTTCGTTGGTTTGCAACAACTTAGTCAGTGTTTGAGTAATCACAATCCCTCCCCTCTCCCCGAACGTTATGTTAGATTTTTACAACACAACGACATTTCATGCAAAAGTGATGAGTTTATTATTTTTCAAGTCAAAAAAAAGAAAAATCGGCGAAGTCAAAAGGAGACTTGTACAGCCATTAGGGCAAGGCATCTTCATCCTATTCAAAGTGCACATACAGCTTCGACTTTAATCATTTTTTTGTTGTTGTTAATGTGTGAAAAGTCCCATAACCTTCATTATCACATCCAATTCTCATGAAGCTTGTATCATTCTATTTTCTAAATCTTACTTTATGAGTGCCAGCATGAACACGGAGTAGAACTGCACTTGAAACAGAATGCCTGTTATACTCTGTAACTAAGACTAAGAATGTTGAACGTTGAGTGCCATCTCGGCTATACAGTTCGCAAGTGTTGCACGACCTAAATTACATAAATCATCGATAAAATAGCCATATCAGCGTACTCAAGCAGCGTAGATATCTGTTAATCACTACTGTCAGCTGATGCACATCAATCTGTAAACGTAAACGAACTCGATCAGCCTTGACATAACCAGAGGAGGGGCGGTCACATGTAGATCAGAATTACAGGCCTTATTCACTTTGATAGAGCAAACTTGAAGATGCTCCCAGTGGGGAAAAGAAAGAGTTAAAAGTTCACGAAGAGGAGTGAGAGAAAATGTTTTAAACCCTCAGATAATATTTGAGACGTACTACTATTTCAAAAACAAACAAGATATATCTACTCATGGCGCACTGCCAAACAATCTTACGCAAAGCCGTACAACGAGTAGTAAACGTAAAATTGCATTCGCGGTGAGCTGGTCATAAGTCTGGTTCTCTGCCAACTTCGAGAACATTATCAACATTTGTGGGATACTGTTCGCTACCATTCTATACTGTCCATTTCATAGTATATTGTTCACTATACTGTTTGCTATTAATCTATATTGATTTCTTTATACCAGTGCATATTGTTTGCTACCATTCTATACTAATTTATTTGCTACACCATTAAAATACTGTTTGCTATGGTGACACGACATTTTTGCTCCTGTGACAATTGCTCCGGTCTTATTTTCTCCAAGGACTTATAGGGTTAGGGTTAGAGTTGTAATAGGTTTTGGGGTTTAGTTCGATGTGAGGATTAGGATTAGGGTTAGGGTTATGATTGTGGGCAGAATGTTTGGCTCAGAAATTTCATAAGAGCAATTAATGTCGCAAGAGAAAATGTCATGAAACCATTTGCTGTATCTTATCGACAGTTTGCCATCTATACTGTTCACTGTCATTCTAAACTCTTTGCTGTACCATTCTATACTGTTTCCTATATACTTTTTTTTTGCTACCATTCTATTATACTTTTCCCTATACATGTATTACCATTCTAAAATCTTCTTCTCCTTCATTCTTCTCCGTCTATTCGCAGTTGCCTTTCTCATTCTTTTTCTCCCTCCTGTATTTTCCCCGTCAGTCATGTCAGTCCTCAAGCCACTGTAACCTTATTTTGTCCTAATTTGTTCTAGTTATTCTTGTCTCTAAATAGGATAAAGACACACAGGTAACCTGTTCTATAAGATAGAGCAAATAATGATCCACGCTTATACAGAGGCAAGCTGAACAATCTATTAGACGATAGATCTTGCCTAACAATAACACATTTTCAAGAGTTGCCCCAGAATACCGAAGCTTAAAGGCATAATTTACCATTTGCAAATGAAACAAAAACACAGCATTAGTGCTTTAAAATTGTTCTAAAATGTGAGTTAGGGATAGAAACAACCACTGTAAAAAAATGAATCCGTATAATCGATGTTAAGTATTGTTAAATGCACAAAATGTGAACAATAGTTATATAAGAATGCTTCCAGATTAAACCATCTACAGGTGCGGTTTATTGAGAAAAATATTGATATCCCCTTATATTTTAGTTTTTTTTGCGAAAATTTTATATGGTAGGATGTTTTGTGATACAACAGACCTACACATACGCATCAAATGTGATATCTTGAACATTTTTAAAATCACTGCTCCTTAACGGTAAACTGAACCTTTAATGCACGAAAGAGGGCGATGGAGAGAAAAATGCACATCGATATAATATAGATAGAAGAAAGAGAAAGAGATAGACAAACATCTACAGATTTTAGGGAATTGAAAAAAAAAGTAAACAAAGACTACCACAAGTGGCTGGCCCAGCATTGTTAATGGGTAAATGATATAGTTCACATTCCAAGCCCACCCCATCTCTTTGTACCTCGACCCTGTTGGCACGCGACAATAAGTGGGACTTCGATCATGACATACTAGTAGATAGTAGAGCAAAGGGACTTTCTCGATAATGTTCCTTTTGAATCGAGGTAAACGACCCTTAGACTTGCCTCCACGGAGTTTCTGACGGGGATGATTGAACAATTTAGACAATAAGAAATTCACCATGAAATAGGAATGACACTTATATTGTTTGCCCATGCCACAGCAAAGTCTCTATCATCGATCGTCAAATTTATTCTCTTATAACTATGATGTGATTAACAAAATTAAGCAAGTGTGTCGTGCTGTTTAAAAAAAGGGATGAACAGATGTAAGATGAAAACTATCTTTTTAAAACAATATCCACGAAGTTAAAGGTATTGATACACAAAGGAAGCACAAGGTATATTATGGCCTTCGAAGGTGAACATTGTAAACCCAGGGTGCAGGGTATAATATGCTAATGACACAGAGAGCTGAGTTGAGAGCATAGTGTCAAAGGTATATGTATAACCGTAACTTTAAGCAAATTTAATAGACCGTCTACTGATCATGATCGTAATACAATTGGAAGAGGTCCAAAGCACCGCAAGAGGAAACTGGTGATAATTCAGGATAGATTATTTCATATTCCAACCCTATCAGAACAGACGTAAGCTGAAGTCAAATTCAGCACATATATGGTGCAGTGCCTTTAATCAGCAAGTTTATGTGGGTGGCGAAGTGCACAGTCAAAAAAAAAGAACAGAATGCATTAGATTTGAATGATGGTCTCAAAATATTTGTCTGTGACTTCCAAGGTTAACTCAGAGCGAACATGTATAAAATTTAGCCTCCTAACTAAACAAGATAGAATTCCTCTATGGTTGTTTCTTTCCAACAGCCCTCACCTACAACTTTTAACTCTCAGAGGGACCAGTCAAATCTTATCTTAAAGAGGAAAGCTCCTAAAATTGCTCTCCCAGATGATTGCGAAAAGTCGTCAAAACTTTCAATCGCAAAATATAATGAAAAACCAATGGCGCGGCGAGCCAGACAGTGGCTCTCCGATATTGCGCCTGTCAGACATTGGGAGGTCTGGAAAACAAATTCGGGCCCTCCGCGAGAAGCACCCAGTTTGAATCATGTAGACTGAACTTTGACCTCTGGTCACGTGGACTCATCAAATCGAGCTGTCCGTCCGTGTCTGTCTGCGTGCGCCGTATGTGAAGGCACAAGTTCAATGTCGTTGCCCCATCTCGCAAACAACAATTCGATTTTGCGCAAAAAACACACTCCAGTAATGTCGGAACACAATGCAAATTTTCACCACCAGAACAAGGCTTGGAAAAAAGGCTATCAATTCTGAGGTTCGCCTCATGCTGTGTTTGATGGCTGTAATCACTTCAACTACATTAAACAGTTGATAAACGTATTCGGAGAAGCGTCCCTTGCTTATGTTCCAGTTTGCTTTTGCTCCCGAGTAATGTTGTCAAAGACTGTCGAACTGTCGGTGAAACTTGTCGACTTCCTTATTAAATATCATTGTGCCAAACTCATATGTGTGCACTAGAATGTCATTGTGGATAACTATCTGACCCAATATTTTTCCTCTCTCTCTCTCTCTTCATAAAATCTAGAATATCACGCTCCAATAGTTCTTATTTGACATGAAATCTTTGCTCTGCAGTATCCAATACATTTAATGAACTTTAAAACGTGACGATATGGCCACAAGGTGGCGTCCTACCACAGGAATCCTCATGGAGGTAGAAGCCCTCTTTTCATCATGGTTGGACCAACAGTATACTGACGTGACGATTAGGTGTCGAAAGATATAGTCACCATAGTGACAAGAATAAACACTAAAACATGTGCGGATGGACCATTTAGTAAAATGTTTATTTCATGAACATACCAATATGTACACACACAAACAACACACAGACAAACACAAAACACCCAAGCATACATGAAAGAATAATTAATTGTCCTTCATATTATTTGCAATACAACTTTGTCTAGGTGTTTTCAGTAGTCCCATCATCATGCTAGGTAGCTACCTACCTACTGCTACCAAGAAGAAGTCGACTGAGATCCGAGATATGGCGTAGGATATCATGTGCAACTTCAAGATTAAAAACTCTCACGGGACGACTCAGTAAAACTTATCAATTTGTTTGAATTTTTACTCTTTCAATCCTTCTGCACGATGTTTCACGATTTCGTTTCAGAGTTATGTGACCACATGCATGGGAGATTAGTTTGTTGAAACCATTTCGGGCAAGTCATCTCCGCTTAGACCACCTGGCTTCTATCGTTTCTCTCTCTCCTGGATTGTTTAGAAAGTGATCATGGCTTAAGTGTGCGAATACATTGTAGGATTATAAACGAATCGGCTTTGATTTTACTGTCATCCAATATCCAAATCCAAATCCAAATACAGCATTTAAAGAAGATTTCAAACAAAATAGCCATATAAAGGTGCATTGTATCATTGTCTCCATTGCCAAGGTATCTTTGCTTTATTTTCACTCGCCCCTAATTGTCTAGATTGGAATTATTTGCCTCGTATATAGAGAAATATATGGACAATTCCACTTGCTACTATAATGACCTTTCTCTCATTTCTAGATGCAAATAGTGATCATGGCTTAAATGAGGTGATATATCTTATAGCAGAAAAAGACATGTATCATTAAGGTTATTCTCGAGTTTGCCACTTTGAGTATTGCTACCAGTCTTTTTGTTATTTTTCATTCTCCTTCTCCTTCTTCTTATAATAATGATAAATAATAATAATAATAATAATAATAATAATAATAATAATAATAATAATGATAATGATAATAATAATCATCATCATCATCATCATTATTATTATTATTATTATTATAGTAATAGTAATTATTATCATTATTGTTGTTGTTTTTGTTGTTTTTATTATAATTATCATCATCATCGTCATTATCATTAACATCATTATTGCTGTTGTAACTTTTGAAATGATGACCGCTATCATCATCTGTATCAGCATTTTTTTTTTCATCACAGCACATCATTTTCAATGAATGTATCATAGTCTTAGTAAAAGCATGGTTTGCATTTTCACCTTATCATTATGAATGTTGACTTAACACAGATGATTAACTAGTGATTGTTAAGGCAGGACACGGAGAACGACGATTAGTACTTCATCAATTATTATTTATTTGTTTTGTTTGGATTTGAAGCGTTGTGGGTACCTCGTTATCTTTCATTCAGTATTTGCTTCCAGCGATATATATATATATATATATATATATATATAACAGCAATAATTAGTTCCTGCTTGGAGTCCTAAGAAAGTATAGATTCACAACAGTAGGTCAATATAAACTCCGTTATAAACTCCTATGGGCGAAAATTCGTCGAATTTACGTCTCTAATGGAGTTTATATTGACCTACTGTTGTATTTATACATATGTATATATATATATATATATATATATATATATATATATATATGTATATATATATATATGTATACGTATATATATATATATTATATATCATATTGAATGGCATATAAACTTTGAAGTAAACGATAATTAAACATGATAATTTTACAAAAGAATATAATGATTGCACTTGTGTACATCATCGCAATACTTTCATAATATCGATAGACATATGATAGGAATGCCCATGTTACATTTGAAAAGTTACCTTTACAAATTGAAATATCCAATCACTGATAAAGCTCGAGGATCAGTTGCCAGGTTTTCCAAGAAAACTAACAAATCGATATCATGTCTTCCTGGAAGTAAGCATGAAATATCGCCTCAAAACTATGAGACAACGCATCAAATAAAATATCACAAGATGAAGTCAACTGACACAACATCTTAAATACCCATTATTCCTATTAGATTAGTTTTTTATTTCTTTCGAACAGTGTAAAACAGCGAATGCTTACAGTTACTCAGTGTTCGTGGGGATTCGATGTTATTGTCGGATTCAAAGAATCGTAAAATTATCACATAACATTTTCAAACACCTAGATTTGTCAGCCATGACATTAAACTCCATATCATTATCATGATACGTTAAGCTGTGGTGGCTGTACCTTTTAAAAGCAATTACCAAGCTATACTCTTTGTGTACCGACGACAATTAAGAAGTATGTTTGAGCCACTAGAATGAAAAAACAAACAAACAAACAAACAAACGTTTAATCACCGTGAGGTTGTTCGCTGAAAACTATCATCAACCAATTACTATCAACAAAAAGAGCTGTCGGAAAATAAATAAATCGGTCATTAATTGTCTGTTATCTGTCTGAAAACCGTCGTTACTATAAAGCTTGGCGAGTTGAACTTCTGTCTATAAACATAGCCGACACCATTTTATGCTGACCGTAGTCTTTTTTTTTTTAAAGTTGACTATGAACATGAACGTGCTGTTATTTTTGCTTTTTATGTATTATTCAAATGTATTTCCAATTTCAATCATTAATTTGTATACAAAAAGAGGATAAACTAGAGTTTGAAAATAGTTCAGTTGTTACTGTGAAATCGTCCACGTGATTAAGCGCTTTATCTACAAAAATTACTTTTGCATGAATAAAGTGAATGCACTTCTACTGCGACTAGATAGAGAAATGGACGTCGTTGGTTTACTGTTTCGGTCACAACTTAGTTTCCCTGTAAGAACCTCGTTTTCTCAAGGAGGTACTAGGCCTAGTACCTCCTTGGTTTTCTGAAGGTGTCATGGTGAGCAGCCTCGTAGATTTACTCTTAAATGGGAAGCTCCATTAACCAAATCGAGCAAGAAAGTTTAGTCAAAGTCGGACAGGAAATATAAGAAGGTTCTAGAATCTAAATTGGCGTGAGTTGACGTAATTGTAGACTATGTTATTTGATAGTTAATTTGATCCTTTACAAGGGAGGCGTACTTTTTGTCTCATCATAACTATTCGAACATGCTGCAAAATCGAACCGTAGCTTAATGAAGGCATTCAATCATTAAAGAACCAACAGGGATACCATTATTATCATTATTATCTCACAATCACCATGTTGGTTCGACAAGGGTGTTCCGATTCATAATTATACGAAATGAAAATTATGAGCATTGCTTTGGCTGATTGATGATATTTAAGAATGGCAGAATAAACCTATACCATGCGATCTGTTCAACGTTTACTGCTAAGTGAGCATACGCACACACGCAGGGATAATATTATAATGATTAGGTACACATGCGCAGCAAACACAACAGCCGTTTTCCCCGTAATCCATGCTTTTGATTAAATTTCGATCACTTACAATGCCCGCAAAATGTTGAATAAATACGCTCAAGAATTTGTTAACGTGATTGTGTTCTCACGAAAATATAAGAAAAGACTCGTCATTTTCACAAAAATATAAGAAAAACCTCATCGGTCTTGAATTTCTAACGAATAGAATGTCACGGTTTAATATTCATTGATTTAAACCAGACTTGCGGTATACTTGTCTATATAACTATGATGCGCTTAGAACAACCAGCTATAAGAACGGGCACTCCTATACCAATAGACCGTTTCGGTAAAATTGAATGAAATGGAATTAAATGAAATTAGATGAAATGAGATGAGATGAAATGAAATGAAATGAAATGACATGACATGACATGACATGACACGAAATGAAATGAAATGAAATGAAATGAATTTATTACCAAGTTTCAATAAATATTTTGATAAATCACGACACATATACGCATTTTGGTAAAGGGTGCTAAGAAATAGCATTTGTATATACTAATCGAGGTTAACTCCATGAACATGAAGTTGAATATAAGAATCAATATCAGCAAATTGACTGAAAATATACATCTCTCGTATCTTTTAATGCAATAATTTATAATATTCAATTTCTATCATTGATTTGCTCATAAAAGTTGCAAAACTTGCCGGAGGATTGCCCTACCTAGCAATAACTAAGTGAATTCCTGTGCATGAACTGGTTCGTTACTAAGATGTAGGAAAAGAAATATCCATGAATTGTATTATATTACAGAAACGGTGTGTTATGTTGCGGCTGCACTCCGCACTTACATCACCAATGGGGTTGAAAATATACAATAATTTCTCACACACTTTACCTCTCCACTAAATGACAAGAGGCAATGAATAATGATCAATCGACTCGAGAATAGATATCATGAAGACCTGTAGCTGCTAAAATACCACAACAGATGATAAATCAAAACTGATTCAATGGAGGTGAATTTCTGGCACTTGATTTTCAACATAATGATGGTCAATCAAACATATTCATGGGAGTAACGTGTCATATGTAGGTTTTTCTATATGGCCAACACCATTCCACGCATAGTCAAAACGTCTTCGAAATTGTTTTAGGTCGGGGAGAAATCAGAATTCCACTGAGAGTAGCTTACGAAAGGGGTCAGGGGAATCGGAGTGGTTAAATTTAGGCTGGTAGCATTTTTCTTTGCAGTCGGCGCATGCTTTGCGTTACGATGCGAGATACATGTAGAATCACTCCTCTTTTTTGAAGGGAGACTAGATGCCATATCTTTCAGGTTTGGGCAAATAAATCTTGTTTAAACAGTAAATCAGAACAAAAATGACTCAAGTTAGTTATAAATTTAATACTGAATTCTTACCGCAGGCTTGTCGTTTGAAATTACAAAATAAGACCATAGGGTCTACATTAGACCCCAACAAAATAAAAGAAGCGCGATTGTAATGGAATCATCTAGAATGGCTTACTTCATTCATAAAGTACTTCAAAATATGATTGTAAAACAACCCCGCAATGCATTTCAGCATGTCTTGGCCAATTATACAATCGTCACGTCTTCTCATTTTCGTTTTCAGTCGAATTTTTTTTTCTTACAATGCTCAGTATTCATTACTTTCACACGATGATCACACACATACATTTCATTACCACCCGACCCCTCTTCTCTCTCTCTCTCTCTCTCCCTACACACACACACACGCACACACACACGCACACACACACGACACACACAATGCTCTCATTGAAGAGTGTGCATAAACGCATTCAAAGGGTCGGTAACCTATCGGGTGTTCACGTCAAGGCTGGACGGCAATGTCCTCAGACGGCATCTTCTGGGGTCCACAGTTATGGCTTTTCAGAAAAATGGAAGCGGAATGATATTACTCAATTTTCATCTTACATTCTCATCTTACATTCTCTCTCGTCTTTGGCGGCTTGTAATGTGTTTTATGTGTATTTAAACGGATTTTCTCTTCTTCCATAATTTGTATTTCATGTCATCAATCAACCGGACTCTCATTTTTCTCCAAAGCATACCAATCACAGTCATGTTTACAGGTTGTCATTTTGTTGTGTATCCGATTTAACTGTCATAAGTTTGATCATCCACGACGCTCTTCCTCTCACATTCTTTTTGCTTTGTCTCCTGTCAATTTTGTAAATTATGAAATATGCATGCTGTGTTATTATGACCTCTCACCATACTGAAATGATAAATACCCCCATTAGTTTTTACGGTGAGAAATACGTGATCTTCTGATACACGGCCTTTTCAGCAGAGGTACGGGGGGGGGGTACTCTGGGCAATATCAAATCAAAGGGATGCAACTCGCTCAGTTTGAAAATATGCGATTTATTCTTCATTGGTCGTCTGTTTTACAAAGCACTATTATATCTGTGGTCAACATCCCGCAAGGAAAGAATTACAAGTATTCGACACTTCCCCTGAGGGTGACGTTGTAGATGGGTTGATAGTAATGTAGATCCTGGCTAAGATTGCAGCCTGAATATTGTACACCACACTGTTCGCACTCAGTCACAGGTACAAGATTAACGTAGGCCTTAAAGAGAAAATCAAAGTCTATTGAAATGTCGTTATTTTATGGTATCACCAAAAATGATCAAAGTAATTCCACAGTCCGTCTTGTTTTTAGTGTGTCTAAACTTTATTTCCCTATAATGTTATGCAAACTCAGCGTTAATAATCTACTGAAGCTCCTATAGTGTAATTTGTAATTCTGAAAATGAAGCCTTCGACCTTATATCACAGTATAAATTACATATCCGCAAGTTTAATGTGCATTATAATATCGGAAATTGGAATGAGATACAATATAATTTTGTTTAATGATTCTATCTTTTTTTCATTCGAAAACTTAGTCGTTCCTGTCGTCAAAATGATGTCAATTTGCTAAAGATTAATAAATATCATGGGATAGACACTTCCATATAGGAACAGAAAACACTTGATGTCACGATTCCACATTCCTCACACGTCACCTAGTCCTGCCGTCATATGGCTTTGGTAAGGAGGCGAGGAAGGTTAATGAACTTTTATACATGAATGACACTGTACTTTCTTGGGATGGCATTTTCACACGTGCGTGAACTCGAACACTCTCTCACAAATCAAATTTATTTTGTAATCGAGATAATGACAGTTGAAGCGATAGTTTGTTTGCAAGCTGGGAAGACATTCTTTGTGAGTGTCATGCACTGACAAATAATACTGCGAGGATCTCATCACGAACAAAAAGCGAACACAACAATGTTGTCGACATCACCTTCCCCGCGTAATTTGGTCGCTACGTCGAAATACTGATTATCTTCTTCTTCTTCTTCTTCTTCATCTTCTTCTTCTTCTTTTGTTTGGTCGTTTTCCAACATAATAAGCTAATTTACAGTTAGAAAAATGACCTCAGAATCACAGACTTTTCAAAACATGGAATCATCTTTTAATCAGGACAGCAGTTGAAAACAGTCACGCAGACAGTGGTAATTTACATGTATATGTGAGATGCATGAATGGCTTTAGTTGATTTGGCTTAACAGAATACACATTCACCTAGGGCCTATACATTCCGAAATGTACCTGGTTTTTATGTGAATATCACGGTTTTCACAAAGACCTATCCAGTTTTTCATATACCTCAGTTACATGTCAGTTTCAAGAGAAGGGCTATGATTATAATGACCTTTATCGGCGCATGCTCAGATCGTAAATCTAAACTGGCCTTGCCATAAAAAAAAATTACATATACACATCGACATTATTACCTTAGTAAGAAAATACAAACAAGAAATATGTTTGTCCATAAGTTGGTACTGATCAAAGTTTGATACTTATATTTTTTTTTCGTGATGTATAGCATACGAAATTTGACAAGATACACGAGTGTATTCAATTTATTAGCCTATGGTTGTTAACATACGATGTCCTTTTAGAGTTCTCATCGGCCTCCTTTTATATTTTTGTCGCATTTCACATAGTTCCATGAAAGAAAACCAAGACGCTTCTACAAGGCGAAGAGGAAATACCTCGATGTTCACCCATTACAACGGTTCTTACGTCACAATTGATATTTCAGAGGGAAAAGACGTGGTTGTTGGGGAGGACCATCAAGTGCTACTCTGCCATGAGAACTCCAAACAGCGCTGGTCTTCTCAGAATGATATCTATGACCAAATGAACGTCAGGGGTGGTATTCTGAGGTCGTAATTAAGGGTGGTATTCTGAAATCCTTCCTAGGAAGAAATTTCTTCCTAAGTCAGGATTTTTTCCTAAGTGGTATTCTGAAAATCTTCCTAAGTTTCTTCCTAAGTAGACTTAGGAAGAAACTTAGGAAGGGGGCGGGAATATGCAAATTTCTGACTTAGGAAGAAGTTGGTATTCTAGAATGCACTTAGGAAAGAATTTTAGGAAAATATTTAGGAAAGCTCCACCCCTGTCCTAAGTACGTTGTTAAGAATAGCAAACTGCAAGCATCGTGATAGGCGCGCTTGTCAGTCATTGCGCGCACATGTACTTTGATGCGCGAAATGAGCGTGAGAAAAGGGGACATGCCGCGCCCTCGTGTATTTGACCCTACGTCATAGTAATATGCGATTGTCATTGGCAGACATCGGTTAGTTCCTTATGATACGGCATTTCGTATTGGCTTAGGAAAGGACGTGGGCGGGAATAAGGATGGCCTAATTTGCATTAAGAAGTGCCTAGGAAGAAATTTCAGAATACCAATTTTGTCTTTCCTAGGCACTTCCTAAGTTTCTGACTTAGGAAGAAACTTAGGAAGATTTTCAGAATACCACCCTAAGTCTGTAATTAACTTCGTGATTAAGTCGTGAAGTTAATAGGCCCTTAATCATGGGCAAGATCGGTATTCTGAGGACGTAATTAAGGTATGATTAAGTCCCCTGTAATGATCTTAGGTCCCTCCCATCTAATTGTTATTCCATCCAATCAGACGCGTTGTTACAAGCCAAAATGATGACTATACGCGCAAATATGCCCTCAATGCGCGCTCCTCCACGCCTCCTGTAATTACAACCCAAGGGTGGTATTCTGAAATCCTTCCTAGGAAGACATTTCTTCCTAAGTCAGGATTTTTTCCTAAGTGGTATTCTGAAAATCTTCCTAAGTTTCTTCCTAAGTAGACTTAGGAAGAAACTTAGGAAGGGGGCGGGAATATGCAAATTTTTGACTTAGGAAGAAGTTGGTATTCTAGAATGCACTTAGGAAAGAATTTTAGGAAAATGTTTAGGAAAGCGCCACCCCTGTCCTAAGTACGTTGTTAAGAATAGCAAGCTGCAAGCATCGTGATAGGCGCGCTTGTCAGTCATTGCGCGCACATGTACTTTGATGCGCGAAATGAGCGTGAGAAAGGGGACATGCCGCGCACTCGTGTATTTGACCCTACGTCATATATTGTAATATGCCATTGTCATTGGTTAGTTCCTTATGATACGGCATTTCGCATTGGCTTAGGAAAGGACGTGGGCGGGGATAAGGATGGCCTAATTTGCATTAAGAAGTGCCTAGGAAGAAATTTCAGAATACCAATTTTGTCTTTCCTAGGCACTTCCGAAGTTTCTGACTTAGGAAGAAACTTAGGAAGAAACTTAGGAAGATTTTCAGAATACCACTCCAAGAGCTCCGTGCGCACACTCCGGTATTTGATTACAACCCCTCACCTACGCACGCGAAGATCTCAACCTCTTTGCTCACATAAAATGACAAAATTCCTCGAAGATCGGCTATATTTCTTTTTTTTTGTCTGAATTCTACGGATACCACGATAACAACATTCAACCGCTCCTCGGTTACCGAAGACGGTAAGCATCGTTGTGGCAGAGAAAAAACGATGTATTGCGTGATATCGGAGTAGTTAATGACACTCTTTGGTATCATTAAGTTTTCCATTAACTTTCATAATTACCCGGCGTTCAGACGATCCCCCTCTTCGCGGGGAGCGCGTAGAGAGATTGTATCTTTTTTACGATCGACCGTCCACACGTGTCTTGATATTCCCCGCTGAACGGGGGACAAATCACGGCTAGGCACCGTATGCGCGTACAAAATGGCATTTTGAGCATGCGCACTTAGGAGGAAAACAGCTGCATGAGCTGCGTGCTCTGTCCCCCACCAGAATTTGTTGCCGGGCTCGACAAGCTTTCCGGGGGACAGGGGAATGTCCCACCGAGCGTCCACACGATGGGATTGCCGGGGGATGTCCTGGCAAACGGGAGATTCCCCTCGCAGCGGGGGATCGTCTGAACGCAGGGTAAGTCCTCTCAGACCCTGCGTTCAGACGATCCCCCGCTGCGAGGGGAATCTCCCGTTTGCCAGGACATCCCCCGGCAATCCCATCGTGTGGACGCTCGGTGAGACATTCCCCTGTCCCCCGGAAAGCTTGTCGAGCCCGGCAACAAATTCCGGTGGGGGACAGAGCGCGCAGCTCATGCAGCTGTTTTCCTCCTAAGTGCGCATGCTCAAAATGCCATTTTGTACGCGCATACGGTGCCTAGCCGTGATTTGTCCCCCGTTCAGCGGGGAATATCAAGACACGTGTGGACGGTCGATCGTAAAAAAGATACAATCTCTCTACGCGCTCCCCGCGAAGAGGGGGATCGTCTGAACGCCGGGAGAGGTGCACGCGCATTGATACGCGCAAATGCGTAGGTCCTTCCCGCCAAAACGCTTGTTGCTATGGTAGTTAATATACCCCCTACTTAATCATGCTCTCAGAATACCAATTCGGTAATTAAGTGCTAATCAGACACTTAATAAGCTCTCAGAATACGGCCCCAGGCATTTAGTTTACTATTGAGTCATCTATAAGAACACACACACTTGCTTAGGAACGCATCAAAATTGAATATTGCTGCTCGACAGTGCCTACTGACTGCCAATGTATAGCATATACACGCTGCAAGGTCCCTTAAGGGAGACTACTGGGAGAACATTCACAAAACTGTCATGTAATGGAAGCTTAATTTAAGTATTTCAACCAACGACCCGACTTCTGACAGATATAGGAATAGATCAGAGATTAGAAGCATCCCGAGCGCCTCAGTGAATTGCCTCTGTCTAGAAGACTCTGACACAGGTGTCTGAGGTACGTGTGTTGAAATTTGCTCAACATGTCATTCTTGCCATTTGAGTGGATCAGTAGTGTCTCACATGCATCGGGAATCATCAACAGGGTTACATTTTGATTCAGGTAGTATAAGATACATTTTGCCTTAAGGTACTTATGTGGTTGTAGTATCATTACTACTAGCATAATGTCAACAACGATAAAACGACCAAACATCATGATTACATTAAATTTCTCTCAATGTAAATTCGTAGAAAAGGTACACAACCTTAGAAAATATTATCAAGTAGTAAGGGATACAGTAGGACAACGCACTATATTCCGAGTAGTCCCTATCACATGTTCGTCTACTACCAATGAATCTAGAGAAAAATATGCAGACAACATTACAGTACTATATCACTACAGCTGGTTGACAAACGTTCACAGACGCAAATACCTGTGTGTTCGTCATTACATATCTCGTACTTGCTACAGAAAATCGAATAATATCATTCAACATCAAGCAAACATTAAACATGTCCTGCATGCTGGATGGACCTATACACATTTACCGTTCTGTTGAAAATATTGCATTAACCAAATGAGTGTAATAAGGCACATCCGGGGTCCGTAAGCAATGAATCACACTCAATGGAAGACTGATAAATCTGCTTGTTCAACGTTTATTTAGTATCGTATTTCAAAGCTAACATACGCCTTTATTAAACAAGCTAGCCATCAGCAAATCACATTGCTTGCCCATCCTACTCACTCCTGGTCAACCAGTCCATGTGTTCACGGAGGCACATTGGGATACCATGTTGGGTATGTCCATGTGTAGCCATTTGCTGCATTGGAATTGTTCGTCATAGAACGACGTCGTCGCATGATTTCACTTTTAAGGGCTTCCATTGGATCCATGGGGGCGGGTCTGGGCGGGGTCGGTCGAGGGCCAGGGGGAGGAGGGGGTCCCGCTTGGAGAGGCAGACCAGGAGGAGAGGGTCCTGCTTGGAGAGGTGGACCAGGTGGAGGGGGTCCCGCTGGGAGAGGTGGACCAGGTGGAGGGGGCGGTCCAGGTTGTGGAGGTGCGGCCGTCAGCGGTGGAGGCGGGGCGTCTGCTGGAGGAGGAGGTGGTGGTGGTGGAGGAGGAGGAGGAGGCGGAGGTACACCAGGACCAGGCGGTGGTGGTGGTGGTGGTGGGGGAGGAGCTCCAACTTCCGGGGAGAGAGAAGCATCTGTATCCGACACCTCGGCCACGATTTCTAGCTTCTTCTTTGACTTTTTGCTGGACTTCTTCCCTCTAAACTTGGATCTGAAAGAAGATTTAGTCTTCTTGGGTTTCTCGGCCCCTGGTTCCTCCAAGACATCTTCTTCAAGGTCCCCTATCTCCGGTTCATCTTCAGGTTTCGACGAGGGTTCTGTTTCTGATCCTGCTCTTTTCGATTTTCTTTTTTTCTTGTCTTTCTTTGTCTTTTTGTTCTTTTGCCCTTGGTTCTTCCTGTCAGTTGTTGAATCAATAATTAAGGAAAAGAGCACGCATGCAGTCATACATCTTAAGTCAAATGCTGTTGTTTTTTTCGCTTCCATGTGACCATATGCCTAGCCATTTTGCCTAATATGTTACAAACGTACGATGGAAGTGCGTATTTCACGTCAATCCATGTAAAGACAATAAAAGCGATCAAAATGGTTTGTACTACTGACGATGTAATGAAAAGTGACAAAAGCATATACCAACTAAACGAAAACCCACATTACACACATATAGCGTTTCTAAAGAATCATGTTATCGTTCGCTTCGTCACCAAGTGTTTTCCTAGCATGGCATGAACACGTTTTGAGAATACATCACATGAAGTGATAAGTGCTATAAGTGTAATGACACGCTTTGTGAATAAATGTTAACATGGATACTACTTGTTAAGGATTATGCTGGTAATCCGCACACTGTGTACGCAATTTCTTCATTCGTTTCATCCCCCTTCCATCCCACATTCCGCGCTGTGCCACCTTTCAGCAGTAGAGAGACATTCCATTAACCCACTCGCTTATAGTCTCATCATGAAGATCGTTAATCAGAGCTGTCTTGGAAAAGATTGCCTTACCTCTTGATTACCGCATAGATTATGATCACAAGCAAAATGACAACGGGTACCGCCATGGGAACGACAAATTTCGTCACCTTGTCCATCATTTCTGGAAAGCAGTGAAAACAAGGTTTGACGAAAATGGCAAGAATGCTTTTTTTGTTATATTCTTTTTTTTTCAAATTTGCAACACCGCTTGTGTCGCGTTTACTTCTAATTGTTGGTTAATGCGCACACATATTCTTCGACCTTTGCTTTACGCTGATTTTGGACCTAGACATGACGTACCGCCCCTCTCTAGATCGAAATAGACCACCGAAACCTGGTTGATGATTATTACTATATAGGTGTAGCAAGGAAGCAGACACATCAGCGATTGACAAGTCTCCTCTGTGGCTTACGTTGGTCTTCTATCTTATTACGTTGGTGTTCTTTCACTCACAGAAGAATAGAAATACAAACACCTGATCTCAGAGTGAAAAAAAAGACCAAAAGCATAAAATACACAAACAAACCAAAGTAGTTTGAGAGATGAACATTAAGACACAGACAGGAGAAAAGTAGGAACTGGAATCTAGTATTGGTTTGTAAAAACGTCATAATCATTTTCAAAATACAAAATCCCAAATAGTTCATTTTCATTGTGAGAGCTATTGTGAAAACGGAGGCACGAAAGTACGGTCAGCAGCCTCTCTGCCATGAAAATCACCATTGATCAAAAACGAGGAACAAATTTTCGTTTGCTTACCCGACAAGCTTCTCTTTGCGGTCACTGGATAAAACAAATATTGGGGAAAAACACATAGATTCACCAGTTATTATCTGTCTTCATCATGCCTTGATCTGTTTCTCACACGACGTGACAGTAATATGATAACTAATGACGAAGTACACGCACTTGCCTCCCTCCCCCACGAATTACCAATGGAGCCAATCACTTTTGCGTAAGATGGTAATTACAATATTTATTTAGGCATGAATGCACGATGTGAAATGAATATCAAAATGTAAAATAAAAAGTGAACATAACCCTCAGTTCAATTCTAGGTTTTTTGATTAAACAGGCGAAGCTATCAACTAAACGTTTTCAGAGCACTTCTTCCTATACATTTATACTTTCAAAAGGAATTAAAACTTATGATATCATTTGTGTTTTCTTCGAGACATTTTGACAATTGTTGATTGTACTGTCATTCAAAGAAGAATAATACATTCAACTGAAGAGAGGATTTTATATTTTTCTTCTGTTTTGAATGAAAAAGTAATAAAATCAATCCGCTTTGCTGGGTGAAATGACATACTAGTTGGTCATTATTCGCCGTGCGTGATTCTTGCGAGGTGGTTAGTGAAGGCAACTCACGTGGAGAGGATTGCTGTATTTCAATTCTACACAGATATGCCAACAGGATTTCTGTCTATCATAAACCTAAATTCGAGGACCCCGTGGGCTTTCAAATGGACAACATCAAAATTCGACGTTCATACGTGATTTTCTTCTTATATAGTCTCCACTGATCTAAAATATCGGTTTTCGATACACACCTTTGAGCAGAACAACGTGTCTGTTAAATGTTTGATCCCCGGCAAGCACCGCACACGCGTAAACTCCTTCGTCGGCAAATTCCACTTGCTTGATTTCCAGATCTGCCAGATTTATCAGCACTAATCGATCTGGACAGCAAGAGTAAGTAATTGAGAAAAATCAATCTCAAACACATGAGATACGATGAGATATGATATATGAATTTATGCCATGAAATGCGTAGAACATTCCTTTCTAGATGTGTGCAAGTTGAAACAAAATTCTTCAAGAACCACTCCACTTTCCGAGCTAAAATATATTACGGTTATCTGAGGATTTAAGAGTTCCTGTACAATCGTTACCTAAGAGATATGCATATGTGCGTATGTGCAATGATGGAATAGCCTGTAAACAGCCATACAATTAAAAAACTTTCGTTGTATGTATTATAATATCATATCGTATTTATTGTAATATACCGTCTGGGGGAAATTAATCATTAACATGTGTCTTTGTCCATGGGATGTATTGCGACGTAAGTTTCTGTGCACTAGATGTTTGAATCTATGTGAGTGTGAGTGATGTGTTTGTGTGAGTCGATCCGTATACCTACCATTTAACGTTAACGTCTGTTCGTTCTTTGACCAAACAACAGTAGAACCTGGATGATCTTCCACAAACCAGTTTCCATAGCAACTAATGACGACCCCACGTCCCTCTTCCACAGAGAACTCACTGATTGCCGTACCGTCTGTGGGACAAATCAACATAAAAAAATAACCCTGCATTATAGTCACATATTGTATGTGTTTTTATTTCAAAATATATGAGAGATGTATATTTTCAGTCAAGTTACTGATACTGATTCTTGTAATCAATCTTATGGGGCTAACCTTGATTAGCATATGTTATTTGTTAGCACCCTTTACCAAGATGTAATACGTATCATTGTGATCTATCAAATTTATTTATCATTGAAATTTGTTAATAAATTCATTCATTCATTCATTCATTCATTCATTCATTCATTCATTCATTCATTCATTCATTCATTCATTCATTCATAAAAATGATAAACACCCCCATTCTATTTTTTAAGTGTGCTGCAAGACAATCATTCACACGAGACCTTTTGCCTCGACACAAGAAGTGGCAGACGTCAACAACGAGAAAACTGCAAAGGGGTAAATTGGCTAGAAAGTAAAATGATTTTGATATTTGTTCACTAAAATTCAGAGTTTAATACCATGACTTCTTCTGGTCCGAATCAAAAGTCTAAGGATGTTTATAATTTCGAAACTTTTCGGATTTCATGAAGCATGTCAATTGGTGATTTGAATGACAATTGCCTTACTAAGAGGTGCCGTGGAATTTTGGACAAAAATTGGGACATATCATACATGACTTTAAAGTTGAGAGTCTTTGGACTTTAATTTCAGTAAAAGCTGGAACTTGATGTTTGGTGACTTTATCAGGATTTCATGGTGATGGATGAGTACTGCTTTGTCAACTCTCATCGAATGAGTAACTTCTGCTCAGTATGAAATAAACTGAAAACGTGACATACTTGGGCATGAGGTGGGGCCAACAGATTTCAGCGAAAACAATCCAGCAGTGAGAAAGAAAGGTACTTTTCGAGGTTGCATTTCATTTTCCCTGCATGTCCTGACTGCGACATAATTATACTGGACTCAATGTTCACAATGCGCAACATCTACGTTGACAGAAGTTTATCATATACCGGTAGGCCTTTATCATTAATATTGTCAGTTTCAGACGGATTGAGCACATTTATTGTGCTGGAGCCCCACCTTCCCCATGATTTGTTGAAAAGAGTGATACTCGAAAAGAAATGAATTCACTGGACTCAACTGGCAGTCCACAATGGTAGATGGTGCTGACGTAAGAGTTTTAACCTTTTAGCCAAGGCGTGATAAGCATTCAAAGGAACAAAGATACAATCCGAGGAATTTCTCGAACGAATCCACGTCATCACCACGACAGTCCGACGACGGATAGCACCAAGAAAGCTTCTGAAGTTCACTGACATCCCAAGGCTATACAAGATGCCAGGCGTGTGAGTAGGTTCAGCTGGAATTCTACCAATGCTGCTCTTAATACCAAATGCTATCTTCAGACAAGCTTTGACGGAGATTGAGGGAGCATGCAATGGAGGACTCCTATCTCAGATGGGTCTGTTACAACGCTGTGTCGTCGGGGAACATTAATGTCACCGTCGACAAAACATGCCGCGGGGGCCGACACTACAATTTGTCGCTAATTATCGGCTTGACATATATCCAATCATGTAATCACGTGCATGTGTGCAAGGTTTAGAATACACGCCATCTCATGTGCAGTTTCCCGGCTATTTTCACTGAATTTTATTTCTATTTATCGAACTTGAGAAAGTAAGGTGTAAATAATCATGCTTATCTGGGATTCTGGGACTCCCCAAAGTAGTATCGAAACCGGAGCAGGAGTGGGGTGAATAGTTGGAGAAACCTGAGACTATTTTACGGAAGCAAGGTGCCTTATTTAAGGCAAAGAAAGCGGAGGGAGGCGAGGAGATTACTTGTACAAACTCTGACCAAGGCGTCTTGTTTAAGACGAGAACACGAGAAGGTGATGACTTTTACGAAGACGCTAGAGCCTTGTTTGAAATACAGAAGGCAAAAGGCGACTTGTACAAACTCGCCAAGCCGTGCTATCTCAAACGAAATGCGAGAAGGCGGCTTGCTAACTCGCCAAGTCGCCTAAATTAATTACGTGAGCAGTATGATCACGGGAGCTTTCTTCAGATACCCCCCCCCCCCCTCATCACACGCACACACATACACACACACACACACACACCTGCTTTGGTTTCGATAAAACTGGGGAGTTTCAAGAGTTTGTCCTGATCGCCTTCTCATTTTAAACAAGGCGCCATGGCGAGTTTGTACAAGTCAACTTCTCGCATTTAGACAAGACTGCTTGGCGAATTTGTACAAGTCGCCATCTTGTCTATAACAAGGCGCCTTGGTAAGTGAGCACATGTCGCCTTCTCGCACTTTCGTCCTAAACTAGGCGACAGAGAGACTTGGCGAGTTTGTACAAGTTGCCCTCTCGTCTTTTCGATTTTAACGAGGCGCCCTGGGGAGTCTGCGCAACTCGTCTTCTCGCTTTCACGTCTATAAGAGGGTGTCTTGGCGAGTTTTTACCAATCAACTTCCCACCTTTCTGGCCCAAACTAGGTGCCTTGGCAAGTTGCACAAGTCGCCTTCTCGGGACACTTTTAAGATTACGAATTATCTATATTTACCTTGAAGAAGCAGCAGTGAACACGAGCATGAAAAATCACTATTAACTAGTCCAATTCTATACAGGTTTTGACCCACCCTCTCCTCGTTACAAATTTACCTTTCAATACTCCTTCCCATCTCTAACCCCCCCCCCCCGAAAAAGAAATATGTACAGAGTCTGTATATATATATATATATATATGTAATATGTATATATATGACCTAAATTCGAGGCAGGCAAACCGGTACTTATATGAATGGTTTAATATCTTCTGTATACACATAATGTGCAAATTTTGAAGAGGATAAAGCGTTAAACGAGCGATCAATCGCTGTTCTTCTTTATAATGAAACTCAAAATTATCAAAGAGTGTAACACTACTCTCCATTATCATTGATTAATAGATAGCTAGGCGTTCTTCATTGAACCAATGTTTTTTTTTCCGATATGACTTCTTTAATCGTATGTTTCATTGCTGTATAATATGGGTGGTTTCCGTTCTCTGTCCTCATACCTGTAATATATAACAAATATTTTATCATGTTCATTCAGAGCAATATATTGTTCAAAAGATGATCTTTCCTGTGTTAGACCCTTGCATTCTAAACACATCTTTTTAACATATTAATTCCCAAATCCACATAATCAAATGCATATCTGCAGCTTTTCCAGATGGTTTAAGTATATTTAGACATATTAAATACATGTTCACATATTCTCCTAATCTTTCCCCCAAAAAAGGAACGTAGGTTAAAGGAGATCAATCTAAAGCGGAATTACGAGAGAAGAATCTCATATGTACTGTAAATTTATCTAAAATTGGTTTTAAAGGGCTGGTATAGTTAAGGTTGAGGCGGGAGTTCCTGTTTAAACTTTTTGCGAGATGATTAGAAACCACTTATATGAATTATTAACAAGCATATGATTCTAAGAGGAATTAAAGTTGATATGATGAACAGCGGTTTTGAAATAGCTGTCATATCCAAAAACAAAGTGGTCCTAACAAAACGTGCGTCCCACCTTTTATAAGGACCATTTTGTTTCACTTTTGTTTTATATTCAGCCACTTCAAAACCGATTTTCATCAAATAAACCTTTGATTCTTCTTAGAATTGTATGGTCTTTAAAGGACAAGTCCACCTTCATAAACATAAGGATTGAGAAAATGCAACAATATTAGTAGAACACATCAGTGAAAGTTTGAGGAAAATTAGACAATCGATGCAAAAGTTATGAATTTTTTAAATTTTTGTGTTGGAACGGCTGGATGAGGAGACTACTACAGCAAGTGAGTCATATGCGTACAACAGTATAAAGAAAATATAAAAGAAAATTCAACATATTTTCACTTTTTTCGCATAATAAAAGAGCAATTGACTTGCCTCTTTCTAAAGGCAGGGGGAATGATATTACCCATAACATTTATCGGTAACGAGTCAGGGGAATGTGTACTTTTTTCAAAAGATGGAATTTTGTGAAATTCTCTTTATATTTTCATTATATTGTTGTACGCATGTGACATCTAAGTTATTCATACACTGCAGTAGTCTTCTCATCCAGCGGGTACTGCACAAAAACTTCAAAAATTCATAACTTTTGAACGGATTGTCTGATTTTCCTCAAATTTTCAATGATGTGTTCTACTAATATTGCTACATTCTCTCAATCCTCATGTTTATGAAGGTGAACTTGTCCTTTAATATTTCATCATATAAGTGGTTTTTAATTATCTTACAAAAAGTTAAAATCTGAATCCCCATCTCAATCAGAACTATACCATCCCTGTAAACTTTTGATCTCAATACAAACTATTTACCTCACAATATTCAGCTGTATCGTTGGTAGCTGAACATTTCAGAGGTAAACATCAGCCCTCTTGTGTTGAGATCAAAAGTTTAAAACCAATTTCAGCTGAAACAGACTCAATTATTACTATGCTATATAATGTTTAAACAATCCCCAATTAGAACCTGTTTATATGCGTTAATATAACATTACCACTGTAAATATTGCAAATACGATATATAATTTCTATTGTTGAAAGGAATGGGCTAGACTATAGCTTGCTTGCTATTACTATTTCTTTTTACCAACTGTAATGTTCCTTAAAGTTTGACTATTTCATTTTTGTTGTCGATGTTTATTATTTTCTAAATGCGTTTCATTTCAAAATCATCATGCGACAACTTGAATTGAAACTCTCAGAATCGACTTCCCTGTCTTAACCCTCCCCCCCCCCCCCCAAAAAAAAAAAAAAAGCCCAAAGATAAATACTTTCAATCTCCTTCATCGGAATAGAGCTACTCGCAAGGCAGTCCAGCAATCACAAATTATGCTGTGCCGTGTTTCTCTCCCTAGAAGGAAGCCATGAGTAAAACAACTTAAAAACATGACACAGAGAAAATCAGATTTACAGTCAATGACATAATGCTTGTTCAGCAACATAGAGCCACCCACACTAAAAAGTGATATCTCTCTCTTGCTCCTTGAGAGTTTCTAGTTCACAAAAATTTTGGCAAATAAACCAACAGCTGTACTCTACAGAAAAAAAAATTGTATCAGGCATTTTAGGTTAGGAACCACGTACATATACGCTTCAATGAATTTATCAACTTTATAGAAAAACAACAACGACAATGAAGCATCTTTGCATGCCAAACAATCCAAAAGGAAAAATAAGAAAACATAATAAAAGGACGAAAGGGAAACATAGGATCGATTGAACAAATTATCGCCAGAGGGACAAAAATCGTGTGTATGTGGCAATAATGATAATGCAGCGTAGATGTGCTAAAATTTTCACAAAATAGTGCTGATCATTTTGTTCTGAAACAAGACCTTCCCGCTGAGACCTACCTTGACAAAGTAACTCAGCGAAGCACTCCCGCGACTCGACGTCGTCGCCATGACAGTCCGACTCCGGACAATGCCGCGATCGCATTTGAACTCCAGATCCACACGACACCGTGCAAGGTTGCCATTCACCCCAGGCACTCCACTCGCTACTTCCCCCTATCGGTAGGAAAATAGCGGCATGTAATATTGTGGCATATATCACCATGCGCAAGGGCACATATACGTATGCAAGCATTGTGCTTTTAGTAGATTCATTGAGTATTACATTGGAATCTTAAGACTTTATTATCATTTGATTGTTTGTGAATGGGTGTGAGCCAATAGTAATCTTCAAAAGTTTACTGACTAAAATTACAATGCCAATTGTGGAGAACAACCCTTCCACGTTATTCAAATTCATGATTTTCTTCCGTCGAGATGTTTTCATTGCAACTGATTGACAAATTGCCCTACATCGACGTAAATAAGCACTGAATTGATCAGTGTCCGTACCGGCAGCATTGAAGCCGTCGTCATTGTTGTTGATTGTTTCGTCATTGTTGTTGATTGTTTCGTCATTGTTGTTGATTGTTTCGTCATTGTTGTTGATTGTTTCGTCATCATCTCCGTTCTCTTGATCCCTGTTCACTTCCGCTGGCTCCGGACACCCGGATGGAATGCATCGCTGTGTCTCCTCAACCGGCAATGTGGATTCAGCACACTGGACGGTCATACGTGGACGGCAAGAGCGCGAGCGCGTCTTATGGCGCTCCTCGCAGGAGCAGGCACTCCATCTTGTCCAAGACCTGAAGATCTCGCTCGAGTCCTCCACACTGGGAGCTTCTAGAGGAAAATGCAGAGACAAAAGTGTTGGCAACACTTTAAATCACAACCCAAAATATGTTTTGGAAAAGAGTGCAACGATAGAGATTTATTTTCCCAAAACCAAGAATACGGTCAAAGAAAGTCGTTTTAATTTGCCTTTAATTTGTAACTCGAGGGTAGGCTGTTTGAGAATTTGAGGCACATTCAGTAGGACGCTAAAATCAATGTTTTATGTTACATTTCTGCCATAAAACAGTGCGGATAAGTTGACCAACATCAGAAGATGTCCCTGATTGTGAGCAAGAATGAAGACTGTCAAATTGGCGACATTTCTTCTGATTGATGTCAAATGATTCAACTCCTTTTTGCGTTTATCTGGTACAGGGGTATCTCATTAATAGCAAATGTGTGTGAACATAGCGAAGTTTAGGTTTCGTCAGGTTCGTAAACAGTTGCAGTCAGTTCGTAAACAATTTTCATTGTCGCAAACAGTTTTTCTTGTCGCAGAAATATTTGAATATGTTCAACAATTCTTTGCAATTTGTTTGCGAATACCCTTCTTCGTAAACAGTTGCAAGCGGTTGCTAAATAGTCGTGAGCTTTTGCAAACGGTTGTAAGACCTGTCGCTGAAGTTCTTCTTGATTCGCCAATACTAGCGACCACGTGACAGACGTGCAGAGACGTAATGCAATCGCCACTGGCCATGTATCTCAATGATGATGATGATGATGATGATGATCCACAGCATTTGTATGGCGCCATATATCTGTTATAGAAACATTCAATGCAATATGACCAGCTTCAGACCAGGCTTCAGAGCTCGTCTTTAATCTTTAGGTTGGTGTCCTTGTAATTCTGGATGGAGGCTTGGGCTATCCTATTATAAACTGGGTCCTGGAACATGTTCTACCGTCAGGAAATTCTTGAATAAGCTAATGACATCGCCATCATGTAATTGCTGCAATAGGTGTTCATATTGATCAACATCTGTTCTCTGCAGCAACCATCTCCCTAACCACAACAGTCCTTCTTTTCTTCTTCATATCTTCATCTTCTTTCTTTCTCTTCTGTCGCACGACATCTGCACAGCAGCAACCTGGCAAAGCAGATCTTCAAGGACAACAGCACGTTGGACCTCTCTTTGGCAAAGTTTTACATTCTCGAAATCCATTTTAAAACAGATTCTTCGGCGGTGGTCAGAAGAAATCTAAATGCTGGTTAAGGTGGGTCCACCCTTTCTGTAGGGTTCGATCCAGAGATTCGCCGGGTATATTACTAGGAATTAGCAAAAGGTCTCAGAAGTTCACAAACAGTGGCAAAGCACTGGTAAATAGTTGTTAATCTTCGCAATACCTGTCGCTAACATTTGTTTACTGTCACTAATAGTGGCCCAATGCCTTTCGCAAACATTCTCTCGAATGTTTCTATTTGAAGATAAGTGTCGCTAAATGTAAAATCGCATCGTCCGTTAGCAGTCCGTAAGCGGCTCAGTGAGATACCTCTGAAACACTATTGTTAAATGAACTGATGAACCCTCATCAGAGGACAACCTCTTTTCAAACCAGTCGATATATCTACTCTTGTCCATCTCTATTTTCAACTCATAAACGGATCTGATGTATACATCTTTAAACGATCTAGGAATATCTGGAAAATCTGAATTAAAAAAGTAAGAAGGGAAAATGTGGAATGGCTAAATCATGCTGACTACACTATTTTTGTTTTCTTCCTCCTCGTGTGCATTGTTCACTGTGTGTCACTAGTTAGTCTTCCGTGACAATGTGAATCGCTAATTCAATAAATTGAGATAACCGTCACCTTGCATCGGGGAGCTTTTGCATCTTTAGAATTGAAAATCAGCGATTGGAGTGCGCACTTTTGGTGGAATATTTCGAAAATTTTGTCAGTCAAACAAGTAAGGAGTACGGGCTTCGGAACGATGTTAAGGAGGGGGGGGGGGGGGGTGGTGGTTCAAAGGTCAAATAGCATGACTCCAGCCCCTTTCTTGACCTACCTTCATTACTGGATTCCCCAGGACAACTTTCCTCGTTACAAGTGACACTGTGAGTATAGTCTCCTGGGCAGCCGCCAGCGAGATTCTGTTCTTCGTCGACACACTCTCTCCACCGAAAATCGATGCCACCGCCGCACGTCTTGCTGCACTGCGACCACTCGCTCCATGATGACCATTTGGGATTATCCTGCTGGACAGCTGTATGGACAGGGATGAAGAAATGGTAACGTATATTATTGCATGAGCAGGCCCATACTGGTTAGAATTTTGTACCACTTGCTGACTGTTTCAGGCTCTCTCTCTTGTTGTTAATTTGTTTGTTTGTTTGCTTGTTTTAGGGGGTCAAGAGTCAATGGTTAAATGGCATGACACCAGCCTCTTTCTTGGCCTACCTTCATTTCTACGACAATTTCCCTTGTTACACGGGGTATTGCTCGTATAGTCTCCTTGGCAGCCCTCAACTTGATTCTGTTCTTCGTCGACACACTCTCTCCATCGATACTTCTTGCCAGGGCCGCACGTCTTGCTGCACTCCGACCAGTCGTTCCAAGGTGTCCACCTTGCGTTGGCATTCAATTCTTCCCGGACGAGTGCTGTGTGGACCAGGATGAATAAATGATGTTATTAGCATCATGTTGGAGTAAAATAACAAAGTGCGTTACACGTGTAGGTGAAGCCTACTCTTTATGGCAACAGGGAGGTGCTAGAGAAGGAGAGACAACTAATGCTCTCCTTTGAAGTCAAGCGCGGCACCGCCGAGAAGTTATGCGTTCAACTACAGGTGTTACTCATGTGCTTTGACAAAAGAGAGCATCAATAATCGGGACTAGCGCTCTCACATCCAGAAATACTTGCCCCTACTGCAATTCGCTCTCTCTTTCAATGTGATGGCAACAATGAATTTGTGTACCTTGAATTGGAGCAGCGAATCAAAATGCAGTGTAAAACTGACAATTTTAACAGCAAATAGTTTAAAAGCACGCTGGAACACGCTTTAGCGGAGTACTTTATTTGAAAAATCAAAATATACCACATTAAAAGATAGAAAACTAACATGCGGAAATGTGCGCATTATAGAAAAATATTAGGTTTTTAAGAGGGCCGAATTTTCATTTCATTTCTAAACTAGAAATACATGTTTATAATATTAAATTCTTCCCTAAACTATTCTAAATCAATTCGAGTATTTCATCTAAAATTTTACGGTGAAATAAAGCTTGTAATTCAACGAAAGGTGAAATGCGTTCTTCGTCTCCGAACTTCGTCTTGCAACTAGAGCGGTGCCGAGCATGACTTAAAAGCGCAGTGGAATGCTTGACATCCCATTGTAACGCCTTGAACCCCAACATGTGTTTGCATGAATTACGAAGAGTTGCCACTCCATCTGTGGCTGCGTTTATCAACTTTCCCCTGTTTAAACGGCTTTCGAAGGCCCTTTCCAAAGCCCTTTCCAAAGCCCTTTCCAAAGCCCTGTACTATTAATGTGCAGCTTGTTTTCTAAGAAGGGACGGCGAAAAGCAATTACCATCATAAAGACATATCTTCCTTTGAGAGTGACGAGTCATGATGCAATGCCACATGAATCAATTGTCTTCCTATCTGTGAGGCAGCTCCAGTTCAGCACATACTTCAAATATTTCTGAGTGGCGGCATAAGACTTTGGCTGCGTTTATCAACTTTCCCCTGTTTAAACGGCTTTCCAAAGCCCTTTCCAAAGCCCTTTAGAAACGGCTTCCAAAATAGTTGCGTTTACCAACTCTCTTCGCGAACACGATAACTGGCCTGTCACTGCACAGCTGCATTGCGCAATTCGACCCGAGGAGAAGAGGTCATCATAAGGCGTGCATTGTTTGTAACTGCAGTACAATACTACAAAGCCGTTTCAAAACAGCTTTGCGTTTATCAACTTCAAAAGGCTTTTACAAACAGGTTTCTGAAAACCTGTTTAGGAAACCTGTTTGGAAAGCCACAAATTTGCAGCTTTCGAAAAGGCTTTCCGAAAGGGCTTTCAAAACAGCTTTGCGTTTATCAACTCGTAAAAATTCCTTGAAAGCTGTTTGGAAAACCTGTTTCTGCCGAGAAAAGGAGAGTTGATGAACGCACCCTTTCGAAAAGGCTTTCCGAAAGGGCTTTCAAAACAGCTTTGCGTTTATCAACTCGTAAAAATTCCTTGACAGCTGTTTGGAAAACCTGTTTCTGCCGAGAAAAGGAGTTGATAAACGCACCCCTAGTAACACCTCCCTGATGGCAACGAGCCCCTTGTTATGGAACGCATGAACGAAATAGTTTGCCTCTACTTGATAATATTCGTCAAACACATTTTTGGATCAATTAAGTATGAAGGAACCTGTTATATTTACAACCACGTTACGACACATTTCAAACATGTTTGGCTTTCAGCCATGTAATAGAGAAATTGCGCGTGAATATACTCAATACTTTCAGGAGAAGGGGGAGGGGTAACACAGGGAGAGGCGGCGTTTTCAAAGCGGCATAATGCATATTTTAAGCTTGTCGGACGTAGCATTTCGTGGAATTTATCAAACATGTTTCAACAAAGGATGAATTTGCGTAGATGGGGGGGGGGGGGGGGAGGATTTCATGAAGCGTTATGTCCGACAAACTTGTCGGACAAATTTGCTCTCCACCAATCAGATGCAGTATATCTTAAAGGGATGGTATAGTATTGGTTGAGGTGAGGATTCATCTTTTAACTTTTTGCAAGATACTTAGAAACCACCTTATGAAATGTTTAAGAGCACACAATTTTAAGAGGAATTAAACATTAATTCGATAAAATATGGTTTTGAAATTGGCTTAGAGATAAAAAAACAAAGTAGACACAACGCCATCCTGATAAAATACGAGGTGGTTCCCACCTTTTATTAGGATGTCTTTGTTTTGGATTTCTCAGCCATTACAAAACCGATTTTCATCAAATAAACTTTGAATTTCTCTTAGAATTATACGCTCCTTCATACTTCATAAGAAGTTTCTCATTTTTTCAAAAAGATCATCATAAAAAACAACAACAAATTGTTGGAAACCACAAGCCCCATCTTAACTGAAACTGTACCACCCCTTTAAACAGTTTGTCAGAAAAAATATCTGACAAAACGCTTCATGAAATGCCCCCCCCCCCCCCCCCGTGACCAGAATGGTCCGTCAATTAACACCTTTAATGGTATACGTTTCATGATTTTGCATTGAATGTATTAATTAATAATCTCCTTCTATTGATACTGCTAGATACCAAGTTTGCTGTCAGGTGGTTGTGCTGGCAGGCACCATTATGAATAATCATTACATCCCAGATGCTCATCTCAGTAAATTTAAAAACCGACATGCCCTGTTGGTACGAATGACCTTTTTCTGCTCACGCGCATAGTGGAACCCCCAACTGGCTGATTGGATGGGCCCTCCATTTTTTTCAACACCACTATTACACCACCATTGAGCGAGCCAAAATGCCAGCACATTTGCAACATCACTTTAAGGATTTTTACACATCGCAAGGGGTTGGTGACGAACGCTCACGATCAAACGGTCAGATACTCGTGAGACGATCACAGACAGGGAGGGTTCAAAATTTTGTCTGCATCAAGTGGTGCGACATTCCTGCTAGTAGGCTACTGCAGAAGAAGCATGATCAGCGGGTTGCCCATGCGATGCTAAGGTTGTTCGAGCTAATATTGTAGTACCAAAAGTTGCTGCGACACATTTGAGGAGGATAAATCTACGCTCCATTCCGAGTCGATGTATAATTGATGATGACGATCATGATGATGATGATGATGATGTTCGTCCTCCGCAGGCGAAGGAGACCACAGCTTCTCATATCACGACTCGATGTATTCTTTGACTGAAGCATGAAGTTGCCAGTTTGATAAGGCCCTCGCAGATCACGATTCATTATTATTATTATTATTATTATTATTATCATCATTATTATCATTATCATTATTATTATTATTATTATTATCATCATCATCATCATCATCATCATCATTATTATTATTTTGCTGTAAAAGTAAACTTAACATTGCACCCATTCTACAGGCGACATTAACGTGAGAATACCTGAGGGGCAACTTACGGCGGAGACATGGTCGTCTGTTGCAGGGTTGATCCCGGAGCTTCATGGACTGCCCGCCGTCACACTGCTGGGGCACGGTGCACAATCGAATTCTGTTCCGAGAACCATGCATTCCACAGGTATCCGAACAATGGGTCCACCGATCCCAAGGGCCCCAATGAGGAGAAGTTTCTATGCGTCGAACTTTTGGAGATTAAGGAAAACAAAAATGATAATGACTATGAATGTAAGAAGACTGTATGGCAAAAGCTCAATGTCCGTCAACCTAATATGGCATTCATGTACAAACACAACAGATGCATAGCTCGCGGCTGTCGTGCCAAAACAGTAACATTACTATAATGTATTTCATTTTAATTCTGAAATGACCGATCATCTATTGCGTGTATATAAGAAATTTCGTTTTACAGCCGCACATTCACTAAAAAGAAAAGAGGGTGAAAGCTCCACAGCGTCATTATGACAGTAATCTAGGCCAAAGACACAACCTCTAATCAAGATTGCGAAATTGTTTGGAACCAACATTTTTGTTTATCTTGGCAGTCTAATTAGATTTGATATACTTAAGTGCTAACAGACCATTATATCACATCAGATTCGTGCTAATTTCACAGTATGTCTAAAACATGCATGGGATATGCTCAGAGGGCATCGATCGCCTTTCCATCTCTGTTGAAGCTCCTTCCACTCCATCCTCCTTTTCACTTGCACGTATCTATATAACAATAATAATGTAATAATAACAATAATATAATAATAATAATAATAATAATAATAATAATCATTGTGATAATAATTGGGATATTTATAATACCCTGTACCACTCAGTCTGAGTGCTCAAAAGGCGTGAAAATATCGCACACAGCATAAAAGAAAGAAAGAAATAGAGAAAAGAAAGAAAGAAATAGAGAAAAGAAAGAAGAAATTATAGTCATTGACTAATCATGTTATGAAATACATGTGTTTTCAGTGCTGTCTTAAAAGAATCACCTGGGGAGATAGCAAGAATGTGTAAAGGAAGCTTGTTCCAAAAGACCTATCACCCCACGTTTTTGTTGTTGTTGTTGTTGTTGTTGTTTTGGTAACTATGACGTGTATGAGGAGGCCAGTATTACAAGAACGGCGTGATCTTGTGGGAGTGTACTAAAAAAAAAAAAAAAAAAAAAAAAAAAAAAAAAAAAAAAAACCCAGAGAAGTATCATTAGTATTCTCCCTGTACATTTGTCTTCATTAGATTTGAATCTGATTTATCACACTATTCTCGGTGTTGCCGATGAGGCGAAATCCTTTGAATGCAAAATGCACTGAATGCTATCAGCTTCTAGACTTGTGTACAACATATTTCAGTGTGTCTCTTGTACGCATTCCACTTTTTCTTCTTACATTCTCTATCTTGTTCGTTATCGTCTGCTGCTTGCTTCACATGGATAATTTGTCACCCACTTGTCAATTCTGTGATTAGGTGATCAGAGTATCCTCTCGGATCACCTTCTGTATCTGTACGGATTCTTTCTTCTTTCTTTGTTTCTTTCTTTATTTCTCCTCAAAAGTTGTGCAGAGGTTAGCTCAGAAAGTGCAACGCCTATCAATGTCAAACTTGTACCATATATGTATCATGTCCCAAAGACGACAGATCAAGTAAAATCATAGTGATCAGTCGACCGTGACGTCATTATGACGTCATTATATGAAAACACATTTTCATGCATATCTCATTAATAGAATGGAATTCTTCAATGAAATTTACGTCACATATATTTTAAGTCAAGCGAATTCTACTCATATTCTCAAAATTCATATTTATCTTAAAACGCGCGCGTTGAAATATTTGTACGCTCAAATCGAGCTCAAAATTTTTTTGCACACGTTTCAGACCATTTGGAGCATTTTTTGAAAAATTGAAAAAATTGGACGGACGCGTACGCGCGCGCACATATTCGCACACACAGCTCATATGCAATAGAAATTTTCATTTTTTTTACACGGATCGGATGTCCAAAATGTCAAGGAATATTTCTACCAAGTTTCAAGTCGATCCGACTCAATATGACGTCATACGGACCCGTCAAATTCAAAATTCCGCGCGTGCGTCAATGGGGATACACAGTGCAACTATGCCAAAAAACCGCCAATTTTAAATCGGATTTTACTCGTCAGGATGGACAGTGACCCCCCATTTTCTTGACATATTCTGAAAGCTGATGAGTTGTACATGTCATTTCATGGGTTGGCTATGCTGACAAAATGATTAAAAGATATCAAATTTCTTAATAAAGTAAAAAAAGTAAATTTTCAAAATGACGTCATCAAATTTCAAGTTTATTCGAGCGTATCTCACTTATCCTTTGCCAATTTTCACCCAAATTTCAATATGTTGTAGCTTATGAAATGTTCTTTCATAAATTTACAAACATAATTTTGATTGGATGACGGCATCACCTCGTAAAAATGGATTGAAAGTAACCTTGTCAAATTTGACCAGTTTACGTGTAATCTCTATGGGAGTGCAGTTTTTATGGAAATGAAAATTGACATTACTATCTTTATCGAGCACTAGCTCACTTATGCTTCGGTGAATTTCTCCAAGATTTTGATATGTTGTAGCTGAGACTTTGGGCTATTGCTAATGTTCCTTCGTTGTTTCATACAATGTCGGGATCATGTCAAAAAACTTACTTGAAATTAAAGTTTATCTTCGATGTATTGAAATATTTCTTTCTTTTTGCAACTTTATGTGCAATAACTCAAGAAAAACATACCCTATCACCATCATATTTTGCACATGTTTAGTTCATGTCACGAACATTATTTCATAAAATAACAACTACTTGATCAGACGCCATTTTGGGTATGTAAATTAGGGTCAAAGGTCATAAACGTTTTATCCTGTATCTTGGTGAATACATGCTCTATCTTTCCCATATTTTGCACACGTAAAGACCATGTTACAAGGATTATTTCACAAAATAACCACTTTTTGCTCAGATGCCATCTTGTCTGTGCAAATTGGGGTCAAATGTCACATGTACTTCTTTCTGTATCTTCGTTATGACGTGTTATCTCTTATGGGAGGGAATTTTTTTAAATGTGAAAATTGACATGATTGTCTTTATCGAGCACTAGCTCACTTACCCTTCAGTGACTTTCTCCCAGATTTTAATATGTTGTAGCTGAGACTTTGCGCTATCGTTTTGTTTCCTTCGGTTTTTCATACGATGTCGGAATCACGTTAAAAATCTTGGTTGAAATTAAAGCTTATCTTCGATGTATTCAGATATTTCTTTCTTTCTGCAACTTTCTTTGCAATAACTCAAGAAAAACACGCCCTATCACCCCCATATATTGCACATGTTTAGTTCATGTCACGTACATTATTTCATGAAATAACAACTAATTGATTGGACAATATCTTGGGTATGTAAATAAGGGTCAAAGGTCATAAATGTTGCATTTTGTATCTTGGTGAATACCTGTCCTATCTTTGCCATATTTTGCACACGTATATAGACAATGTCGCAAGAATCATTTCACAAAATAACCACTTTTTCCTCACATGCCATGTAGGGAGTGTAAAGGTGGGTCAAAAGTCATATGTATTCGTTGCTGTATCTTCGTTATTCAGTGCATACAGAATTTGGAACCAAAGATGGCAGATATGACTCCCTTTTCTAAATGAGAATCCAAACATCACACGGCCAATGTCTCTAAACACAGATGAAACTTGTATTGTCATGCCTATTGCGATCAGGACTCGAATCATTGATTAAAAAAAATCGGATCACCTTAATTTGTCAGTGATGACAAATTACAATCTCTAGTTTGGTTTGCTTTGATTTCACCATGCATAAATAATGAAAAAGGGCAGTTCACTTTTTTTTTCCGAAATTAAAAAATGTTGCCCAGTCAAGACGGTTTTCGTTGAGAGTTAATCTCTGGTTAGTACACTTACGATAATCTGGATCACAGGGCGTGGGGTTGCACTCTGTCTCTTCCGTTTTGTCACCCGGACAACCGTCTGCCAGTTTCCCTGACTCTTTGCAGTCGCGGTACCTTGACTTCTGGCCCCCACCACATGGCTCGTCACACGTAGTCCAGCGCTGCCATCGGGCCCAGCTGGACGCTTAACGGAAAGGACGAATATTACATCGTAATGGAAACTTCGATTGGAGAAACCCGAGAAAGCAGATTGTTGAAACAAGGCAAGACGCTTTGTTTAAGGGGAGAAAGCGTCATTGCACGCCGCCGAAGCGCCTTCACGTCCTGGGCAAGATGTATTATATAGAGATGGGTTTTCAACAAGTTGCCTCCTCGTCCTAACTAAACCTGTACAGTCATCTTCCTATCGGACGCTCAAACTTTTTGTATGGCATCGTGAATCAGCATGGCATTTTTTTGTGTTAGATTAGTTGCAATTGGTCGCAAGTCAATTATAAACCAACCTTAGCTCTCAACAAAACAGAATCGCAGAACTGAAGATGAGCCCCGTTTCATAAAAGATGTTAGGATGGCAACTCTTGCTGGAATGGCAACTTCCAATAGCAACAGCCAATCAGGAAGCTGGATTCTTGTCGTTACCATGACAATTGCCATTCCAGCAAGAGTTGTTTTTGTATCGACCATTTATGATAGAGGGCCCAGAGGACAATGTTTTTCACGTGATAGCGTAATCGTTCTGTTAAGTTAAACTAGCATGACTAGGGCGCAAATATTACAGTATGAGTGAATGTGTTAACTGCATTCTATCGCATTACAAGAAAGAAAACGTTTTTAGATTCAGTAGGTTCTCACTGCATATTCAGGAGACATACTGTTCTCTTGTGCCAATCAATATGGTTTTTTTTTTATTTAAAAGATCAGTTTGTAGATCTACTTACGAGGACATGCTTGAGTATTACACGAGCCCCTCTCTTTTCCTCCGCCGTCACATCCTATGGATGGTTTCCCATGTAGCAGGCAGGTTCGTCTCCGAAAATGTTCACCTCCTCCACAGGAGTGACTGCACTCACGCCAACTGTCCCATTCTCCCCAACTGGGTCGGTCAATTTCTGCAGATTTGGAAAGAAGCATCATCAACTCATCTACCATTACCAATGTTGGAGTAACTGCCATGGTAATTAATCGTCATTGTAATCATCATCGTCACTACCATGCAGCAGTGTTAAATATGCAGGCGATGTTGTTCGGGCCAAATGAATTAATAAATGAATAAACCGAAGATTTCAACAAAGCATTTTTTAAAGGACTGGTAAGTGTAAAATTCTGAATCCCACATTGCCCGAAGATTCTCTGAATCAAGTCGCATAAAATTGGCCTCTAATCAAAGTCGCTAAAAAGATGGTTCCTGTTCCATGACGCCGGCCTTCATAGCCAAATGGGACTGCTCGGAATTTCCTCCTACCTTATTTTTCATTCACTGTCTTAAACAGCTGGGAAATGTTACCCTCTTTGACTTATACTTCAATATTACCAATAAGATCCTAATCATACTTCACACTACTTGTATAATCTAGGAATTCTGGGGCCCATTTCATAAAAAGTTGATATGATAGCAACTCTTCCTGGAATGGCAATTGTTATGGTAACGACAAGAATCCAGCTTCCTGATTGGCTGTTGCTATTGGAAGTTGCCATTCGAGCTAGAGTTGCTATCCTAACATCTTTTATGAAATGGGACCCTGGTTCCTTGAACCAGAAGTTAATTTGTTCTGGGAGCCCAGAAACAGTGTATAGACAGGACTCTTATCAAAGCGTATATAAATATGCAAAAAAAAAGATAAAATAAAGACAATGATTACAACAATGATAGTAAAAGAACATTTTCGGTGGGTCTTTGCCATTGTGGGGAGGCTATAAAATTACGTGATGATCTAATCAAACTCTGCAACAGCTTTAACATGCCATCGCAAATCACACGATAAGATTGGAACCATCTCGTTGGGTACACTTTAGATAAGGAAGTTTAATTTTTCCGTACCTGGATGACCACAAATTGGAAGAATGCACGTCTCAGTTTGAGAGTAAACCATGCCGGGGCACCTATGGAGCTCATGGCCTGCTCTAGCACGACACTTTCTTTTTCGGCGGCGCGTTCCGTGATTACCACAAGTGGCGCTGCATCGACCCCATTCTTGCCATTGCGCCCATGCTCGTCCATCATCTATTGCGGTGAAAAACAAATACACATGTATAAGGCGAGGACGATATGAGATACATTCATCAGAACTTCATGATAGTCTGCTATAGAAATAAACGCCTCACTGGGAACCATTCGTACATTCGTCGTTGTGACACCTTTTGGAAAAGCGTCCTCATCCCTTCACTTGGGAGAGCTCGCAGAACCACTGTGGGACAGCATTGTTTGTCAAAGATGGCTGAAAGGGTAATGATAAAAAAAATTAACGTCATTGGCTTTGACCATATATTGTATATAGGCAGCTTTCGGTTTGGACGATCGATGTGATCTACAGTGCACAGTTTCTGACCATGGCGTGTCTCAACATAAATCCAATCCTGCAGAAATTCGTTTCATATTAGATTGCGCTCCGAATTCTGGCTTCCATGTACGAAGTTAAACACAAATGAAAAGCAAGCAAACAAACAAACGACAATGACCTGGTTTCACTGTATCAAGAAGCAAATCTTAGTGCCGGTCTTAAAGTGTGGATTACTTCAACAATAAAGAATATACTTGACAGAATAACAAAATCACACAAAACCTCTGGATGCGGTACTCTGGATGCGGTGTAAGGATTTGGAGCCGCTGTGATTGACACACGCTCATAAGGTCTCATTGCAAATTCAAATCGCAGTTCACGTTAGTCGTGCAAATCGCAAGCTAACTGTTACCTCGGCCAGGACACCTGTTGTTATCGCAATCTTTGTAAAGCATATCGTCGCCCTGACAACCGCGTCCGTATGATCTTGAAGGCATTAAACACATGCGCGTTTTCATGTGTTGTCCACCTCCACAGGTCGCCGAACAGCCTCCCCATTGGGTCCACTGCGTCCAGGAGCCAGGTTCCTCTGTCGCAAGTTAAAAACATACAATACTCTGCTGCATTCATCACTCTATGTAAAACACCTATTACTATAATTGACGGTCTATGTGGAGGCTAGAAGGTGTTACGTTATCTCCGTCGTAACCAGCAGTCTCTATTATTACATATACAGTATACCCATTAAATCATTGTGTAATTACAGTAATAAACCAGTTTATCATCATAACTGTTCATATTGCATACATCTTACACATCCCGTAGTCGAGAAGACCGTTGGGGCGCCACAGAAGACTTCGCAGCCAGTTTCCTCCATCCCTCCCTCTCCTCAGCCTCTCTTTGTGCCTCTCTCAAACCAGGGTCCCGTTGCATAAAACTTTTTTAGCAACCTTAAAAAATTCAGGTTGGGATTTGCCCAACCTGAATTTTTTAAGGTTGCTAATCTAAGAATGTAAAATCCGTTGCATAAAAACTCTGGTTGGGAGCTTCCAACCGAAATTTTGTGATTTCAACCGGAAAAAAATCCGGTTGGACTTTTATGCAACGGGCCCCAGGTCCATCACATGGTTTTATTCAGTCAATAGAGTAACTATATCCATAATTTTTCATACAATTTTGTAAACCTGCCTTCTGAAATACATTGGATTTGTACATGTGAATGGAATAGCTTATACTTCAATGGTTACTTATATGTACTCAGAGGAACACTGTGCATATAGACTTAGAAACACAAATTGCTCAACAATCCCTTTTATATGCAAATCAGCTTGCTGCAATAGACTTCTTCAGTGATGTATAACAATTCAGGGATGTTTCTTTTCCTACAGCCTATTTAACAAACCATCTCATTCACCTGCTCCTTCCCATTCAGTTTATTGCTACATGGAAATTATTTATATTACTGGTTTGTTTTCTTTACATTTTCCTGCAGGGTTGGCCTAAACAGCTGCACATAATGCCTACCTAAAGGTGCCCTGCAATTTTGCATGGATTGATATCATGAAAATACAGGGAACAATTAGTTATATACAATTAGAGAGTTAATCAAACAATATACATGTATCATGCAGATTCAAAGTCAGAATATCAAATATCATAGTTAAGGAGGGAAGAACCCAGATATCTGCATATCAATATATACACTCATGAAAAGCAGAAGAAAAAAAAAGACAGAAAAAGAAGATATTACCCATTTGCATTCATTGAATGCACACAAACGTGAGGACTTCCTTCCGCTGAAATCGATTCAAATGGTAAAGCTTTGCAATGTTTTTGAAAGTATAGAGGGAATGAATACAACTACGAAGAAAAAATATGACAATCATGATTATGCAGAAATTTATCTAAGTATTCCACTTTTGTTTGACTACATATTGGACTGATCCTTTCACTTGCTGAAAACTGTTTAATTATTCAGTTAAAAATTGACTGAGAAGCCGAAAAGTGTCAGAATCTGATGACCTGATAGGTCACTATGTATTCATGAAACTATACAAATGAGAGAGTTTAATACCACTCCACTGTGCAGGACAAGCTCCGAGATTGCACCCTTGTCGCTGCCTCTGGTAAATGTCGCCGCACGCCCAAGATTGCAATCCCGCTGAATCCTGGCACTCTCGAGATCTTTCTCGTGTACCCTCCCCACAGGTCTTGGAGCAGGGGAGCCATGAATACCAATATGACCACGAGGCCCTCGCTGGAACAGTGGGGAATTTAAGAAGAAGTGGGCGACGTTTAATGGCTGAAGTTCATGCTCGATACGACTTCTTCCCACGAGAAACATATCATTCTGTGAAAGTTTAAAGCTTTGGAAGTCTTGTCAATAGTAATCCCATGATAGACGCATACATCTAGTTTCAACAAAAAGTGGAACTTGCTACGACTCGTCTTATTCTCATGTAACACTTGCAAGTTAACAGAAGATTCACATTCATTATTAGCCCCAGACAAAAATGAATGTCTGTTTCTATTTGAAGAAACCTCAAATAAATCAGAGGACGCGAATGATTATCACATCATCTCTTTAGGTGAGGAAATTCAATCTCTCTTAATGTCAAGACGAGACGGCAAAATACGGTTTGTTTGTCTTCATACAGTGGTTCTTTGACATTTTCTTGCAAATAATTGGAAATGGTTAGAAATCAGTAGCAACATCTCAGTTTTCGCAGGAATCTTACCTGCCGTTCGAAGTAAGCATCGACTTGAGAAGCACTCTGCTACTTCCTTGTCGTTGTCATGGTTACCGCATCCATGCATGGAGTCATACCCGTCTGCGTCCACACACCGTCGCCGGCGTGTCATCTGTCCAGTGCCGCAGGACGCCGTACATGCGGACCACGGAGCCCAATCCGACCAGCTCGGTGACACGGCAGGAGAGTCGGAAACCATCGCGGCTGAATGCAAAGATTATAACATCATCAAAACATTGTCATGTTCCTTTGTGTCATAACGTTGGTGTACTTTTATGACCTCATTGTTAAA
Organism: Diadema antillarum; assembly: GCF_040938485.1. Classification (NCBI taxonomy): domain Eukaryota; kingdom Metazoa; phylum Echinodermata; class Echinoidea; order Diadematoida; family Diadematidae; genus Diadema; species Diadema antillarum. The sequence goes on from NW_027271532.1 coordinate 1,823,968, forward strand.
CCTGATACCAGCCTTGATCGAGGCCTTTTACCACCGACTGCGGTGACACGCACAAAAATTATAGTACCACACACAAACACACACAAACAGATACACACAAACATTTTAGAAATATAGATAAGGGGAAATTACTGTTTACTGGTTTTGCATCATCAAAATCAACATATTTGCGCGTATAAGAGCGTATAAAAGTCACCTGGAGAGTAGATAGATAAATAAATATAAATTAGATAGATAAAGAGATAGGTATATAGATCGATATAGGTAGATAATTAGATAGATAAAGATATAAATATAACATAAACAGGCAGATATAGATAATTACTTCGTCCGTCAAGAATAAAATGATTTCGCCTCTAGCTAGCTGTTAATTCTGGCAACCGAAAAGTTAAAAGCTTATTCGCTTAAATATGCTTATAAGATGCCGTAAAACCTGTAAACTGTGTTTCCCCGCTTTAAAGCCTGCCTGACGGAGCTACAACTTATCTAAAATGCACACAAACTGCCCCCATTATCGATATTGAGCAACACAGGAAAATATCCATAAATTTGCAATACAGTAGACTACAGCATATTCGCTCGACGCACAAACATTTAAGGTAAAATGTTGAAGAGAATATTAGACTCTACATTTTGGGGTACATTTTCGCCGAATAAGGTTAGGGCTATCACACTTTTTTTTTTTTTAGATGCTGATTTGTGCCTTATCAAGGTCTAATCTTACGAATACGAGGCGAGAAAACCCAGTGTAAATATTGAAGCTATTAAAATCAAGGGGAACCAGATAGCTAGTTTACTTTATTATTCAAATATTAAAATTCTGATGATCAAATTGTACAGCCTTGGCGATAAAGTGAAACTCTGGAAACTAAATCTACCGTTTCATTGCTCTCCTAGTTAAATTCTTATAGACTCTTGTCTATTGACTTCTAAGCATACATGTATGGTGTAGGCCAATTAGATCTAGATCCAAATAGCAGGTTTGGATCGCTACTAACAGGGTTAGATGATAACAGGCGGATAACACTATTTCATGTCCCGTCACGACCCTCAACATCTAACGTGACGGGACCCACACCCCGTATGAATAACAGATACACAATTAAAAAATATATAATAGGGGGTGATAATAGTTGGCCGACATTGGTTTGATTCGAAAATACGGTCGGCTGAATCATCTTGTGTCATATATATGTATATATATATATATATATATATATACGTATATATTTTAGTATTATAGGCCTATGTCAGCGCACCGCTTACCTTGTAAGTAGACAAACACCACGATGACCGTTGTATCAAATCGTCGCATCGGGAAAAGAGCGGACGGGGCATTCCCTTGATTTGTTATCCGCAAGAAGTCGACTCACTATGGGCCAGCTAATCATCATATTCGCTGAAATATTCTGATTCGGTCATCCGTTCAACACCATGAACAAATATAGAGGGAAATTTGACACGAATTTGACAGTGCCACAATATTTCATTCACAATTGCAGATAGAAAGCAACTTCTATGCAAGTTTATGTTGTGTATAGCACGCAGGCCCTATGGCTTTTACAGAGCGTATTTCCATTATGGTCTCTGCGCGCGCATGGCGTTGTCTTGTTGCTTGGCAACGATCTGAAGTACTCAAGATTGTTCTGATAGTTCAAGGATATAATACAAGCATGGGGAGAAAGAGTAACGCTAAATAGATACAATTAAAATGTCCTGATGAAATTGGTAGAATGAGTACTATCTCATCTGTTTATTTCAATTGGAGGCTTTTCATGATCATGGGAAGCGATGCAGTAAGCTGGTTGTAGTTCAAGAATTGGTGCATCATCTCAGTAGACATTCGCAACAAGGTCAGGTAGCTGCCCCAGTACGTGTAACCTACCAGTATGCCTTTGCGCTGCAATGATTGCGCACCTGCGCATAGCAAATAATTCGCGTGAGACGCGCGTGATAAATCTGTGACGTAGCATAGCAACAAGATTGCATAAAGTTCACCGGTACCACGTCGTCCAGGGTATACCTAGGGGTACTGTATATCATAAGTCAATGTGATTTCTAAAGCTCATCGGGAATTTCACATTAGCTCTCAGAGGAGGCTAACGGTCAGGCAGCTTTCATCCTTTTGAACAATAATAGTATCAGTTGGTAGTTGTGATGATTTCAAATCACTGGAGATCTGCAAAATGCCATGAAAATTCACTTCTTTCTGGCAGCGACGAGACAGTTGGTTCTTGTGATTATAACACTGCACTACTGGGAAGGTGAGTGAAAGTATGCATAGGTGCCTACTGTCCGTTTTAATTCATTTGATCTAGTTTCTAAATCTAATCTAGATCCTAGAGTGTATCGGCCTTCGTGATGATACTGGCCATTGATTATCATGGCTAGTTCAATATTCATGATCATCAGGTCCTACACGATACGAAATTCTGTCAGTCAGGAGAGGGTAGATACTTAGTCTATAGGGGAGGGGAAACAGACTTCCCGTCAGACTACTAGACGTCTAGGGGGGTGTTTCATGAAACTTTTTGTCAGTGATTTACACCGACAACTGTTAAAAGCTATCAAAATCCTTGCGTCTGATTGGCTGATAGCCCCAAATTTGTCGGTGAAAACCTCCGACGAACTCGTTGATGAAACGCCCCCTAGATCTATTTCGATTTCAGGAAATGCACTAAAGTATGAATAAAGGTCCTATATATAGAAAAGAACATGAAAATTGCTTATGAAAATTCCTGTCCAAATACCTGTGCCGGTGATAAGTCATGTTGCATGTGTTATTTAGACCCCACAGAATAGATGTAGATCTAGATGATTCTCCAGCAACATGAGCGGAAGTATTCATCAGTCGATTGTCATTGCAACGATGAATAGAATAATAGAATGAGCGCTTTATTATTATTATTATTATTATTATTGATATTGTTATTATTATCATCATTTTTATCATCATTTAGAATACAAATCGACATGAAACAAGACGATCAAAAATATGATTGATCATTTTCCTATAACGAGGACTAGCGTCTATAATTTATACATGTAATATTGACAATGGATTTGGGATTGTGTTTATATGAAAGGTTAAAGTACATGTATTGCATTGGTATATTAGTAAAAGAACATCCAGTATAGGAGCCTGTACAGAAGGTTAAGTGTGCCATGCATGGCTGCACTGCCATGAATAGACCTTACATTGTCGACATCTGTAACATCATGGGGTGTTCTTTATTACAGGTATTGAAAGTTACTAATGGAGATGTTCTTACATTCATGTTTTTCATCTAACTATAGCGCTTTCACAAGACGCAACGAATTGGGGTCCGTGGCAGCCTTGGTCCCTCTGCAGTGCATCATGTGGGGGCGGCAAACAGTTTCGATGGCGTCTTTGCGACCAAAGAATAGACGATTCTCCACAACATGAGCAGAAGTATTCATCAGTCAATTGTCATGGCAACCATGACATACGTTGGAAACTGTGTAACATTGCTTCATGTTCAGTTAACTCATCTTCGAACATTCGGAGACGGGACGGGGAGCAATACTTGGGTAAGAAAAGTGACATTAATAAAAGGGCATAATATAATTATAATCAAAGTGTTATGTGCAACACACGCCAGTGTTGTTGGAAATAAAAGTCGGTTACTAAGCACAGTAGTTAGAAAAAAATACTCTAAGCGCAGTAGTTCGAAAAAAATACTCTAATCTCATGCATTATGATGAAATATCAAATCAGTTTCTTTGAGCGGCCAATAAATTCGATGTAGACCAAAAGAAGACTTTGAATAAATGGCATGATGTATTGTTTGATACTAGGCGCTTCCAAACAAGCAGTTTGGCATATTGTATGCTCTTCCTCTAAATGTCGCGTATTATTATTGGCACGCACTTTGCATTGAAAAAAAGAATATGTGTTTAAAACATCTAGTATCTTCACTTTTTTGGGGGTACTAAGTTCGATGGAACGAGCGGAAACAGTGTAAACGCAATGATCAAAACTGCACAGGTCTTCCATGAAGTGACATGCTAAAATAAAAGAAGAAATCCACCCCAAAAGTAAAAAAAAAAAAATAATAATAATTTTTTTTTCCCACAAAGAAAATTTATTCATATATGCATTTATTCATATAAAATAATGTATGTTTATGTATGAAATTTGCAAAATTTGTTATCTATACAAATAAAAGCATGTTCCCATACCAAGATATATCAGAGTTAACATTTGTTCTTTTTAATTTTGGGTGGTTTGAAGACAAATTTTATATTTAAACAGCTGAAATATGAGATTTTTGTCATTTCTGTGTATGAAATGGATAAGAAATTGTGAGAGCATGACATCGTCAACTTGCTGATTTGCATAGTCATAAGGACTGGTCAAGAAATTTTTTCCGAAAAAAAAAGTGAAATTCCAAAATGTCATATCTTCCTTATTTCTTATCTGATTTTTGTCATTTTTGTATCATTCTGTAGGAAATATTTTTCTCTTTCTTTAAACGGTTATTCATTTTGGCGGGGTGGGTTTCTTTTATAACACTGGGTATAGTTCATATACGCTGATAATGACAAATGGAGAGAGAAAGAAAAAAAATCTTCATTTTCGTGCCATTCCGAACGCAGGCAACCTGAGTAACGCTTACACCTCACCTACGAATTCCTCGATTCCAGAGTCAGGCCTCGCAGATATCGGCACGCCAGACGAAGATGACACATTTTCAAGGCTATTTTCTAATTCATCCACTGGTACAGCCCATTCAAGAAAGCGTCGTGCAATACGTAAGATTCTCCTTCTCAATATAGTCTTATCAAGTTGATAATATTCGTATGTATCAAACATTTTCTTGAAGCAATCAAAAATGAGAATATTCCTTCAAGTATGGACTAAAATGTCTTCACTGTTGTCTCAAAATGAATGCATGGTAGCTCTGATGAAACGTCGACAGTGACACCAGTGCCACCGTATAAATACACCACACATTGATCTTTCCATCCAGCTACACGAGCATATTCAAATAGACCTCCAGATGATTTTCAGACTTTTTGCATCTGAACATCTATAAATTAGTTGTCCCCGCCGAACGAGTTCGAGCAGGGGACTATGAAACGGGCTCCGTACGTGTGTGTGTCCGTCCGTGTGTCCGTCCGTGTGTCCGTGTGTCCGTGCGTCCGTGTGTGATCAAAATCTTCAATTTGCTACTTCTCTGTCATTTATGAGCCAATTTTGATTCTGTTTGCTTTATATGATAGCACTATGTGGGAGCTTTGAAACTTCTACACAGAATTTCAGTTGTGACCTTTGACCTTGACCTTTGACCTATATTATATATTTTGCTACAAAATGCTACTCCTTCGCCATTTCTAACCCGATTTCGATTCCGTTTGCTTTATGTGATGGCACTACTTAAGGGCTTCAAAACTTCTACACAGAATTTTGACCTTTGACTTCTTTGACCTTTGACCTTGATTTTTTACCTTTATTGTACATTTTGCTACAAAATGCTACTCCTTCGCCGTTTCTAACCCGATTTCGACTCCGTTTGCTTTATGTGATGGCACTAGGTGAGGGCTTCAAAACTTCTACACAGAATTTTGACCCTTGACTTCTTTGACCTTTGACCTTGATTTTTGACCAATATTGTACATTGGCTACAAAATGCTACTCCTTCACCATTTCTAACCCGATTTCGATTCTGTTTGCTTAATGTGATGGCACTAGGTAAGGGCTTCAAAAGTTCTACACAGAATTTTGACCTTTGACTTCTTTGACCTTTGACCTTGATTTTTGACCTGTATTGTACATTTTGCTACAAAATGCTACTCCTTCGCCATTTCTAACCTGATTTCGATTCCGTTTGCTTTATGTGATGGCACTAGGTGAGGGCTTCAAAACTTTTACACGGAACTTTGACCTTTGACTTCTTTGACCTTTGACCTTGATTTTTTGACCTATATTGTACAATGGCTACAAAATGCTACTCCTTCGCCATTTCTAACCCGATTTGGATTCCGTTTGCTTTATGTGATAGCAGCAGGTGAGGGCTTCAAAACTTTCTACACAGAATTTTGACCTTTGACTTCTTTGACCTTTGACCTTGATTTGTGACCTGTATTGTACATTTTGCTACAAAATGCTACTTCCGGCGGGGACATATATTACGCACCGCGTAATTTCTACTTTTCCTTGTTATGCTGGGTACAGTCTGACTTACAGAATCTATAATGATTCGGATGAGGAATGAGAATGATTCAAAAATTCATAACGAATCACAATGAATGAAAATGTGACATAGCAGCTTCACATAGTAAGAAAGCATAATTGGTGCTCGAGGAAGCAGAACAAAAGAAGAAAGCATGCATAGATTATGCACAGGTGAACTTGTTAAACAATTGTGGTATTGTTATGGAATAACATTGCTACATTACTGGAGTAATTCATGTGAGTCTCCTACGCCATCATCCTTGTTCAATATATTGTGTTTTGGGTTTTTCAGAATATATTTATCATAATAAATTGGTTTTTCAGAATATATTTATAATAATGAATTCTACAAATTTACATAGCATTACATATTTATGTAGTACCTGATGATGTGAAATTATACATGTATAAATCGTCTGGAATACTCTTTTAACGTTCTCATGAATTTGCTGCGCTGTTGTTGAAGAAAGTATAATAACACTGACAGACAAGTAAATTTCTACGCACTGCATTACATGCTGATTGAGTGAAGCATCTCTTGTGTGTAGACAATAATACTCAATCATCATCGTTCATTTATGGGGACGGTGTGGTAAGATTTGGGTAAAGACAATAAAGCCATATTGCGTATGAATGCACAAAACAGAAATAAGCAGCTTTGTTACAACGTTCAGAATCGTGGTTTGGCCACAAAATAATTTCCTCTTGGCTTGCCATAACCGAGTATGTCTTACCTGCCACTTACTCCTCTCATTCTTGTCTCTTCTGACATGACTGCAGGTTTAGCCTTAGGTGAACTCATGTATTCACAGTGGACTCCCTGGACGTCGTGTTCGTGTACGACGTCGACCAAAACTAGACTTCGGTTTTGCATCGTGAATAGGCACGAATGCCGGCGTGCACGTGGCCGGTATCAGACCGCGCAAACAGTATCTTGTCGCCCAACTGGTTGCTATGGCAACGAGCAATCAACAACTGTTTCACCTACCACTCTGGAACCCACCACAAGTACTTTTTTTTTCTCTTCTTTCTTCCTTGATGAATTCTCGTACATTGTGATGAATATAGACTGTACTATGCCAGGTCATGAGCGAATACAAGCATCTTATAGGTGAAGCTCCGTGTATACATAAAAACTACATTTTCTTATTCAAATTGTAGAATGAGATCCAAAGGTATCATCAATATTAGGTCCACGAAATGAACAAGACACAAGCAGCGCAAAGTATTCAAATAACGTATGAGACAAAGTTCAAAATTAATTTATGTACACTAACTATGAACAATCATTTGCCTCCTCAGCACACTGCAAATTGGTGTCTTGTTAAGCTGAGACACCACTACAAGGTATCAACATTTCGCTTTCATATCTTCTATACTTCGTCATGTAGGTGTTTCCGAAGAGGATATGTTTACGCCTTGGTCGTCTTGGAGTTTGTGCACGTGTCGTAGCGACGACCACAAGATTCGGCATCGTCGCTGTCGTCCAGAGATGGAGGTTGCATGCTTTCGCACGAGTACACAACGTCAGCTTTACGTCACAGAGCTCCAAAGATGTGAACCACTGGAAGGATGTCTTCCAGAAGAAATCGAATCGGATTATGTTTATGGGAACGTGTCGTGGCAGTCACGCCTGAGGCAGTATCTCAGCCGATTACAACACGGTTCTAGTCATGGTTACGAGTCACAAAATCTGTTTGAAGACCTACAGAATGCTGATTCTCCTTTCTCATTCGGATATGAGTTTTCGTCAAGAGCGCCGACCATACCTCGGCGTTTTGGCATATCTGAAGAGGATCGTGAGCAACAATATTTGGAATCGACTTGGGGAGAGGACTCCAACGCACTTCATGACATAGGAGTTCAGTCGAGTAGACAAGAAGACTCAGTTGAACTACCTGCGTCATACGACCAAGTCTCCGATCAGTCAAGATTCTTTGCACATGAGAGTTTAGGCGGAGCGGAAGACGAAGGTCTTCGTAGCGATCAGGACATTCAATCGGTCAGCCAATCGACTGGCAACGGTGAGGAACAGGTGGAAAGCAATTTAGGCGAAAATAGTCAGCTTGACGAAGTAGACCAGAGCACATGGCCACTGACTAATAATGGTGATAACGACTCGGCTGAATCAATGATTGATACTCGGCCACACCAGTATGGAGTGGACAGTGAACGGGTCGTTGCGTGGTCAACATGGAGCGAATGGTCACCGTGCGAAATTTTACATGGAAGCGGACGAAAAGCACGTTGGCGGGAGTGCATGGACGAAGACCAACAGCAAGCAGCAGGCTGTCTTGGGGATTATCTGGTAGTAGATGCTTGTAGCATCCGTCACTGCTCTAACAGAGGTATGAATTCCTTTCGAAATTATTATATGGACAATTAATTGCGCTGAACTTATTTTCAATCCATTTCAAAGCCTAATTAATATGTATACAAATTAAGAAACGACTTCTGACTGTAGAATTTTCAGTGTTTTTCACTTTGTATGTTTACTTGGTGATGATGTTACAACACGATCTCCTGCAAGTTGTACTTCAATATTGTCTTACGTATGGCATGTCCGAACTTCTGTAACGAGCGGAAACTTAACAGCCAGCAGAACAAAAGTTTTGAATTTTGTTTGAGATAACTATGCACCGCTCAAAGTGCGCAATAACTTAACATCAAGTATATTCAACCTGTGCAACGAAGGATGATTCACCATTTGATTAGTGAATTAATTACAATCTGCCATTACAAGGAAATGTTTAACTATAATTATTTTGTCGATTCTCTCATATTGTACAATGAAATCTCCAAAACATGTAGGGGCCTACATGGTATCATACAATTATATCTACCCATCGCAACACCAATACATACTGCTATTTGTCCCCTGACTATATTACAGACGGCGGAGGTGGCGATCAAGATGAGAATGGAAATCAAAGTAACTGTGACGAAGAGGATGAACATCCCACTGGTAATAATCGACATAAAAATATTCAAATCAGTTATACATACAGCTATAGTATTATTTGAGTAGAGGCTAGAATATCAAGGGTATTTCAGAACAATTATATTCTTTATCTGGCATGTGTTTGCTGTCGTTTGCCATTTTCTTCTCGGTTGTCAAATTTGAACATAATTATATACAAACATAATGTATCACTCTTATCATTATTTGAAGCGCTATGAGCACCGAAAGGTGGATCTGTGCGCTATAGAAGTAGCGCCTATATTATTATTATTATTATTATTATTATTTTTATTATTATTATTGTTATCATTATTATTATACGTACATTATAATGTTAATAGATAATTATATATGACATATTATATCAAATGTATAAACTTCTCTCTCTGCTCTGCCGTGGACAACAACGCCCGTTGGCGATTGTTGATGTAGTAACCCTCCACCAGGCTCTTCTATCGTCGTTGTATGGTAACATTTATATCTTATACACGTAATAATGAGTAGATAAGGATGAACTATAGGCATGTAAACGGTTGGGTTGAATGTGCGTATAGCAGTGGATTTTTCATTTTCACTTGCCTCATGTGACAAAGATCTTCGTTATCTCGATGTATTTCATTCTTCTGAGAACGAAACTTCATCATTATAATTATTTACAATTCAACCTCACAGCAACCATGCCTGAGAATGAATTGTCCGATGACCAACGTCTAATGGAGTTCCTAGATCTTGCTGAAAGTTTGCCGGACAGAGGGTCTGCTAACGATGCCTCGACCTTCAGTGATGGCGATGGAGAAGAGCTCAGCAATGTGTTGAGCCACGAGTGTCGTGCGTACTCATATGCAGGAGTTCGTGGAGATGACGACGAGAATAACGGTCACAGAAATTCAACAGGACACAGTACTCCGAACGAAGGTGACCGCTCTGATGACAGACAGCTATCGGAATGTCCTGCATATCAGCTGGAGTCAGATGACATTGCTATCACGGAATATGATATGGTGTATAACGATGACTCTACATCTTCTGAAGAAGAACGTACCGGTGGATGTCCCGCTTATTCAAGTGATGCTGATAATGCAGAAGGACACAGAAGACGCAATCTATGGACCCCTATGAATGAAACAGACGATAGAGATTATGAACAGTGTCCCGCCTTTTTCGGGGCACCTCCCTCTGAAGACGCGAGAGAGTTCGGATATATAAGTCCTCCGAATCGTCAGGACGAGAATCCAAGAAGTGAACAAACTACCAGCTGTTCTGCCTATGCTGCTAATGCAGAAGGACACAGAATACGCAATCTAAGGACCCCTATGAATGAAACAGATGACAGAGATTATGAACAGTGTCCCGCCTTTTTCGGGGCACCTCCCTCTGAAGACGCGAGAGAGTTCGGATATATAAGTCCTCCGAATCGTCAGGACGAGAATCCAAGAAGTGAACAAACTACCAGCTGTTCTGCCTATGCTGCTAATGCAGAAGGACACAGAATACGCAATCTAAGGATCCCTATGAATGAAACAGACGATAGAGATTATGAACAGTGTCCCGCCTTTTTCGGGGCACCTCCCTCTGAAGACGCGAGAGAGTTCGGATATATAAGTCCTCCGAATCGTCAGGACGAGAATCCAAGAAGTGAACAAACTACCAGCTGTTCTGCCTATGCTGCTAATGCAGAAGGACACAGAATACGCAATCTAAGGACCCCTATGAATGAAACAGATGACAGAGATTATGAACAGTGTCCCGCCTTTTTCGGGGCACCTCCCTCTGAAGACGCGAGAGAGTTCGGATATATAAGTCCTCCGAATCGTCAGGACGAGAATCCAAGAAGTGAACAAACTACCAGCTGTTCTGCCTATGCTGCTAATGCAGAAGGGCACAGGAGACGCAATCTAAGGACCCCTATGAATGAAACAGATGACAGAGATTATGAACAGTGTCCCGCCTTTTTCGGGGCACCTCCCTCTGAAGACGCGAGAGAGTTGGGATATATAAGTCCTCCGAATCGTCAGGACGAGAATCCAAGAAGTGAACAAACTACCAGCTGTTCTGCCTATGCTGATAATGCAGAAGGGCACAGGAGACGTAATCTAAGGACCGCTATGAATGAAACAGATGATAGAGATTATGAACAGTGTCCCGCCTTTTTCGGGGCACCTCCCTCTGAAGACGCTAGAGAGCTCGGATATATAAGTCCTCCGAATCGTCAAGTTGAGAACCCACGAAGTGAACAGACTACCAGCTGTTCTGCCTATGCTTCAAGTAACAGTGACTCGACACCCAGCAGGAGATTACACAGTTCTGAACACCAAGACATGACGGATGGAAGGCGATATGATCAATGCCCTACTTACTTTGGAGCTGCCGCATCGCCTGATGCGAAAGAGCTTGGAATAATGCTACCTGTCCACCGGACACACAGCAGTAACGGAGCTGAGAGTATGCAATCTCTTGGAAACTGCGCAGCGTTTGAACATAGCAGCACTAATCGCCGCGATCTACGTACACCCCAAGGCATTGACCCAGCAAGCGATGAACGGCAATACGAGCAATGTCCCGAATATAGTGGTGCCCCGTCTTCTCCCGATGCCGCGGAGCATGGAGCTATTCATTCATCGGCTTATCACATAGAGAACAGTCGAGGTAGAGTCGGGTTTGAGAGTGGCGGGTGCTCGGTGTACACGCAGTTGAACAACAGCGGGCGGCGTCGAGAAACACCGCGACGTGAACCTGTCGGCAACCGGGACACTCGTCAAATGGCAGGTTGCCCGGCCTATAACTAGCTCATGGTCATTTAAGCCAATCTTTGGGTGTTCACATTATTTTTCCGTTCCACTGGGATTTGTTCTCATCGGTCACTCGTTGGAAGCAAAGTATTTTGCTTCCAGCCGCCAACCGAAGTGTATCGGATCGCAGTCTGATTAATCCGACTTGTTTTGGTCAACTATCAAGTCAGTGTCAGACATGCCGGTCGTGGTCCTATTAAGCAAGATCGTCCGATGAGGATCACGAGCGACGTGTCTGACACTGACGGATTCATCAGACTGCGATCCGATACTCTTCGGTGGATGGCCCAAAGCAACAAATATGGCTTCCGACGAGTGGCCGATGATAGAGAGAATAAAAAACTCCGTGGAACTGGGGTACTTAATCAGGATTAATTTTGGTCAGTTTCTTCAGTTTGTTTGATTCATATATAAAGCACCGCTGGTTAGGAGGTTGAAAATGTAACTTCGCCTGCAAATCATCATTTTCTACCAGCAGTGACCAGAAAACCCAATACCGGCAAGTGCTTCCATGAGCGTCAAACTTATATTTTGGTAGCAAATATAGTTTTTTTGCTTTTAAATCAAGAGAATGTAATATTTCGGCCTGCTTTTATGTGACTCTTGTAATAATGAATAATTGAGGACTGAAAATTTGATACGAGATGAATATAATTATGTACTGTATATATCTACATCTCTCTCTCTGTCTGTTTGTCTCTATATATATATTGTTGTCTGACATAAATGTTATAAATATTTCAAGACAATTATAAACTTCATTCGCGTTCCCTGCGTGGTTTGCTTACGTGTGATCTCTTATTTCTTGTTATAAAGCTTTGATGCAACACCAGTCTTATCTAGATCGAGTAAATTATTCCGTCGTCTTTATAAAAGTCGTCTTTCTTTCAACATCCTTGTTCCAAATCAAACCCTTGAGCAAAGAAGCTTTTCCCCCCTTTTTAACCTATGAATGATGTTGGGTCTTGTGTGAACTGGCAGATCCCGCAGACTCCGGTCCTTCTTGTATGATACATGAGAAGAATCTTTGAAGATTTTCTTGGTGGTGGCATCCTTGTGTAAATTGTGCACCTATTTTATTAATGATTATGTAGTAACTGCTTTGGTACAAATACTTATCCCTCGACCTCTGCGATCGTTGGGGAGTCATGAGGAATAGTAAGCGGTCGACCGTTTCCATCCGGCTCTATCTTGGGCTGTTGTGAGGAGGTCTGACGAGGGTAGAGCTGTCCATTCCTTCACGTTGTCCAACCAACTCTTTCTCTGTCGGCCGCTGAAGCGTCCACCTTCTACAGTGCCTTGTAACACAGTCTTTGCGAGGCAGTTGTGCCGAACACTAAGACCAAACCAGGCCAGCTTGCGTCTCTTACAAATAATGTCGCATAAATATGACATGGATAAAACTGAGCCAGGAATTGTAATTATTGTGATAAGAAAGTGTACTCCTCTTTCTCCTCCCATTGGATGCATGAAACAAACTCACTTTCATTATAAACAATGTAATAAGAGACCCGGGGGTCTCGCTCACCAGAGTATCGCAAGTTTACCTTTCACGCAATCCTGGAGACTCTTACCTGAGAACATAGTAAACTTGGGGATGGGAGGCAGCTTTGAGGGCCTCTGTATGGGCATGGTGTCCATTTGCTTATTCCATTACACTGGTAAAAAAAATACCTGCCAAGTAAACTGTATTTAGAAAATTTGACAATGCAGTTTAAAAAAAAAAGGCTTAAATTAAGAACTGCCGTCCTCCCCTTCGATCCCCGCCGAACCCCTGGAGTTACTATGAATAACCTTGAAAGTGCACTCATTAATATACTTACTCATAGTATCACCATTTTTTCACAATCTGTGTTTGTTTGTTTGTTTGAAATAGGGGGTTCTGGGGTCCTTGTATTAATTGCCACCCTTGTGATATGGGTTTAGTGACAAATTCCATTACGTGTGAGGAAGACAATGTGTTGGTCCCCCCCCCCCCCTTAACTTACCCCTGGGTCTGCCATAAACAACGTAGAAAATACAGGATTGCTATAGATTTTTTAAATTTGGGGGCTTTGCCTCCCCTCCCCCCACCCCCCCTCCCCCCCCCCCCCACCCCAGCCCATACCCCGCGCATTATGCTCCCTGGATCCCCCCCAGTAAGAAATGGTGCCTATTTGCACAGATACAAAACCCTGGCAATAATCCATGTTGAAGTTGGTAAAATAAAAATCTGACCATGTGTTTTCAAGATGAAAATGCTTTCGGCTCAGGTGAGCTATAAATGTCGTGTTTGTGACATTGCCTAACTTTGAAGGCATACATACAGTACGTGTACATGAATGTCATTAATAATAAGTCTGTAGATATATGTAGCTATTTGCATTATCGTCTCTAATTTTTTTACATATGTGCCTCAAAATACATGAAGTTTTTAGTATTATATAGACAGCAGAAAATAAGTAGGTGGATCATCAATAATATTTGAACTTAATCCTCAAGCACAAAAATTTTGAAGACTGTTTACTATCTGGCTGAAATAACACATACCTGTACTATGCATGGTAGTCCAACTATTCAATCATGTCCATTCACACCTTCATGCAGAAAGAAGAGAAACTTTATCAACATAATATTGGCTTTCGTCTTGGAGTTTATTGCACTGAAAAATATATCTCAATTACAACACTAAATCTCTCTTACATCAGGAAATAAAATATATCGCCATTCTGCTTGAACATATACATATACATGCACCATGTAAAATGACACAATTCTAAACACCAAAACATGCAAATACATCATACAACTATATGCCATAGAAGCCTAAACATGCGGGTTTTTGAGTCTTTGATTAGTCACACTGCACTGTTTATTCTGTGACTTTTTTCTTCGACTATAGACCAGAGTCAAATGCCAAAATATAAAATGCTTTGTCAGTTAGAGGATATACACCCCCATTCGATCACTTCAGTCAGCAGACTCTGGGTTACTTGTGGTCCCTGCATTTAGTAATTTTTTTTTTTTTGGGGGGGGGGGGGGGGGTGGGGGGGGGGATGCCTTTGCATGTGCTGGACTATCTCTGTGGAATTCACTGCCACCTCTCACATGAAAAAAACAAAAACAAACACCATCAACGGAGTTATTTAAGACTGAGTTGAAGTTCATTTGTTTCACAACATTTGTATTTTTTCCATTTCTCTATCTTACCTTTATACTTTCATCATCTAGTGTGCTTGAGCATTCAATTTGATTGAATGTCAGCAACATAAATTGTTATTATTATAATCAATTAAAGAAACAAACTAAACAATTTCTTAAAAATCACCCTCAAATGAAAATAAGACAAAAGAAAAAAGTGAATTAAAGACAAATTTCTACATGGATTCATGAAAACTAGTAATGTCAGTGACAGAGCATTCCACATTATATCATGGAAAATAAAAAACTTTGTCTCTTGGTTGTATCAATGGAGAATGGAACTCAGTTTGTTACTTAAGAAAATATATGGACAACTAAACTGATTTGGAACCTGAAGTCCTGATGGGATTTCTCAATAATTTTTCATTTTAAATGTGTCAGTTGATCACAAGAAATGAAAGCAAATTCTGTTACATTCCATGCCTTACAAAACACATGCCACATTCATGAAATAATTGTTTTTACCTATAAAGAGTTGTCAATAGCTTGCGCACAAGGAGATGATAATCATGAGCATCACTAATTGCATTTATACTCTACATGCAGAATGAATTACATTCAGCGTAAGGTGATGTTCTATGGAGAATCTCACAAAGGAAGCATGCAATATACATATTTGTTTCATCCTATCAACAAGCGTATGATACTTTACACTACTACACTATTAAATTGAATGATGATTAGAATCACCACAAGACAAAGCTATTTTCATAGCTTTCATTCATACCTAAGTTAACATTTTTATCTATGTCAATGAGCACATCAACAAATGATAATAATGAATTTACAGAAAAGTAACGGGCCTAATACAGTGCACTCCGGTTATAACGAACACGGTTATAACGAAATTCCGGTTACAACGAAGTAAAATTTAGGGCTGCAACATTATCGACTGTATGTATTTTTACTGTTTATTCATTCGGTTATAACGAAATTTCGATATAACGAAAGAAAATTGCCGGTTCCGAGGACTTCGTTATAAAGGGAGTCCACTGTATTCAAAGTGCATATACACACAATGGAATAGGAAATTGACATCTCACAAAGAAAGCCTGTATTGCTTAATATTTAATGTTCAATGGGTAAACAATTACTGGCATACTCCTGTTCACTGCATGGGATAAGCATAACCTTCCCATGCATGTAACATGATTTTCCACCTCCTAACCTAGCACATATTTGACTGTATAATATCATCATGCTCTAACTCTGCAGTTAATGCCATTTCACCTAGTACAGTACATTCAATCTACGAGTCCATTCACATCAAATCCATCCAACAATGCGGAGACTCAAATATATCTAATATCATTTCAGTCGATCAGTCTATGTTGACTGAGACTCCCACCCCAAGCATCTCTTACCGGGAGATTTTCCTGCCTGGACCCCGTAGCAAACTGGAGACTCTGATCTTGCGAACATGCTCACATCACGAGAGCAAAGCACGACATCCCTTGCAGCCAGGGGTCTAGAGCCCTAATGTGGGCTCAGGAAGCGCTAGGTTAATTGATACTCTCTGGTGCTACCATTGCTTTATTTTTGAACATATATGACAAAACCAATGTTGTGCAGGAGAAAGCTGAATTATAATGTCTTGAAGGCATTATTTATCATTTGCAGATGAAACAAAAACCAAATTTTAGTGCTTTCAAAATAGTTCTAAAATGTGAGTTAGGGATAGAAACAATCAATGTTAAAGTGTCACACAGCGTAATCAATGTTAAGTTTTGTGAAATATACAAAATGAAAATAATAGTGAAGATAAAGTTGTTTCTAAAATAAACCATCTAAATTTATGGTTTATTGAGAAAAAGTGATATATCTTTATATTTTAGGCTTTATTGCAAAATGTTTACATGGTAGGATGTTTTGTGAGACAACTAACCTACACATATGCATCACATGTGATAACTCAAACATTTTTTATAATCACTGCTCCCAATGGTAAACATCACCTTTAAGCAGGAGACACACAGCTAGAGTGGGAGAGCAGGAGATTTGTTAAAGTGGGCTCAAAGTGGAAGAGTTGGAGTCTTTGTGTTGACTTCTCATTCTCTTCAACGAAGAACAAGTCAAAATGGTCTCATCTTTTCAGTCCATCATATGCTATCATGTGGTAGGTTTCCCCACATATATAATGTGACATCTTTGCAAAAGTGCTATTTGATAAACATCACTTAATACTATTAAATGAGTCAAAGAATAGTAGTAAAATAAGAGCATATGCAAGGACTGCCATGGTGGAAATTTACAAAAAAATTCCTGCAATCGATATGCTTTTATTTTTCTCGTGTTTGCCATGTTTGATTCATAAACAAGAAATAAAACAGGATTGATTGCCAGCAATTTAATTGCTTGTCTTGTCAGCAGGCTCTTTCTGTCAAAGACCTCCTGTGGTCATTCCTACAAAAGGACTTATCTCCTTGATGTCACTCAGACCAAGGCTACCAGTTCTTGTCGCAGCCGCCTGGCTTTGTCCCTGAGGAGGGCACGCTCCATGTAGGGCATCGTTACAGCCAGGGGTAGGGCTGAAGGAAGCAGGGCGAGGAGGGTGGAGGCATCCAGCTCCTGTACCAGGTAGCCAAGTACACCTGGAATCATGTGAGGGGATTTAAAAGACAAATTCTGTCTGTCCTGAGCCAAACCAAAGGTGGCAAAGTGACACATTTTAACCATGTCAAAATGCAGTGTTATAGAAAATTGGTGTAACAAAAATTTACGGTTAATCACCTCTGCTGCATCAAATAACCTATTGCACTATTTCGATTTCAATTTGATTTATTCAACACTTTCAGTATAAACACAAGAATATACAGAAAATTGACAACACCATACTATAACAAAGAAAAGAATGCTCACAATAATCATCAGTATAACATTACGAATATACATTTGAAAGTGTTCGGAGACAGACAGGAAGGCTATGCCTTCTATAAAATTGCACTACTTGCAAAGCTGTAGTTTGATAATAGTACTGATGATTATCGTATCCATTTGATAACACTACAGGCAAACCTAAAGTATTACAATGCTGAAGGATCTACCAGTTTGTCACTTGAGTGTGCATTGAATAATATCTAAACTACGCAACAATAAATACCTGTCAACATGTAAATTTGCAGTTTCCTGCAGTTAAAATCGTGACTAATCATTCTGTGGATGTAGCAGGATTATAATGCCTGCAATAATAAGTTTCTTGGGTACATAAAGGGTACACATAGCAAAGAAAACTCTTAATCAAGCAGAACAGAAAAAAAAGTGCATTACTGGCACAGCAGCATTGATATGATAGTGATTATGTGGCAAGATTTAGTGTGTGACAAAATGTGCTATGTTTAATGCACTGACACATTCTTTCCATTCACTGCACAACAGGCATTCATTCAACACAATTTTTTTTTAGTTGTCATGACTATAACAACAGCAGTGGTAGTCACGCTTGTGAATGACTGTGAGTGTATGTTCTTGCAAAGGGCTTCAATCAGGGGGGTGTTTCATCAACGTTTGTCAGCGCTGACAATTTCAGCAAAATCCTTGGTTTTGATTGGCTGAGATGCTCTGGTCACTGACTGTTACTATGGTGATTCAAGTTGTCAGCACTGACAAACGTTGATGAAACACCCCCCAGGGATATTGTAGTGTTTCACACCAGGCAACCGAGGATACATTTCACACCGGGCATATGCCCGTTTGTTCAGAGTATTTAAAACAAATGACAAAGAGCCCTCTTAAGGACCTAGGAACCCCATGGTTATATAATGCACCTGCCCGTTATGCATATTTAGGACCTGTATGTAGGCGAAAAGTTTTCACACTATTCAAATGGGAACATTTGAAAATATTTACAAGTATCTTCGATAACTGTGAATGCACTTATTCAATACATGAAGCCCATTTTTTTTTTTTTTTTTTTTTTTTTTTTTTTTTACTAACTAAACTGAATTAAGTATTATTTTTTTATGGTTTTCAATTTTGATTAGTCAATTTTTTAGAAAAAAAAAGGAGTAAAGTATCATATACACAGTTGAAGCATCTTAGAGGAATGTGTGTGTGTGTGTGTGTGTGTGTGTGTGTTTGTCTGTCCTTCTCAGAGACTCCCACCCCAAGCATTTTCTAATCGGGAGATTCTCCCGCCTGAAACCCCTAGCAAACGGGAGACTCCAATTTGATGTGCGTGAAGCGTGAAGTTCCTTGCAGCCGGGGGTCCAGGGCCTGCTTAAGGACCCTGGAAGCTCTAGGGTTCTAGATGCTCTCTTGTGCTATCTAAGGCTTATTTTTCAACATACAATGCTATTAAGTAAGAAATCATTTCAAGAGGGAGACACAGAGCTGGGGGGGGGGGGGGGGAGAAATTAAATCTCAAGCAGGAGAACGGGAGATTTTGCAAAAATGGGCTTTCGGCGGGAGATCTCCCGTCGAAAACGGGAGAGTTGGAGTCTCTGCCTTCTATATCTCTTCCTTTGTTTATGGACATCTCTCCTCTCACCTGATAGCATCTGGAGTGAGACAGTCTTCCTAGTTTCCATGCCATCAGTGGTTTTCTCCTCCATGCCTCTAACCAGGTCTGCTAAGACGTGTGCCCACAGCTCTGGGCTGTGACCACAGTGCTGGCTGGAGAATTCTACAGCAATGCTGGGGTACTCCTGAATCACCAAAGACAATGCCCCCTGCAGTAATCACAACAAGAAATAATATCAATATCTGGCTCTGCAAAGTTGAGGCACCTCAAGAATCTGTAAGTGTTACATTTTACTTCATAAGGGATGTAAGCTTTTAGAAATACTTCCCTTAGTTTTCACACACTCGAATGGAATGTACATTGTATCTAATAATCTCACGACATTTATTCAAAGGAAATCAAAACCTGAAGAGAAATGTGGATTGAATGAAAGCAGCAACATTGGTAAAACACATCAGTGAAAGTTTGAGGAAGATCAGACAATCGATGCAGAAGTTATGAATTTTTACAGTTTTGGTGTTGGAACCGCTGGATGAGGAGACTACTTGAGTTTATGACATCATGCGTGGACAACAATTATTAAAAAAATGAAGAAAAAAATTCAACGTGCTTTCAATTTTCTAGCATAATGAAAGAGCATTCGACTTACCTCTTTCAGAAAGCAGGGAGAATAATTACTGCCCTTAACAAAAGTCAGTATCAAGTTGATGGAATGTGTGATTTTCATGAAAATTAATTTTTGTGGAATTCCTTTATATTTTTTTTATATTGTTGTCCATACATGACGTCATTACCTCTAGTAGTCTACTCATCCAGCGGTTCCAACACCAAAATGTTAAAAATTCATAACTTTTGCATCGATTATGTGATTTTCCTCAAACTTTCACTGATGTGTGTTTTACTAATGTTGCTGCTTTCACTCAATCCACATTTCTTTTTGGGGTTTGGGTTTCCTTTAAAAAAAATTAGATGCTTGCTGTGACTTCAGTGCATTACAATTAGTCACAATAGTGTGACTGTTGCTTGCAAGGAGTACATACCTTGTAGCTATACATTCTAAACTGAGGCTCAAAGAATTCATATCACAATCGAGACTAAAGGATGCTTAGCACACAGAGTATGTGTATTTGTATTTGTGTGTGTGTGTAAAGATCACCTTGATGTCCAGCTTAGCTTGGCAGAGAAGCTGGAGTGACCCCCGACCTCTTCCATCTTTCATATCCTCTGTCTCCTCGATGACATAGACAGCAACCTCTGAAGGCAGGTGATCGGAGCAGAGAAGACTCTGGTATGGTACAGACAGACAGACAGACAACGGACTGAATACTACAATCAAGAAACTGAAACATCACTCAACCATGCCAAACATGTATATGAGTAGTAATAAAAGATACTTAATGCAAACTAATGTACAAGACTAGTTCTACACGTCAGAAAAAGATCACTTACACTTCAAGACTGCAATCTATCTAATGTACATATATTGCAGCAAGGCAACAATGTGTAGATCAAAAGGAAATTTATCTTGTGTACAAAAAAGCACGCTCTCATGACTCTGCATACTGGTATTGTCTTCTCAAAATCTATCGTTCACATGGCACTCATTTGATTCTATGTAACTTCCTGATTTACATAAATTCTGGTCACTGTCATTACACTATCATCAGTCTCATAAAAACACTGATATAAGTTATAAGGCTGTTTTTATCCAAGACATCATGAACTGAACAATATCATCAATTAAACATCCAATCACAATTAAATCCTTAAAATCATCATCATCACCATATTTAACAATGCAATTCTCACCTGCAAGGGCTGTGTTTATCTACCTCGAAAGAGAGAATCTTATTTCAAAATGTGTTTCAAATGGTGTTTACAAACGTGATTTGAAACACTTTTCTCATGGTGTCACTTTTATCTGACCATCATATAATCGTGATTCGAGTGCTGTCACCGCGCAGCTGCTGTGCGCTGTTCAACCCAGGAAGTAGAGGTCAACTATGAACCACCGAACATGCTTTCATCATTCACGCATAAACAGTGAGTAGAAAACACACATGGCGCAGGCTTTCCTCTGCAATCAGAAACAGCTTGAAGTTGACCTGCGCAGCTCTAAGATATGAACGTGTTTCAAAACGGCATTGCATGTATCTACTTGCAGAAAGGCAATCGTGGTCACAAATGCATTTCCAATTGCCCCTGGAATGGTGTTTTAAATCAACGTTTCTACATGTGTTTGAAAACACAGTTGCATTTATCTGTTACCCGAAAATGCCTTAACCCGTTGAGGATGGACTGATTTTGTTACAACACGCATTTCCCAAGACACTTGCCCGAGTATACTCGGGACTCGTTGTCAACAGGATAAATACATTTAGGATCATGATGCTGCCTCAATTTTTTTTTTTTTTTTAAAGAAAAATGCACCCAAAAATACAACAATCGAGTGACCATCACCAGCCAATCATCATATCTGTTCTCTTTCTTTATATCAATGCCTTCAATTCCGTGTGGGTCACCATCAATCGTTCCTACCACCTCTACCACCATCACTCTCCATATCTCCATCACCATTATCACCATATGCCCACCTGTAATCTCATGAGGACTTCATTACAGCAGCAACATGGACAGCTGGCACCACTCTTGGTAGTGGTCTGAGGCTGGGTGACTGACCCGCTGCGACCCCTCTGTAGCCTCCAGGATCTAGCCTTCTGCTCCAGGCTGGTACATGTTTGTCTCAGAGAACCTGGCAGTAACAGCAACCACACCTACATCATTACTCAGCAATCATTCCTACAGTCTTGCACATGTATAAGTCTGAAACTAAACTCATGTGAAATGTCTAAACCTCAATTCACTAATTCATGAATGTGTATCACTTTCATCAAAAACTTTACGGAACAATTCCATTAAAAAAAAATTACATGCAAAAATTTACAATAATATACATTAGTTATTTTATATCATAATGGTGATATGCTTATACTTTTACAATAAATCAGTTGTTTAAATGAAGAGGCAGAAGAAGATATACTATTTCTTCTAGTGGGAAGTTTTTGTCTAGATCACAAATAGGCTATCAAGTATACTCTTATGACTTACATGAATACAGCCACACCTTAGTTTAAAGCCCCCTATTTATCAATCCTATGACAACATACTTTCTATCTTGCTCCTCATATTCCTAAAATGCTTGAAAATATTTGCAAGAGCAATACACGTATTGACAATCATCATACCATAATAGTTGTGTGGTAAGTGCCGTTTCAATTATTTCTTTCATTGGAAATGGAATGCTAAAACACTGTATAAGTCATTTGCAATGCTAATCTCATACACCAAAATTATCCAGTCACTTTTGAGCTGATAAACCCTGATTTCCAGCACTTTCGATTTCTTCTGCATTGGGTCGTTCTCAAGGCTTGAGAACGGCGAGAACATGCTTGCCGAAACGTCAGAATTGGGTAGGCCCTTTTCAGGGCCACACACATAATACCCTAGCAAGAATAAGTGGTGCACCGTTAAGCCTTCTACCACCCAACGTTCTACTGCCACGGAAGCCTTCAAAGATTTCTTCTTCTGCATTTTTGTGTCTACAGGAAGGTGTACTTTGAGTAGTGTCCGAGAAAATAAAGCAAAATTCCTTTAATCTATTCCACAGCTATACAGCAATTGATAAATTCATCTACAAATGACAGATTAACAGCTGAGAGCATTGACATCACAACATGTTACTTCACACTATGGCAGACTAAACCCTTTGCAAATGATAGCTACCTTGAGGGTTACTACCAAGAAGTTATTCAAATATTCGGACAATATCCATTCTATTCTCTTCATCATGCTTCACTTACTGCACTACCAAGTTGCTACACAATGACTGAAAATTAGGGGTAGATTACAACACTAACCTTGGAAAGGGGCCAGGTTGTTCAGCCAGCTAAATCTTGCTGCAAAGCATCCATCTCCTTGAGGCTGAAAGGATGACATGAAAAGATGGACACCTTGTGGAGTGTGCTAAATGCTATATATTTCATGGAAATTCCTTAAATAAGCAAATGCGCTAAG
This sequence comes from Diadema antillarum, assembly GCF_040938485.1. Classification (NCBI taxonomy): domain Eukaryota; kingdom Metazoa; phylum Echinodermata; class Echinoidea; order Diadematoida; family Diadematidae; genus Diadema; species Diadema antillarum. The sequence continues at coordinate 1,847,631 of NW_027271532.1, forward strand.
TCTTCTTTGTATTTGCTGATTTCCTTCAAACGGCATCTTCCTTTTAATACAGGTCAGCTTCAGCTCCTTGCTATTTTAGCGTCAAACAAAAGCAAACCTCATTTTATGTTGAAATACTTACTTATTCTAATCTCAACTTATCCTTGCCCTGGCCTAATCAAATTGTCCGTAATAACATGGTACTCTTACAGACATAGACCATTGACTATAGAAATGTCTCGTCAGAAATCATCCAAATTCACTGCACTTTATTTCTGTATGACTACACTGATGAGTTACACTGAATTCTTTCCATGTTTAAGTTAATAAAATAATAAATGACTTTCAGAATGATCTGATCTTTGATTTGACTCTTTACCATCACAACGTAACTCATATATTAATCATATGAAAGTGTGCACAGTCTCCATTCAATTTTAATGCACTTTTCTCAAATCAATGGAAAATTATACAATTGAATTCCAAAATTCATCAACTTTTGATCTCAGGCAGATTTCCTGGAATTTGAACAAGCATATTGTCTACAGGTAATCATTGCATACTTGCTTGAATTTCACCACATGCTTCTTGAATTATTGCTCAAATGCTAAACTTTGCATCAACTCTGTCACCCTTGTGTCCACTATTGTAACTCACCTCATTCAAACATGGTAGTAGATACATAACAAAAGTCAAACTGTGAGCAAGCTGTTTTCCTGTCAAGACGGTAAAAATATCAACACATAAACAATACAACGACTGTTAACATTACGCTTGTAGTGGAACTTTGTGGCAAGATAATGAGACTGAATGTCAGCACATCATCTGATGGTAAAGCAGTGTTCACAGGCATCCACAGATAAAATATATCAGAAGCCTACCACATGAGCATGTGTCCTTCTGCATGCCCTGGAGGTGTTCATCATGGATGGGTGATCTGCATGGAGCAGCTGGCTGAGATAAATTGGGACGATCTCCTCCTATAAAGATAGAGTGGTACAAGAGATGATGAATGCATTTTAGTTAAATCTTGAAAATTTCTCATTGAAGGCTCTTGATATTTTTCCTTACTTAACCCCTAAAAGATCAAGGTACAGTCAACCTCGGATACCTCGAACTCGGATAAGCCGAATATCGCTTACCTCGAAGGCAAAATGAAAGTCCCGATTGTTCCTATGGAGTTTTCGTGTGTTAAAATTCGCGTAGCTCGAAAAAAACTAACTCGAAGTTCGGTTACCTCGAAGGGAAATCTCATGTCCCAATCTTAATTAACTTATTGTTTTTCCCAGCATGTTGCTCGAATTGAAATTGCAAACATCACTCAGCATTTATGATGAAGCGCGCGTGGACAGTGAAGACATGTCACAAATCTTTTCACACTCGATTGTAAATATTCTGAGCCCCAAACGATCGCGCGCCCGAAGAAATACCCGCTACACAGCTGACAAGGAAAATAAGTGCCTACGTGTGTAGGCACTTACTGTGCCTACACACGTACACGGTATGCATATAGCAGCTGTGCAAATGGAGTGCTTACAATAGCACTAGGCTCTTTCTTTGACCACTCTGTTTTGATTTGCGATCGTGATAGTCATGCCGTGCGCGTACATTTCTTAACCGGCGTGGCGCACCTGCTTAGGTGTTGACAGTTATATCTTTGGCATTAATCACGGTCCGCTGTCCAAACATCAATCTCCCGCTAGTGTTTTTTTTGTTTTACTTTTTTCCTTTCACGAAGTTTGTTTCATTAATTCTCCCCCAAGAACGCAAGCTCTGAATACTTTTTTTCCAGCAATGCGATTATGAAAAATGTGTGGTATATAATCTGGAAGTATAGGCCTAGCATAATAAAGAATAGTATAGATATGATTTAACAACAGTTTATTCTGATAAATTTCGAAGTAACGGAATAATACGCTTTACGATTTTCAGACAAAAAAAAAAGAAATCATCATGTATTTTACCCCTGTTTTGACTTTAATCTTTTTTGAGTTTTCGGTATTTTTTTTTCTTTTCTAGCACAATCGTCAAGGCCCCCTAAGATTGTTTCGCTTTTTTTTTTTAATGCGAACAATCCTCTTCGGTAAATGTTTATGATTACAGTAATAGCACTGTCCTCATAAGCCATAGCCGGAATCTGATCTTGAAATATTACTCACTACTCAAGTAGCCCATCCTTCATGTACTGTGCTGCACTTATTCAGGGCTCGACACTTACAGTGGCCCGGGGCCACCAAAACGCACGTCGGGCCACCAAAAAAGTCGAATGTTTGCCTTTACTTTTGGAGATGAACAGCGGTAACAATCGGCCCCGAAAGTTGCTACAATGAATGTCAGATGATTGCTTTTGATTTTGGAAATGAATAACAGTAATATTCGACTCCATACGATACTAAAATAAATGTGGGATGTTTGCTTATACTTTTGGAAATGAATAACGGTAAGATTAAGCTCTGTACGGTGCTTAAATTAATGTCAGATATTTGATTTTGCGTTTGGAAATAGACAAGGATAACATTCGGCTCCGAAAGATACAAAAATAAATGTCGAACGATCCCTTAGACGTTCGGAAATGAATAACAATAGTATTCAACTCCGTATGATGTTTGCTTTTATATTCGAAAGTAAATAGCAATAACATTCGGCTCTGGAAGATGCTAAAATAAATTTCGAATGTTTGCTTTGACGTTCGGAAATAAATAATAATATTCAACTCCGTACGATGATAATATGAATGCCGGATGATTGCTTTTACGTTCGAAAGTACATAGCGATAACGTTGAGCTCTGGAATAGGCTAAAATGAATGTCGAATGATCCCTTTTACGTTCGGAAATGAATAACAATAACATTCAACTCCGTACGATGATTAAATAAATGTCGGATGTTTGCTTTTACTTTCGAAAGTAAATAGCAAGAACATTCGGCTCCGGAAGATTCCAAAATAAATATCACAGTCATGATTGCTTTTACATTTGGAAGTGAGTAGCAGTAACATTCTGCTCCATACGATGCGAAAATAAATGTCGGATATTGGCTATTACACATTTCGAAATTAATAACACTAACATTCAGCTGCGTTTGATGGTAAAATAAATGTCTGCCTTGACGTTCAACAATGAAAAACAGTAACATTCAGCTCCATTCGATGATAAAATGATTGTCAGATAATTCATTTCACTTTTGGAAGTGGACAGCAGTAATATTGGGCTCCGTATGATAGTAAAACGAATGTCGGATGTTTGCTTGGAAATTAAGAAATGAATAACAGTAATATTCTGCTCCGTATGATACTAAAATAAATAACTGATTGTTGCTTTTACATTTGGAAATGATTAACGGTATCGTCTGCTGACTGTGAGTGCTGCTGGTAGACACATGGAAGACCGGTACGTAGCGGTGCGACATTGCCGTCGCTCCCTGTAGCTCAAAACAGTCTTGGTGAGCTACATGTACACCCATAGTTGTGCGAAATTTTAATAGTTTGCAAAGCTAAGACTGTGATTCTTGTGTTGGATATTGTGTAAGAGATGAGGAAAAACGAATAGTGATCGAGGGGGTACCTACGCCGACGCGACAATGTACATTCAGCACGCATGTTCTGCAACCCTGTCTTGCACTCGATTACGTACCGGTATTTTCTTTTTGTTTTTATGGTGATAAGTCATTTAATTGTCCACCAGGAAACACTGATGAAAGAATAACATCGATTTTCATTCAATTCATTCATATTAAAGTCGATTCAAATCCAATTGACAAGCATACAAACTAGAAATATCACTGAAGGTGATTAATACCCCCGCCCCATGACGACAGTCTTACCCAAGGAATGATCTTTCCTTGATCTTCTGCCATTTAAATGCCGTTACCATGGCAACGCAGCTTCTGACACGTCCGAAAAATATGTCTTGCACATCTTCCCACCAAGACTATTGTGTGTGCCACATTTCATAAGCTTTTGTCAAAAACTGAGGAAGTAGTTCAATCCACAAGATCTTTCCTTGATCTTCCGCCATTAATATGCCCTTACCATGGCAACGCAGCTTCCGACACGTCCAAAAAATATGTCTTGCACATCTTCCCACCAAGACCAATGTGTGTGCCACATTTCATGAGCTTCAGTCGAATACAGAGGAAGTAGTTCAATCCGCAAGATCTTTCCTTGATCTTCTGCCATTTATATGCCGTTACCATGGCAACGCAGCTTCCGACACGTCCGAAAAATATGTCTTCCACATCTTCCCACCAAGATCAAGGTGTGTGCCACATTTCATAAGCTTTGGTCAAAAAACTGAGGAAGTAGTTAAATCCGCAAGATCTTTCCTTGATCTTCTGCCATTAATATGCCGTTACCATGGCAACGTACTTTCGGGTACTGTCAAAAAATGCGTCTTGCACATCTACAACCAAAGGCACACATCTGTACCAAGTTTCATGGAAATTGGGCAAAAACTGAGGAAGTAGTTTGCAACACAAAATTTTCCATCATTTTGGCTCATAATATGTGAGCTGTTACCATGGCAACATACTTTTTGTCACTGTCAAGAAATGTGTCATGCTGACCTATATCCTAAGACAAACATTCAATATGAATTCCATGAGAATTGGAAGAACACTGATGAAGCAGTTTTGCCATGAAGCATTTTGCCCTATATTTTACCAATAACATGCCGTTACCATGGCAACACACTTTTTGCCACTGCGGAAATATGTGTCTTGTACATTAACATATTCAGATGAACATCTGTACCTAATTTCATAAAAATTGATCAAAAACTGTGGGAGGAGTTCGCGACGCAAGATTTGTACCCATTTTTGCCCATAATATGCCGTTACCATGGCAACGTACTTTTGGGTACTGTCAAAAAATACGTCTTGCACATCTACAACCCAAGGCACACATCTGTGCCAAGTTTTATGGGAATCGGTTGAAAACTGAGGAAGTAGTTCGCGACGCAAGATTTGCAACGGACCGACCGCCCGACCGCCCGACCGACCGCCCGCTGATTCCTATATACCCCCTTCAAACTTTGTTTGGCGGGGGTATAAAAATCGGTAGGCACTGTAACAGATACCATGTTGAACATCGACAAAAATCGGATAAGTCGAAGAAAATTCGACGTACGCGTACCTCGAACCAATTTCTTCAGTCCCGACGACTTCGAGGTATCCGAGGTTGACTGTATTTGGGGAGTTTTTGGAGTGCAAAGTAAAATATGCAAAGTATCCAAAATATCCTTCAATGCATGCACTGGGGATAAATCTATACAATTCCAAGTACAGTATGTGGCAATTATGAGGTTGCAGAATGGTGCATGTACTGGGAGTACATTCATACAATTCCAAATACAATATGTGGCAAGTATGTGGTAGCAAACCTGTGCATGTACCAGGGATACCGGTAAATCTATACAATTCAAATTTTGATATGTGGCAAGGAAGTGGTTGCAAAACAGTGCATGTACCGAGGGTAAATCTAATACACAACTACAATTAGTACAATAATTATACAGGTAATCACGTAGTGTAATCTGATACCAAAAGAGATGTAGGTAACTCTCATAAATATGCAAACAAAGGAGCGCCAGATACACAGAAATCTTGATGGTCTTTGGTCACAGCAAGAGAACAACAATTGCTTCATAATGAGATGAATTCTGGACCTGGCTTTACAGGAGGCTCTTTTTACAAGACACTTATTTCACACTGCTCCAGTCCACCCAGCATTGGCAGGATACTGGCTAAAGCTGGAAGTTAAACTTATGCTAAGCTAAACTTATTCAGACCAAAGTTATGTCCATGGATAATCAAAATCTACATCAATATGTCCATGGTCGTTGTAAGTAAATCGCATAAAGTGAGCAAAGCTGTGGTCAGATAGGTCTCTACATACACCCAGGACAGTCTATTTCATTTCAGTTCAATGCAATGCAGAACCTCAAGTTAGTTCCTTTTATTTTTTGGAATTGGGAAGGCATTTATTTTTCACACTAATACAAATAGCTAAAATGGCAATGATGTACATTCTGACCCTGCCATACGTCAATAGAGTAAAGATTAAATTAGATGTGTACTATACCATTGCCTCCTGAAAGACATGATGCCATTTTGAATCACTCATGACTGACTCTAGCAATCTTGTGAGCAGCAAGCTGTGGCCTGATGACCCTGTGTGCAGTGCCTAAAGAAATGGAATGAGCACAAAGCATAGTGTATGATTATTCTTTCATATCATCGCCCAATCCTATGTTTCCTACCCCCTAAACCAATGTGAATGGATCAATTAAAATGTCTAACACACATCTAAATCCACAAACAACCCTGTGAATGTTAGATATTGCAAGATAACTTGAAAACATTTTAGAGACAATCTGTAATTGGTGATGATCACTAAATTTATTAACTGAGTATATATCCATTCTATTAACAAGCACAAGACATTGTTACACTTGCACAAACAACACAGAGACATGATGAATTCATAAAATCATTCACATTTCTCATATGTAACTTAAAATAGTTATTCCAAAGTAATACAAATATGTTACATGCAGAAAAGATCAAATGGATTCAAACAATCCATATAAGAGAGTAGGATGTGTTCAATTTACATAACTTTCTATACTTTCTATGCACAGTATTTAGACGAGCATCCACTTCCTATTCCAGTGATGAGACACAATTACTGATGAACGTTTCACATTTTGAAACTGGATGAACACACACATACCTTCAATAAGGTGATGGCTTCTTTCAAAGAAAGCTTGTCATTGTCAAGAAGTTGTAGGAGCACCTCTACCATCCCATCTGTTGCTTCTTTGCACAGCAGCTACAGTGTAATCAAACAAAAATTCATGAACAACATCATACTGTAAAACCAGAACATTCACAGCATGAAACATCTGCGAATAATTTTGGAGCCGACTGCCTTTTTCACAGGATGAAACTTCCATGATGGTGTACAGCATTATATTGGTATTCAATGCATTTGTGGGCAAAAACTTTGTTGTGCATTTTTACTTTCACAAATTTTGGCTCCTTGCAAAATATGCAAAATTTTCATGCACAAAAAAAATTCTGGTATAACAGCGCTTTTTCCAGTCCTGCATGCAGCAAAGTCTATAAAACTTTGGATCAGACAACATACCGTAACCAAGCTCCACAAAAATACATCAGTATTTGACTCTTTTATATAAACTTAGAAGAACAATATATGTCATGTGTGGAAGCAATCAAATGCATTGTAAGAGAATCAGACAATTAAGAATTTTATGATATTTCAATGTTTAATTGAGGTATTCATATCAACAAAGACCTACAAGAGTGCAATCTAGCTTGAAAAACTGTAAAGTAACATTTCCCAATATAAGATATGAACAGCAGAATCAAAGAACTTATCAAATCTCTATATTTTGCATCCTCAAAGTAAATCCATCTTCGTGCCTTGAGCTTTTGTATTCAATTATTTATTCCTTCGACTTAGCTTTTCATAAAATTTAAGATATTGGAATAACGTGCTTGTGAAATATAGCTACTGTACCCTGGCAAAATCTGTGAGCTGCTTGTCATCACTGAGAATAAGGTGAGCATTGGCAGGGATGAGTTCAGTGACCTCACTGGGAGTCAAACAGGAGGTCGCAAACTTTGCCTGCTCCATCTCACCCAGCTCAAGGTGGATGAGAATCATGCTGATGTTATCTGTAGAAGACCATCTGAGAAAAGATGCAGAGAGAAATTAGGATCTAACTTTGACTGCCTCACTGTTTTCTATGGCATACATTGTGCATTAAAGTGAAAACTAAGTTTCGGTAAGTGCTGGAGAACCCGTCTAGCACCATTTCATTTTTACTTGCAATATATCGAAAGAGTCCACTAAGAAACTTACCTGGCTGACGCGGTTTGCCGGAATGATGAATCGATTTGGAGTATTTTGAGAAAAATAATAATAGTAGGAAAACCGACTTTTATTCCAGAAGGCTCCAGACTAACTCGGTCTCGGGAAAAATTCGACCCTACTTCAGACAATTCACACGCAGTAAGTGATCGCCACATTCTACTGGCCACTGCAAAGTACCAAATGAGGCCTAACTGAATGGACAGGAAAGTGCGTGCTAACGTAATCCTGTACAAAACACTTGAAACAAAAATGACAGCGCGCGGTCCTCAGTTGCTGAGACGTGCGGTCTTTGGAGTTTTTGTTGTTGTTTATCAAGGGCCTTTGATTGTTTTAGAGGTGCTTGATAAGCGCACACTAATTTTGCTTGCGCGCAAAAGAGGTTTTTGATGCGCGCGTTGTAGCAACTCGGACCATTACTGCGAGTAGCCAGAACACGAAGCGCTAGTTTATACAGGCGGCTCCCATAGGACAACACTGTACAATCAGAGGGACAACCATTACAACTCATCCCGCCGTCAAAGCGAAGCCGAGTTATCCCCGAGTCCGAGTTTAGCCTGACCCCGTTCGGGTAAGTTCTGAGACTGAACCTTTTTGGGTAATATTTCGCTTTTTCGTCGTTACCCATCGAATATCTTGTAATAACATCGTTATCCTGCACATTTCCTAAGCATAAGTTCACATTTGGGAGCGAAATTTGACAACTTTTGCAGGCCTACCAGAACTTTGTTTGGGCTTTAAGTATGCATACCAAATAATGTGCACCTACTATAAAGCTTGCGGTAAAGTTAACTCGTTGAGGACGAGTCCCGAGTATACTCTGGCACGTGTCTATGGGAAATGCGTGTTGTAGCATAATCAGCCTGTCCTCGGCAGGTTCAAGACACATTGGTCATTTTACGAGGATTACATGTATTTTGCAGAAAATTTATCACATAATATAAAGAATAGGCAATAAGACATATGATCAAAAAGATACAGAGTAGACAGTAAATTTAAGCATTAAAAAACAACATACTGTAAAATGATATATTCGCAGCATAAAATTTTCACGAATTGGAGCCGATGGCCTTTCTTGTGGCATGAAATTTTCGTGAATTTCCACTGGCATTTAATGCATATAGTGTAGGATAAGAACTTTTGCATGCATTTTAATTTCACGAATCTTAGCTCTCGCAACATTAAAATGCATGTGAACATTCCTCGTTTTACAGAGTCCCATCATCTCTGTGCTTTTTGTACAACACTTTTTCTTGACTCAAATTACAGTTCTAATGCTGGAATTAATACTGTAATACTGAAACTGGATACTATAATACTGGAACTGAGAGTGCATCCAGCTGGGTGATATTGGTGTGAGAAAATTAGATACTGACAATTACATGAAACAATAGGAAAGGAGGAGAGAGGAGAATCAATAGGAAAGGAGGAGAGAGGAGAATAAACAGGCAAGCAATAAGATTGAGGTAGAAAGAATAGATAAGGGAAAATGACAAAGGAAGAAGAGAAAGAAGGAGATGACGAGAGGAGAGAGGAAAGGAGGAGAGAGGAAGAGAGGAGAAGAGAAAGAGAAAGGAGAAAGAACAGAAAACAGATCTAAAAATCCAAGACAGCTATCAGTTGTCCTTGGAAATATTTTTCTCGTGATTATTGGAAAATTTGCATTGTTTGCATTTAAGTTGCATGTTCTTCATGCATGTGGTAGCAATGGTACAGACATTCACACATGTTGCGAGAACTAGGCACAAACTGTGCAAGAATGGTTTTTGGCTCCATTGTCGTAATACTAGTACATTCAGAAAAAAAAAAAAATTCTAAATGTTTGTCTTTACCATTTGTTTTTACATTAAATCAGCTGCTAAGTCTCTTGTCATATACATTGATAATAGTGCGACAGTGTAGAGGAGTAATCGACTTAGATATCTCTCTTGCATGCTTCTGCTCAACTTAGCACCCAAGCAGCACAAGTACATGCCATAAAAATATGAACTCTAAATTACCGCCTCTTACTTTCAGTAACAATCTAATTCTCTAACACGGTCACATACTTACTGGTAGGAATCTTGTGACTGCTGCTGTTTTAGCCTCTGGAGAACGTCCAACTTCTTCTGGGGGCTGAGGTATTCCTTTAACTTTCCCGAAAGAAAAATATCTGAGCATCGCGAAGGCTTGATGTGTGAATAGACATCAATGATGCGCTCTGCTGTGTCCTGGCAACAATGTAGGTTATGTTTTAAGTCATGATAAACAGCACAACATTCAGAAAGCACATCAAATCTTACATGTATCTTCCCACAGAGACCATATAAATACTCTTCTATATCTTCTTTTTTTGTGTGTAATGAATTAAAAGTTCCCATATGTAACCTACATAACTATATCTTTGCACTAGAGTTATTGTTTAAATGAGATGTAGTTATAAGAGCAGCATGACTATACCAAGAATACTACTGGATTCAAATTGAAAATTACAATTGCCTTTAGAATTTCACTAAGATGTTCACATGAATTTGACTCATTATTTTTTTTTTTCACAGCAGAAAAGTACACAAAGAAAAATTTGTGGCAACATACATAATCATTCTCTTCTGTAGTTCATATTGTGTAATTTACTCTTTCATAAATGATATTTTACATTGAGGATGAATATCATAAAAATGTCTGGGCATGGAAGGAGTCAATAACTACAAAATTACATCCCCTTCATTGGGTAACACATGTTTCTCACTAAGAAATAATCTCCCTGCACTTCTCTATTGGCCATTGAGAAGTAGATATCTAATGTCAGTTAGACAGTAATGATTACACACAAACCTTGTCCATTTCTACTTCAGATGCATCTCCAGAAAACAGTTTAAAATCAAGGTAGCTGGCCAATCCTGGACCAAGTGACAGATCCTGGAAAGAATTAAGACATTGGTAAGTTTTTTTCTTTTGATTTATCTTTTATTTCATTGTCATTCATCCTATCTTGAGTATTTGCAAATTATTACATTCTGATGCTTACAGAGATGGCAAGTACCTTTAATAACAGAGACATTGCAAATCTGAGTGCAAACATATTGCTAAAATAAATCTGCATGCCATTTTCACTTCAGGGTCCATGATGACTGCAACAAGCTTTGCAAAATGCTATTTCTCTCATAGAAGAAAGAAATGGAATAGTAGGTTGAGTCTTCATGAAAATTGTACAAAAAATGTGAAAGAATAATTACTATTTGACTCTTGAGAACTTGTTTGTTTTTGGTTTTTTTTTTCTTGTTCTCTGTCTTCGGACACCAGCATATGAAATGCAATGTGCAAACAGTCCAGGTTGATTATGCATTAAATTCAAAGACAAACTTTCTTGAGGATACAGCAACAAGCTGTTCATTCACCTATTCCTGACTGAATAAATCAAAATGATCGAAATTCAAAGAACTTGTAAATCAAAATACTGGGAATTACATTTGCATGCAAACTAGGCCTCATGCATCGTTTCTGCTTGTTAGGAAAAACCCACTATGGAAGGATGCTTATGATTTGAATATGGTCATAAACCGGTCTATTGTGCAACAATCATGATCTTTATTTGGATGGAGAACCTAATCTATAGCTGCATAGCATTATTAGGTACTCAGTTTTTAAAATAAAATATCCACTTGCTGACCAATCTTGTCTTTTCCAATAACATGGTGTGGGCAGTCCAACATGAGACAGGACTCTAAAACAAAGCAATCATCTTTTATCTCTGCTTGAATACACACCAACTAATACTGGAAACTATTTTCAGAATACCTCCGACAGATTTAAAAATGATCCACTCGCACTGGAAATTAAAGTTTTACATGTATTCTCCCATTAGACCTAAACATGTATAGTTTCAAAGACAAAACTTCCCTGTCTCTCAATACATTTTATTTTTAGTACATCTAACACATTCTTCTTCTTTTTTTTTTTTTTTTTGGGGGGGGAGGGGTGCTAAGGTAAGTGTAACCTTCGATACCTCACATCTGGAAACATTATTACCTCTGCCACGGAGGATATGTTTTTGCCAGCATTGGTTTGTCTGTCTGTTTGCAAAATAACTCAAAAGACTGTGAACGGATGTGCATGAAACTTACATGGAAAAGTTGATAATGACATAAGGAACAGATGATTAAATTTTGGTAGTGATCAGGGAAATTTTATGAATTTCATAATGAAATTAAAAAAAAATCTTTTGGCAAACAGGGTCACGTATTTGAGGTCTGCATATGTGCATTAAAGCATGTGCAGGCTCTGCTCAAGGCACTGCACCGCAGAAATCTGATGATGTAAAACACAAGGCTACTTCATCATTGGGAAATTGGGTAATATTCAGCATGCTTGTATATGGGTGGAAATTAGCTGCTTGGCGGAGGTCTGCGCCCTCGGAGTGCTTTTCTAGTTAATGCTTGTAACAACCACGAACCACAAATTTAATAAAATAGAACTGAGATACATGCCTCCACCTTTTCCTTTTAACTACAACTGACTCACTTTATGTCTGAGACAGGCATGACTTTGTTTGAATTCTACACCAATGTAGAAAGACATAGAAAGACAACCTAAAAACACTTACTGTAAAACACGATATATTTGCGGCATGAAAATTTCGCGAATTGGAGCCGACGGCCTTGCTCGCAGCAAGAAATTTTCACAAATTGCCTCTGGCATTCAATGCATATTGTGTAGGCAAGAACTTTCGCATACAATTTAATTTCGCAAATGTTGGCGCTCGCAGTATTGGTGGAGATGAGAATTGGACTTAACTTTTTGCAAGATACTAAGAAAACACTTATGAAATAGTACAGAGCATACCATTTTAAGAGGAATTGAAAGTTTATTTGAGGAAAATAGGGTTTGGAATGACTGAAACATCCAAAAACAAAGTAAAACAAAGCGATCATAATAAAAGGTGGGTCCCACACTTTATTAGAATCGCTCTGTTTTGGATATCTCGGCCATTTCAAATCCAATTTTCATCGAATAAACGTTGAATTCCTCATGGAATTACATGCTCTTTCACATTTCATAAGAGGTTTCTCATTATCTCACCAAAAAATGTTAGAAACTTGAAATTAGATCTCAACCATAACTATACGATCCCTTTAAAATGCATGTGAACATTCCTCATTTTAGAGATTCACATGGCTCCTGCACCACTGCCTGGCAGCCACAAAAACAGTTATGATGACAAATGTCTAGTTTACTTAGGGGTTACTACAGATTGCTTGTGGATGATAGAACAAATATGGAAACGTGTTGCTTGAAGGTTTGCATGGTGAAGTAAATGAGGGAGAAAGGCTTGCGGTGACACCATGTGTGTGTAGTCCTTAACCGGATTGATACTTGGCAGAAGAAGAGCCTAGAAAGAGGGGAATTGAAGAGGGAAGCGACATATGGGGGTTGTAAGGAGGGCAAAAAGTGACGAGTGGGGGACAGCAATGGTCTGGAAGTTAAAGTTGCACTAGTGGAGACAGTAGAGAAAGGAACAGAGAGAGTGGTAAGAAAGAATAGAGTGAGAATCAAGCATTAAAGATGTTCGGATATTGTAGGAGGAGAAAGATGAAATGGAAGGGAAGAGGATGTGGAAAGTAGCCAGATGAGAATTCAGAGAGAAAAATCACCTCCTGCTTGAATTGCTCCTGCAGAGATCCTGTAATGGATGCCAAGATTTCTGAGATGGGCCGTTCAGACATGTTTAGGTAGGGGAGAGTCAGCGGCCACTCTGACTCACAAGTGCTTCTGATGAATGAAGAGAAGAGAGATTAGACTACAACTGCCACACACACAAAAAGTGGTCATAGACTGATAAGACATGACACAATTCAAGACACGCCTACACATTTAGCATATGTCCATGTTTTATAAAGTTGGCACTATGCAACACTGAAAGTTCTCCATGTAACACTTTTGCTAGTAGAAAAACAAAAATGCAGAAAAGTTTGAGTTCTCTATGATGACGATGACGATCCACAACATTTGTATAGTGCCATCTGTTTTAGAAACATTCAAAGGCGCAGACTCCTCCAAGAGAGTTGCGTATCTATCATGCTCATCAACCACCAACTGCTCCATTTGAGTTTTGTTCATTTCCTCTGTATACACTGTATGTGTTAGGGAATAATACATGGAAACACCTAGAAATGCCTAATTCTTCAAACTGATCTCAGCATGGATAAATGGCTTATGTCTACAGTGTCATATAATTAATCTAGTGATGAAGCATGCAGGTTTTACAGCTCATTTTAATTTCTTCTCCAAACAGCAGGTGATGAAGACAGGCAATGACACAAACTGATTATGATATACAACATTACCAACAAGACATGCCTTGTTCTTATAATGAGCTTGATAACAGAATATTTACCTTTGTATTGTGATCACTACAGCTAAGCTGACACTGAAAGTACACAACAATGAAATACAAAATTATCATCCAGACTCACCCAGCATAGACCTGTCCAAGTAATGCACTGGTTTCCTGAAACAGTCTTTTCATCGCCTCCTGATCAGCATCCTTGTCCTCCTGACCACTGCCAACATCCTTGTTGCCATAGCAACACTGCAACAGCTTGGCCCGTGCCAGAAGGTGGGCTTCCAACACCAAGTGTTGGTAGGCTGATATGCTGGCCTGACGGAAGCTAGTGGCCATCTCAATCATGTCCACGAGGAGGTCAGTGGCCGGAGCCTTTTGCAGGACATACACACTCCAGTCACTGAAAACGTAACACAGAAATTAGGCATTTCCACCATTGAAGACCTGCTTGATGTACACTAGGGCAGAACCTAGAAAATCCTTGGCAATGGAGGTAAAGGTGCAATGATTTAAAGAAATATAACCTAACCGTGTAACTTCATGGTCTGTCTGTCTAAGATCACTGACCATGGCAGCCCAGTCCCTAGAACAAAAAGAGCAAACACACCAACAACTATATTCTCACCATTGCAATCCATTTCAATAGACCACTTCTGAAATATATTCCAATTTGGTGCATACCTTGTTCACAAAAGTTGCCCCTAACAACCACAAAGCTTGCCGGTGGCTTGCCCTACCTAGCAACAACTAAGTGAATTCCTGCCTGTGGAACTTAATGGGAGGGAGCAGGTAAATGACATGCTTTCTTACTTGGCTGTAAGAAAAGAAACATTTATAAATTGCAATACATTACGGAAACGGTCTATTCACCCTCTAACACAAATATGCTACCACTTATGTCTGTCTCACCTATTAGATGCATGCTCTCCACTGCTCTTCTCCTTGCACATGAGAATCACATGACGGTCACATGACGCAACAGTCTGCACACTCAGGAATGGCCGCAAGCTCACCAGGCAGATGTCGGTAGTGGGGTCAGGACATGCCTTTAGACAAGGATTTTCACAGCTCAGGTTAAACAGGAATAGACACTTTCCATTAAAAAAAAATGACATCACCATTTGGCATAACTACTGCTGAGAATGACATCATATGAGAACAATAGGCGTTTTCACATCAGCCCGATAAAAAACCAAGCTCGAGATATTTTTCGCGATCGCAAATTAGCGCACTATTTCATTTCCTATTCACATCAGCCCGAAGAGCATTAGCCCGAAATTTTTTTCGAGCTAATGCGACAGCTGAGCATGCGCAAACAGCGTCAGGTATACCAGTAGAGCGCGCGCTTTCAAAAAAATTACCCGCGTGATCACCATCACACACGCTAGGCATGATGGGATGCATCACGCTAATTTCTTGAGGCGATTTCACATTATCAAACAGCGCGCTAGTTTGCAAATTATCTCGCTATTTCTGAAATTTCCCGAGTTGGACTCGAGAAATTTTCTCGATCAGAGCGATAAAATTAGCGCGCTAATTTGTATTCACATTATCAAATAGCGCGCTAACTTGTGATCGAGTTAATTTCCCAAATCAGAAAATAGCGCGCTATTTCGAAACATTGGGCTGATGTGAAAACGTCTTTAGATTAACCAGCAGACTTTGCAAAAGTTTCACTTTGCAAGAATAATGGGATAAAATGTATTACAATTGCTGGCAAAGGCATACAAATGCATCCGCCGGAGTATGAACATAAGTGCATGCATTCATACATTTTTTCCTCCATTTTTTTTTTTATTGTGATTTCATTAGTAGCCATACATTCCACTTGAATGGTTAATAAATATACAAAATGAATATACCTAACATAAAATGAGTACACTTGAGTCATCCTCTTGAACATTCAGGAATGTGGAAATATTTAATGCTCATACACAAATATACACAGCATAATATCTCCTGTTAATGAGCACACTAAACAAATGTGAACAAATTTTTTTTTTTTAATGCAAAAATGCATAACTACCCATCCCCCCATAACACAAACAACAATATTTCTTCCCTTATCATTAATGCCTTAATCTGCCCTTTATATAAGCACCCCCCCCCCCAACCTTCCTTTCTTCTTCCTACCCATACCTTCTCACCACCCCACCCCCTCCCCTTTAAGCTACCTATTCTCACATAATTCCCACATTATAATTATTGCCTGTTGTGGAATACAATGCTTCATTGGTGCACATAAAAAGAAAGCAACTTTAGTTTGTGGGTGACTAAATGGCATGGTGAAACAAGTGCTTCTTTCCAAGCAGACCCATATGCATTGTTTCCGATCTGCACCTTATCAGGGAACGTAGTTGAAAAATTCTATAAACCAACCCAAGATCAATGGACAAACACACAACAATCTTGACATATAAACACACTCACGTTGGACACACCGTCAATGCTCTCTGTATTGTGGATGGCTGCAGCAGTAATCCGATGCGAGTACGTCTCCAGTCCACTGGGAGACACAGCATACAGGAAATCATGACCCACCTGCAACAAGATCACATTTGCATGGAGATGGTTTCAATAATGAATGGATATTTGCCAAGCATTAAAGCTTTCAGAGCTGTTTCCACTAATAAATGGTCAATCCCTTTTGCTCTCTGAATTCTACATTTCTTTTAACATGAATATGTACATGCCAAAATGAGAGGTAATATACATGATTTAACAGTTTTCCTCTGTTTCAGAATTGCTGCAATCAGAACTTTGCAATGCTTCACTTTAACATCTGTAAAACTCTTCACATTCAGACTAATGGATCTAAAATAATTCTTAGTAGTTCAAGGGTAAGAGTCCTATGTATACTGCAGCAATACAATGGATGCCCTAATTCTTATGCTACATAGTATATGAGAACAACTGCATCTTTACAACCATTTTCATTGCACATTGTGTCCTTGGTGTATGTGAGTATGAACATAAGCGTGAATACATGCTGCTTAATATGGAATTAATGTTTTGATATGTTCTCAATATAAACAACAACAAAAATGTTGAATCCTGCCACTGCTAAATGGGTCATTAGCAGCACACCAGGGATCAGCAGTGTATCAGCTATTTAAGTACTGGACACCTCCCCCTGGCTGGACGGTGCTGCGTTGGGATTCCCTAGACAGCACCCCCATGTCATCTTTCCACACTTCCCCACAATTCCCTAGCACTAATGAGAGTATCAATCTCACCATCACTGATTCCGAAGTGGAACCCCAATCCTCCAGCCAATGGTTCCGGCTACTGACACCCTTAAACTTTTTCATTCACGATCGCTAATCATGTTCCCTCTACACCCCATCCCCCATGCCTTCCCAACAAGCCATGCAGATCCTGTCTCCACTGCTCCACAAGTCATCTTTACGTTCCTCAATATATTACTTCCCTCATCCATCTACACCTTCCAATCATTCCCCGCTGCTAACATTCCTTCAAGGTCCCTTCCTCCTCACACTGCATCTTGTCCCTTCCTTTACAAATTAGATCCCTTTACCTTTTAACAGGAAGCCCATTCTTCTTTATTGCCTCCATTGCTGCACTTGCCAATCCCTCCATCTCCTTTAACACCTGGCTGTGCCTACATCTATAGTCCTGCAATAACCTTCTACACGTAGATAGAATGTGCTCCAGCAACCCCCTTGCTTTCCTGCAAACCCTGCATCCACCATCCCTCCCAACTCCCCACCTCTTCAGATTCACTGGTGAAGGCAAAACACCAAAGGTGGAGCTGATCAGGAAGCACACAGCTCCGGAGGACATTAACCTGAGGTCATCCCACAACATCCCACACCATTAGAAGTCCGGAAATCCCCAACTGTAGCAGTCTTTAAATCACGACTCAAAACACATCTTTTCATTTGACTGTTCATAATCATCAAGCATACCAGAAGCTTTTGCAGCGCAGAAGAATATATGCCTAAAGGTTTTGCACTTTATTATCATCTTCTTCTACTCTACCCCCTTCCACCTACTTCATTCCCTGCATTCCATGTTATGCAGCTTTTGCAAACCAGTACTCCTGGTAGCCCTGTAAACAGGAGGTGGTTGAGAAGTCCTTAACTGCCACCATCGCCAAATCCCCCTACCCTTCTAGGCTTTCTTGATGTACTATCTCACGCCATGATGAAATCCAACCCGCCCAACCTGAACAGCACCCTGCATCTCCTTCCACTTTGTCATTGCTACTGCCTCATCCGCAGCCTCCTCCGCCCTGCACTCCCTCCCTGTGTGGATCAGCGACCTAACTCCTGCTATAGTCTGGTCCTTTGACTCTCTCATCATCATCATTACCCTAACCTTGCCAGCTTTAAACTCCTCAACACTGATGGGATAAATAATCATAGCATTCCAGATCTACTAAAGAATGCCAGATCTGTAAGCATTCTCTCAAATAAGTATCATATGACTATACAAACAAGTTTTTTTTCTAGTTTACAAGTTTGAACTTTCTTCTTTATCGTAAATTCATTCATATTTCTTCTTGCTTTTAATTGAAATGATTTTTATTTATGTGGTTGATACAAACTGTATGGCACTACCATGAATCACCATTACCATGAATAAATCAGTGAATTAATTGTATGATCGCAATCGGATGGTAAATTGTGCCTGTCCATGTTTGATTTGCACAACATGCCCAAATCGACTCTACAGGTCAATGAACATGGTTTGCACTTGCACCTAACAAGACTGGTTCACTTCATGTAACATCATTTCACAGAGAAAAGAGTGACAGCTTTACTGGTTCCACTCACATCAATGGCAATAGCCTTGGCTGTGTAGAGATAGTAAGAGAGAGGACGCACTTGATCTAAGATGTCGTAGACAAGGCCCTGCTTTGGGGTGCTGAGTAGACAGCACATTCCAACCAAACTTTGGGCAAGGAATGACTCAGAAGTCCCCTCTCCAGAGGTTCTTATGGCATCCAGTGAAAATGGAACTAAACGGGACAAAGAAACAAAGACAAACACACATGTCACAAAAGTTATATTTCTTGCGACACACGTTTTAGAATTTCTAGAATGCAAACAGATGGTTTAAGCAAGAATCTCACTTCTTATCCATTACACAGTATGTGACACTTATGTTTTCAAACTTGTAAGTCTGTATACTACAACCTAGCATAAATCCATGTTCTTTGCAATATCAATTAACTGCACACAGAGCTGTCTTGGTGCACTAAAAATATATATAAAGGGGCCAATTCGAAGCAAATGCTATGAAACACAGTCTATATAAAATAATGGGAGCCACATTAACTGGGGGAAAAAAAAAGAAAGACTGAGATTCATCATGTTAGGTTTCCAGTAAATATACTGTATATCTTTTAAAAAAAAACAGACATTGCAAATCCTTCTTCACAGATATGGGGTATTTCATTCACAAAACATACTGTAAAAGTGGAAATTTTCGCGCATTTCGCGCAACCAGAAACTAGTGCGAAAATAAAAGCATGCGGATATTTTTGCTTGCCATATGTTCCAGTAGTTAATGTCTTGATTCCGCGGAATTAAAAACATGCAAAACTCTTCTTACCCCGCCGAGCGCGTAAAATCAGTCGCGCGAAAATATCCACTTTTACAGTAATACTATATTTAAAATATTTGAGTTTAAAAGGCAGACTGCCCACGTTTTCTTTTACTTTTTTCATAAGTCGGCAAGAGTTGCACTGTTGTAAGACCTGCTTCCGACATTGGAAATCTGCAGTACAAGAGATGAATGTACGATGTAACCTTTTCGGCCCCAGCTCTGCAGGTTCGGGAATGCAACAAACAAAAGTTAAAGTTCTGTATGGAAGACATGACAATACTGAGAGATTATATCACGAGGAATGAATTCAATTTTTTTTTTTTTCATGACTGAGTACGACAACATATGCAAATATCTGAATATATGAGCATGCTTGGTTATAGCTCTGTCACTAAATCACTTTGAAACTCAAGTAAGCATGCCATATACATTACATTGGCTGACACAGTGCAACATGTATACAACAGGCTGATACATGTATACATACTGGATGGATGAATGTTTATGCTGAGCATGTTTTACTCAAGCTGGCATTGACTCTGTGACCACAGAAGGAATAATGTGTGTGGCATAACCTTACTGTCTGACATGTGCTTCTGGATTAGTCAAAGCAAGAATATCCTTCAAGCTTCTCCTACTGGTCTACAAAGTAGTCAACAATAGAGCTCCAGAGTACATTGGGGAGTGTCTGGTATGACGCTCTCACTCTAGGCACACTCGTCTTTCATCATCCGTTACCTTCACTCAACAAAAAAAAAAAAAAAACAACTAGCTGGTGATGCAGCTTTCTCTTCTTCTGCTCCTAGGCTGTGGAATAAGCTCTCTCCTCTTCTGAAATCATCACCAACACTGGATCACTTCAAACAAAATTTGAAGATCTACTTATTTCGATATCCCTTTATATGCACTCGGCTTGTATTGTCACTGCCTGGTAATGTTATCTCCTATGGCGACCAGGGATGACATCTCATAGTGTTTTGTATCCAGTGGAATAGGCACCCTAAAATATCAACTATTATTATTATTATTATTATTATTATTATTATTATTATTATTATTATTATTATTATTATTATTATTATTATTATTATTATCATTATTATTATTATTATTATTATCATTATTAAAGGGACTATACAGTACTGGTTGAGGTGGGGATTCATGTTTTGAACATTCCTAAGTGAGATAATGATAAACCTCCTATGAAATATGAAAGAGCATGTAATTTTAAGAAGGATTCAACATTTATTTCATGAAAATTGGTTTTCAAATGGCTGAGGTATCCAAAAAAGTGATAATAATAAAGGGCGACAGACCACGCCTTTTATTAGGATCTCTTTAAAACCGATTTTCATCAAATTAACTTTTGATACCCCTTAGAATTGCATGCTCTTTGACATCTCATAGAGTGGTTTCTGAATATCTCACAAAACGTTAAAAGCTAAATCCTCACTTCAACCAAAACTGTATACACCCTTTAATATTATCATTACTAATATTATTATTATCATTATTATTATTATCATTATTATTATTATCATTATTATTATCATTATCATATAGCTACTGATACTCTGTATACAGGCTCGGTGATATCCTTTTATAAATGTGTTAAACACATTTATAAATGTGTTAAACACATTTATATAGTTAAACCACCAGGTTTACAGAGAAATGAAATCACTAACTAGTACATCATAGATCATACATTTTTATTGCCTTGTCTTAATTACATGGAGATGCTTTTTTTTTTTTTTTTTTCGTTTTTGCCATCTTACCTTTTGCCAGAGTGTGTCCACTTTGCATGTCTTATTTTGAAAGGTGCTACACCTGGCACACCACGGACTGGACCAAGGATCTCTGCAGGGCCTTCTTTCTGCTTCACATAATCCTCATTCAAGATGCTGGGAAGCATGATGCAGTTCTGGATGATTTGCTCTGAGCGACTACCTTCAGAGTTGTCCACTGACAAACCAGTGGGTCCACAGCTCCACTCCACGTAGTGCTTGTCCCTCACAAATCCTGCGCTATGCAGGCTTGCAGGCGGCTGATGAGTGTCCATGTCAGATTTGTCCACAGGTGGAACACCCACTTTTGAGGATGCAGATTTTCTTTGGACTTTACTAATAGATGAACATGTGATGTTAAACTTCTGTGCATTGAGCAGCAACACGTGAGCTTCATGGTTGGATGTGAAAGCAAGGTGAGCTCCAAGGATATCCACATTGATGACTCTGAAGTTGTTACCGGTAATCACAATGTCGATAAAATGCTGGAAGTCATGGTGGCCCTCAGTATCCGTCAGTCGGAAGATGCTGATGACTCCACTCATGCCAGCGACCAGGTTTCCATTCTCACTGCAACACGCCATGCACAGAATGTGACGCATTGTGCGCACCTCCACTACCTCAAGATGTCTGGATGAGGTCTCGCTAGATGGGGAGAGCACCGGTGAGCTGGTCCCTGCTATGCGTGCTTTGGTCACATTCTCCTGGATTCCACTCTGGCGCCAGTTAAAGTAGACTCTCAAAGCATTGGATGTGCCAGTCTCATCTTCCAAGAGAGCTATGTAATTACCTGCCAAGGTGTAGAATTGTTGCAATGAAAAGAAATCTTGTGGCATCTATTTCTTTCTATTACAATCTACTTCACTAAAGAGTTTGCTAAAACTATATGTTTCTCTATATTTCTTTTTTTGAATATATTTGAATATACTTTTTCAAATATTTTTCAAATATTTTTTAGTTTACTGCAAGCTCTATACTTTAAACAATCAGAACTGTGGAACAGCATCCCAAGTGATATAAAACATGCGACTTCCATCAATAAGTTCAAAACGTTTTTAAAAACGTATTTGTTCAATAGTGATTGTAGATGATGCTTTATGCAGCATTCTACTGTTTCTGTAAAATTTTATATTTTCTTTTGAATGTTTCTTTGTCTCCCTCCAAAGCGCATAGAGACCTTGCCAAAGGTATTATGTGCTATATAAGAACGGTGATAATAATAATAACAATAATAACAAAAAGTCAGTAACCAACAAAAGAGGGTGAGTGTAAATTTCACATATCAAACTTTTAGCCTCTATGTACATGTAGGTTGAATATTGTATGCACTCAAACACTGTACAGTATGTCCCCCCAAAAAAGTACAATCAAATTTTTGCATTGATAACACCCAATATGATTAAACTGTCTAAATGCTACTTCAGGGTCTTAAAATATAACATCTTAGCTCCATTTTGCAGAAAACCCCATTCAATTTGGTTAAATGGGGTATCTCACTGAGCGGCGAACGTTTGCGAACGTAGCGAATTCGGGATTTCGCCAGGGTTCATAAAGGGTTGCAAAAGGTTCGTTAACAGTCGCAAGAAAGTTCGCAAATGGTTTTTATTGTCGCAAACAGTTTTTCTTGTCGCAAAGAAATTTTGAACATGTTCAAAATTTCTTTGCGAACCTTTGCGAATTTGTATTTTCGCTAACAGTTGCAAACATTCGCAAAACACTCGTAAGAATTCGCAAACGGTCGTAATACGGTGTCGCTAACATTTTTATTTGATTCGCCACTGCTAGCGAATAAGTAACCATATATGGTTCCTACATAAAAGCTTCTGAAACAGACAAGGTTCCACTCTAAGAAAGTTCTTGAAGCTCTTGACATCTCCATCATGATTGTAATTGCTGCAAAAGCTTTTCATATTTCAGACTTTCATAAGTTTGTCCTCTGCAACAACCACTCTCTGACCCAACAGTCTTTCTTTTTTTCTTCCTTTCTTGTTTTTCTTTATTTTCTTTCTCTTATGCTGCACAATAGCTGTAGCAGCAGCCAGACAAAGCAGCTCTTCAAGGATAGCAACACGTTGAGCCTCTTCCTGGCAGAAATTTATTTCCATATACTGGAAATCCATCTTGAACGGTTGTCACAAGAGATCTGAATTCAGCAGAAGGTTTTACATTTTACGTTCGTTTAATGGGTCTAACTACACATAATCGCCTGGTACTTATCTACATGTAGGTCCAAGAACATTCACAAATTGTCGCAAAGGATTTGCAAACAGTTGCTAATATTTGCAAAACTGTCGCTAACATTTGCAAAATTGTCGCTAATATTTGCTAACATTCGCTAATAGTCGCCTCCTGTGTTTCGCAAACACTTTCGCAAACATTCGCTGAAGTGTTGCTAATTGTCGCTAAACATCGCTAAAAGTCGCTAACTGTCGCTAATGGCAGAAGCGAACTTTGATTTTTCACAAACATTCGTCAGAAAAGTTGGCGAATCTCAAATTCGCTACGTTCGCAAACGTTCGTGGCTCAGTGAGATACCAGCTTAAGCAGTCACAGTGAAAAGTGGAATGTTGTGAAGCATGTCATGAGTCTGATTCTTCCAAGTTAAGCACTTCGATGCTTTTGTGTGTGAATACAATAGACAGAACTTGGAGGGAAGAGATTCTTGACATCCTCTACAAAATTCCTCATTTCTCTTTGACCACTGAAGCAAATCGAATGGGATTTTCTGTAAGATGTGGGCAGTGAGTTATAGTTTCATACCCTGAATTTGTATTTGGATTGATTCACCATTTTTAAAGATATCATTGTGGAGGGTCCCGTTGTAATTTTTTTTGGACATACGGTATATGCCATATATTTAGCGAGTCTAATTTTTCACAAATCAGGACTTCCCATGGCCAGAGGGCCATTCAAGGTGGACATGATTCGATCATCACGTAGTAGCAACATTCTACTTAACCGACTTATTTGCGGTTCTACTGATTGATGAGTAGCCCAATGACATCAAATAAGTCTGCTGAAAAAAATAATACATTTTAGGGACAGTGTCATTACCTGGCACATTGAAGGCACCTTTCCATGGGACGCCAACTGTCTTCATCTGTTGAATGAGTGTGCATTCCGCCCCATCCAGTCTGTATACCTCCACTGTCAGTTGGGAGGTTGCCACAAAGAGATAATTGCCCGATGCAAACACAGCAAGTGGCTCATGGCTTGGACTCACAACAGTTTGTGACTTGAAGTGATGACAGGAAAGTACTTGCACCATGGTGGATTCTGACACTATCTCATTCAATTCTCTTCTTTCAGGGCCAAGGTCCTGCAGTCATTTGTGATTTACCTCTCATGTAGAAGAAAATCTAGAAATGAAACAAATAAAACACTTCATTATGAAACGTCTTGGGAATGCTGAAAGCAAGAACAAAAGCAAAACCGAATATCTAGACTCTGATGAAGGGTAGACTCTGCTTGAGTTTTTGTTTCTACTCTTCAGACATCTTTTTCAAAAGAAGTACCTCACTGATCTTTATTCTTAATCTCTCTGAGCAATTCATCTGTAGCAGGGTTCTGATACCTTAAAGGTGCATAGTCCCGGTAGTACAGAGCGCTGTTGATGATACTGCCGATCACCGTTAGCATTGATACGAAGATTGCCGAGCTAGGGTGAGTAGTCATCAAGAGTAAAACGAGTAGGTGTTGCTTGGTAACGTTGCCTTCGTTGTCTTCTCTGCGCATCACGGAGTCTGTAGTAATGCCAGGGTGCGTGCATATGTGCTTCTTATAATGACATCACAAAAGAAGTTTGCTAACGCTGTCATCCCCCTCAGCCGAATCATGGGCCAAACTGTGATCAGACCACTGACTACAGTGGATCGGACTTCTTCGGACTCGGGGAAGTGGGTCACAGCGTAAGCGCTAAAGAGGAGTCAATAGCGTAGGTCTCTTAACTCTATAGGAAACTTGCGCCGTGCGCCCGCGTATGCATTTGACTAAACCACCAGGACCATGTGCCTCTAACAGTAGGTCCTGAAGCTTTAATCTCTGTTCAAACTTCTGACAAGTACTGTATACGCTATATATTTCGCGGGGGTTTTATTTTCGCGAATTTCGCGAGTCGGGAGCTATTCGCGAAATTAACAACACGCGAAAATATTACCTTCCAAAATGAATCCCTTGCCTTGATGATACGAACATTTCAGTACTAGAATACCATGTCATGGCTTACCGAACAGACCATACTGGCTAAGCTTGTTTATGCATGTCCACGTCTACTTACGAATACTGTAGAGAGCCAATCCATTATCGCAAGGGGACCACTCGTCAGAAATCTAGCGCAATGGACTTAACCACTTAAAAAATGTTGAATTTTAACTTACTAGTTCGCAGAGTTTGGCAAGTCTTTTTCATGCAGTGTATAACTAGTATCATTCTTATATATGCTAGTAAGTTGAAAATTCACACTTTCTTTGTCACTTCATATTTTCTCTGGTCCCCCAATCGCGAATTTAACCACTCGCGAAAATGTGTGACAGCGGCAATTCGCGAAAATTTATGTACGCGAAAATTATAGCGTATACAGTATTGCCTCTAAAATTCAATCATATCACTTCCTGGATTTTCTTTTATTTCCTGTGAATCCATATGATAATTAAGTTATCTTTGTTATCTCTACCCTAAAGACACAATCATCTGGATACATTTGGCAACATTAGGCTAAACTGGAAGATCTAGGGATACGGGTACTCAAAGTTTGTTACTAATCAAATAATACAATATGACAAAAATACTTGACCATGTACAATTTTGTACAGTCAACACAGGAACTCTTCATCATTTTAATTTCTTGTGTCAGCACTCACTAGTTAGGGTACATCAAGGGCACATAAACATTTTTATCCCCATTCCACATTTGCCTTATAGAGTTATTGTCATTCACCTTCTAGACTATAGGTCTACAATTTATGTACCTTTTAGTTTTGGCTTTGTTTGGTTCATACTGGCATGGCACAATGGAAGATATTATCCCAACTTGGAAGTAAATTCATGTAATTGCCTTTTTATCAAAACAACCAAAAATTTTTCACATTTTTCTTCTACCAAGACAAATGACTTAAAGTGAAAACATAGTTCTGGTAAAGGGCTTGAGAACCCGTCTGGCACCATTTCATATTTGCTTGCAATATATCGAAAGAGTCTACAAAGAAACTTACCTGGCTGACACGATTTGCCGGGATGATGAGTTGTTTTGGAGTATTTTGAGAAAAATAATAGAAGTCTGAATACCGACTTTTATTGCAGAAGGATCCAGACTAACTCGGTCTCGGGGAAAACTCGACCCTATTTCAGACAATTTACACGCAGTTTGTGATCGCCATATTCTACTGCTACCTAACGAGGCTTAACTGAACAGACAGGAAAGTGCGTGCTAATCCTTTACAAAACAAATGGACAGCGCGCGGTCCTCAAGCCTATACGCACATCACCTCAGCTGCTGAGACGCGCAGTCTTTGAAATTTTTGTTGTTGTTTATCAAACGTCTTTGATTGTTTTTAGAGGTGCTTGATAGGCGCACACTAATTTTGCATGCGCACCAAAGAGGTTTTTGATGCGCGCGTTGTAACAACTCGGACCATTACTGCAAGTACTGCAAGTAGCCAGAACGCGAAGCGCTAGTTTATACAGGCCACTCCCATAGTACAACACTGTACAATCCAGAGGGACAACCAATACAACTCAGCCCGCCGTCATCAAAGCGAGGCCGAGTTATCCCCGAGTCAGAGTTTAGCCTGACCCCGTTCGGGTAAGTTCTGAGACTGAACCTTTTTGGTTAATATTTCGTATTTTCGTCGTTATCCATTGAATATCTTGTTATTACAGCCTTATTCCGAACATTTCCTAGGAATACGTTCACATTTGGGAGCGAAATTTGACAACTTTTGCAGGCGTACCAGAACTACGTTTTGGCTTTAATGAGGATCTCAATCGAACAATCTACCAGTATCTGGCAAAGCAGACTCTAAAAATTAAGCAGACTCTAAAAAGCACACTTTGAAAGAACTGAATCGCACTGCCATTCATTCTTTCCGAGGACAGAAAGGAGCTGGAATTCCTTGTCCTCGGAAATTGTTGCAGCACCATCTGTGACTGTTGGAGCATTCTGTAGCGTAACCGACTAACGGTTGATCACAGTGGGGACCTAGTCTTTGTTCTTCATACTTGTTATGTGCTTGTAAATAAACTGTATTATACCGGGTGTCCCCAAAAAAGCGGAACGGTGGATTTTCAGTATCTTGCGTTCTAAAAGTGATATATTTTTTGACATCATTAGAAAGAGCATCTTCCGCAGAAGACCATGACACCAAAATCATTAAATTTGGTT
Organism: Diadema antillarum; assembly: GCF_040938485.1. Lineage (NCBI taxonomy): Eukaryota > Metazoa > Echinodermata > Echinoidea > Diadematoida > Diadematidae > Diadema > Diadema antillarum. Next base: position 1,875,565 of record NW_027271532.1, read on the forward strand.
GAGCACTTTTTATTCTACGCCAATTTCTGTAAATACAGTCATTTTCAATTTTTTGCGACTTATGAGATAATAATTTGGGTGCGACACGCGTTCCATACAGTGAATTCTGTAAGCTCGTTGATCCATGTCAACAAAAGATAACGCTTTCATATTGGGAGCGCGCACACACACACACACACACACACACACACACACACTGTTTTTTTCCTGGCCCGTGCCCAATGTGAAAGCTGTATCTTTTGTTGACATGGATCACCGAGCTTACACAATATTCACCGTATGGATCGAGTGTCGCACTCAAATTATTATCTCATAAGTCGCAAAAATCCGGCGAAATTTGACAATGACTGCATTTTCAGAAATTGGCATAGAATAAAAAGTACTGAACCAAATTAAATGATTTTGGTATCATAGTCTTCTGCGGAAGATGCTCTTTCTAATGATGTCAAAAGATATATAACTTTTAGACCGCAAGGTACTGAAAATCCACTGTTCCGCTTTTTTTGGGACACCCGGTATGTAAATAACACAGTCTACAAGAATCTTCAGCTTTTGCAGGAAGCAGACTTAACCAGAAGAAGAAGAAGAAGAAGAAGGAGGAGGAGGAGGAGGAGGAGGGAGGAGCGAGGGGAGTAGGAGAGGTGCAAACACTTAGAGGACTAATTTACCCATAGCTCAGCTCAGCCATTTCTCGAATTCTCTTGGCTCTGACAGATGGACATATGTGACCCTGCATCATAAAATGCACAGAAAGTGGCCAGACATGAAATTTTAGTTAAGAGCATAATCTAAAAGAGCAGACTTTAAGCATTAAAATGATGCATAACTCAAATCAAATGGACTCTCCAAACCTATCCGAATATTGGAAAGAAAACACACACTCAGGAAAAGTGTGAACTGACAAAAGAGGCTCTGAAAAGCAGTGTCTATTCAAGCGCTAAATCTTTTAATACCAAGCCGCACTGGCTGTGCAACGAATGGGACAAAAAAAAACAGGATTTAAACCACCAGAGTAACAACAATGAAGGGATTATCACATTAAACTGAAATTAAGCGTGCCTTATTAACACATTCTGTTCATAATTGATATTAACTTTCAAAGCAGTAGCATCATCTTTCAAAACTTATTAGAGTTGAAAGTGAAGAGTGTGTACAAGGCTTTTAAAAAAATGAAGCGGGGACTCTAAAAACACACCTGATCACACTATTCTACCAAAAAATGTTCAAGATAAACTACTAAAAAACACACTTTCCTTCCCGTTTTATGATCCCAAATTTGATCATAATGTAGAAGAAGACTTGCTCTTTCAGAAAATATGAAAAAGTCAAGATCAGTTAGGTTGACCCATTTCACCTATTTTCAGTCTTCACACAAAATCAGTGTGTGCGACTTTTTGTTCGTTTTGTGGTGCACGGTCACATATAGACACTAGTATAGTCTATAGAGGTTCTAAGTGTTTAAGTGTTTCTAGTAGAGAAGACCAAATGTAAAATTATAGACCCTAATATTTCTGAACCTTCTGTGATCACTGCTGTATGTGACTATTCCGAAATTAGTTTACTTGGCTGCATAGCCTGTCATTGACATTGCTATTTTAACTTGCAGGGTTTTTGTTTTGTTTTGTTTTGTTTTTTTCACAGGCCTATTTCACGATTTTGCCCAGGCCTAATCCCTAGCTAGGCCTACACGTTACACATTAGGGTAGGCCTAACCGCACCAGCGACCCCAACCAACCCGTACCTGGTTACAGCGCCCCGCGCCAGGGTTAAACCGCACCAGTGACCCCAACCCCAGAGCTACAACTGTACCAAGTCTCATGCATTCTGCATGAGACTCAAGCATTTAGGGGTCATCTCTCAATCTCACGCATGACACCCATTTTTCTCACGCATCGGGCGAAGTGTGCACCTTTTGTCTTTCAAAATAAGTAAAAAACAGTCACTTAAGTATGCACCTGATCGCACCATTAAGAGCTAGAAATTGAAAAAGCTCCCTACCGTGGGAGGTCACGGGGGGGGGGGGGGGGGGGGGGGGGAACCCCTCCCACACCCTCGCTCGCGCGCACATTTGCATGCCGAGATGCCGAGTCATGAAAATCTCACTCATAAAATTTTTTTGAACTTGGCATCCCTGCAACCCATACCTGGTTACAGTGCCCAGCCCCGCGCCGGGTTAGGGTAGGCCTAACTGTAGTGTTAGCATCAAGGTCTGTGTATTAGCGAACCTTGACCGGACAAGTAGAATTGACTAAGTTGTTAGAAATAGACCTAGACCTAGTGACAGTGTCTATGTCTAATTCCGCGAAAAACTTCTCAGTTATAATAATGACATTTGCTGGGTCAGTTTTTCGCTTCTAAGAAGCGAAAAACTGACCCAGCAAATGCAGGGATACCAAGTTCAAAAAAATATTATGAGTGAGATTTTCATGACTCAGGCCCTAGGCATCTCGGCGAGCGAATGTGCGCACGAGCGAGGCGAGGGTGTGGGAGGGATTTTTCCCCCCTGTGGCTTCCCACGGAAGGGAGCTTTTTCAATTTTTAGCTCTTACTGGTGCGATCAGGTGCATACTTAAGTGACTATTTTTTACTTATTTTCAAAGACAAAAGGAAAATATACCTACAATTGCAACTAGATTCCTTTCAGCTACTATGGTCTATGCTCCTTATTACAGATACTAAGGCCCAAGCTGCAGTCAGTGCAGACTTCGCCCGATGCGTGAGAAAATGGGTGCCATGCGTGAGATGAGATCGTGAGACGGACCCTAAATGCTTGAGTCTCACACAGAATGCGTGAGACTTGGTAGCCGGTAGCTCTACAAATACATTATAAATGAGAAGTTTTTCGCGGAATTAGACATACTATTCCGGTCAATAGCGAACCAGTCTCGATATGTCACCTCGGCCTCGGGCTCTATGAACAGTCCCACGTGTAGACATTTGTGGGCTTTTTTAATGAGTGGGGACTAGGGCGATCAAAATCTGAAATCAACTGAATCAAACGCAAGATGTAGAACTACTGTTGACCAAAGAGTATCTGTAACTGTTAGTCGTAACTGTCGCTTTCCTGACTGAAGAAAACAAAATAATACAATTTAATTTATCAAAACTTACTCTAACTTGTCTAGACGGCTCTTCTCAGCTCATGACTTTCCCATGCATGTCCCTGCCCTCGATATACTGTGTGATTGCGCGTGTGTATGTGTCTGTTTGTGTGTGTTTTCTAATGGGGGGGGGGGGGGGGGGGGTGGTGATGAGGGGATGGCCATGGGGACGTACACATGGTGGGGAGTAAGTCTTTCGTTGCGGCCATGGGTTTTATTGGTTTTTGTCGAATTTACTTGTCGGTTCGCTATTTGTGGGTTTTTTTCACACGATATTGATTCTGAAAAGTTACGTGTTCACTTTATTTTACCGTCTCGTCATTGCATGACAAAGGAGTTTGTAGTGCAACTCTTGACTTTAATTGTTATGACGAGAAGGAAGTCGGGTGAAAAATAGTGATTATTTCGTAGTAGGAGGCGTTCGACAAAGTTCCTCATCAGATACATTCATACAATATACAAGGGAAAACACACAGGTGGATCAAGGGATTTCTAACCCACAGGACACGAAGGGTGGTGGTGAAAGGGGAAAAATCAGAATAGGTTGAAGTGGTTGGACTCACTCCGAAGGTGTATTGTTAGGCCTACCAGTCAACATATTCTATAATTTTTTGAAGTTCATTATGATTGACAAAATGGATTTGGTAATTTGCCAAACTCCACCTGCCGACTGTTTGCCGATGACTGCATTATACGTGACCGTACCGACCGGGAAAGGGGGGGGGGGGGGGGCATTTCATGAAGCATTTTGTCGGACAAAGTTGTCTGACCAACTTGCTCTCAGCCAATCAGATGCAAGGATTTCAGTAGCTTGTAACAGTTTGTCAGAAAAATATCCGACCCCCCGGGGGGCATTTCATGAAGGAACTTGTCGAATAAATATCTGACAAGTCTCTTCTATCCGACAAGTTTTGAGAAATTCTTTAGTCTGATTGGCTGATTTCTCTGAACTTGTCGGATATAATTGACTTGTCAGACATTATTTTTTTTATCCGACAAGTTCCTCCATGAAATGCCCCCATGTTTCGAGCGCAGAAGAGATTGTTATTACTAAAGCTGCAAAGAGATTATTACTACCATTCCCGGTCCCTACCAGGCACATTTCCCTGAATACGAATTATACTTCTCACTTTTCTTTTCTTTCTCTTCTTTTCTTTTTTGATAGAAACAACACATTACCGAAGGGGTACACGAGAATTCTCAATTTATAAGTCAGAAAATGCAAAAATATCCCCTCCCACACACGCTCCCCCTTCCCTGTACGGTATTCTTACTTATAGAAACAAAAAGTAGCGGTGAACCAATTCTCTGAATTTCAAGTCTCGGATACTCTTGATGGAAACCAAAACGACTATCTCACTAAGAGTGTACCCCATATTATAGACATCTCTATATTTCAGGTCTGAAAATGCAAAATCTCCTTTGTGTGGGGGAGGGCCCATCCCCCTCCTTTACCCTCTCCAGGCACATTTACCTGAATATGAATGTTTCTTACTTCTTTGATAGAAACAAAATTGAATATTAAATTTTACAGAAGGGGTGCATCGATCCCTGAATTTATAAGTCTGAAAATGCAAAAATATCCTCCCCACACCCTCCCATTACATTTGCCTGAATATACACGTTTCTAATTTTTGTTGTTGTTGTTGATACTATATATCGAATATTTCACCAAAGGGGTGAATCAGATCTCTGAATTTCAAGTCTGAAAATGTAAAGTATCTCCACATATGTGAGAGGGGGAATTCCCTAAAAGGGTGCACCAGATCCCCGAAGTTATTTGTCTGAAACTGCAAAAATATTCCACTCATGGTTGATGATGAGGTGTAGGTATTACCTTTCCCCTCGTTTTTTTTTTTGTTTTGTTTCTTTTTCATCTTTCTCGGACTGTCACGTCATCGAAGGGTGAGATTAAGGTCAGAATCCTGTGTGAGAGCATGGCCGGCGCCACGTTTTCAAAAGTAGGGGGGGGGGGGGAGCACTTCCGGGTTTTATGAGCTATAACAAGCAAAACAAAACAACAAACTAGAAATGTCGCTGTGGCGACTGGTATGCCTCCGCCATAATGCATGATTCTCCTAATAGGTCTATAGTACATGTGGACATTGTGTGATTACATTTTCACAAAATTGGCAAAATATTAAAATGACATATTTGTCACAAATGTATCGAATGTTCACCTTCCTTGACCTATGTTTATTTGGATGAATAGGAGAGCATGTATTTGGGGATTTAAGAACTTTAACTTCGACTTTGACCCTTTCATAAGTTTACACACTTGAGTAATATTCAAGGTATGGAGAAAAAGTGCAATTTCTGTATTGAACAGTAAATTGTTATCATTTTCATCTGGCCTTTGATTCATAAGAGAATCACTGTCAGGCAGAACACACATAAATATATACTAAGTTTAAAGATAACTTGTGCCACTTCCGAGATATGGAAAAAAAGTAAGTTCAGCACTTTCACTTGATCTTTGACCTTTTGACCTTTGACCGTCTTGGCAAAAAAAAAAAAAATCCCTGAGAATCTCTAGTGGGTTATGCATGCATACATCAAGTTTTAAAAAAATAATCCTGCTGGCATTGCATAAACATAAGGAAAATAGTAACATTTTGAAGTATTGCCCTTGACCTTTGACCCCTGACCTTTGACCCCATGAACCCCAAATTCCCTAAATAACCACTGCCAGTCAGTACATGCATATATACTTTGTTCCATAAAGATACCTTGAACAATTTCCAAGATACAGAGAAAAAAAAGTGAAATTTTAACATTTTACTTGACCTTTTGACCTTTGACCTTTTGACCTCATGACCCCAAACTTTCACCAGAGAATCTTAATTGCGTAATACATTTATACACTAAGTTTCAAGAAAATATCTTCAGGCATTGCATAGATATGGGGGAAATAGTGAAATTTTAAGCATTTGACCTTGACCTTTTGACCTTTGACCTTGAGCATGTGCAGCCAAAAGTTGATAGGCACAACTTCACCCCCTAATACACATACATGCCAAGTTTCATTAGGATACCTCAAAAGGTTTTGATAGTTACCCTGTCCACAAAATTCATTACGGACGGACGGAAGGACGGACGGAAGGACGGACGGACGGAAGGACGGACGGAAGGACGGACGGACGGACAACCCGAAAACATAATGCCTCCGGCACCACTTCGTGGCGGAGGCATAATTAGGCCTTTAGTTCCACTTCCGGGTTTTTTAGCTGGAATAAAAAAGGCATTACCGAGCTCAAAGGTTGCATTCTATTTTTCTTTCTAGTTCTACTTCCGGTGTAGAAAAAAAAGCGGGGGCCCAAAGTGGTGACACCGTATGTGTTCCTTTTCACGGATGCAAAAAAGTGCCCCCCCCCCGTTCCGCCGGCCCTGGAGAGAACACCATTATAATACTCTTCTTCTTCTTCTTCTTCTTCTTCTTCTTCTTCTTCTTCTTCATTATCATCATCATCTTCTTCTTCTTCTTCTTCTTCTACTTCTTCTTCTTCTTCTTCTTCTTCTTCTGATTAAGTCTGCCTCCCTCAATAGGCTGAAGATTCTTGTAGACTGTGCTATTTACATTACAATACAGTTTATTTACAGATATTTACAAGCACACTCATTGTCCTGCTCATAGAGTAAGTCATTCCATGGGTGACGCACAAGCCTTTCAGCCCTTTTCTCCATGCAGTATAGCTTTGAATTTTCTTACATGAACTGGTATTTTGTTTATAATATCTTAGAGCTGGTGCTTCCCCCCCCCCCCCCCGATGAGTTTTATCCCTCTTGAATAAGTTAGGCAAGTTCTCGTCAAGCACCGCGTTCCGTTTTCTCTTTCAGTTATCACCTGGTGATCTGGCTGGATCACGTACAGGGCTCACACCCATAAATATTTCCCCATATAGGGACGTGTGTTAAAAATCAAATTTCAAAAAATTCTGTAAAATAGCTGGGAGAAATGAGGTGTTTCAGCTTCACTAACCTGGATAAGTTAGATGTACCCTTTCATCCATCAAATTCTCAGGGTGGATATTTCAGTTCAAATTCTGTTCAGGGGTACGAAAAGCCAGACTACGAGTTCTTGTCACTCAAAAAGTCACCCATTTTCCGTGCACGTACCCAATGAAATATAGTCCCCTCAAATTCCACCAGAAAAGCTTTCATCTTCTAACCAAAATGCAATTTGTAGAGGAATTCATACTCAATATCTACAGCTATTCAGTTTTTTGCCAAACTGCATCATTGATTTTTAATTAATTTTTTCTTCATTTATTTTGGTATCTTTGGTACGAATTTGTGAAGGGGTTTCGGACATTCCATTGTATTTACGGGTGTGAGCCCTATAGTGAAGGTCATATTTCTCATTTGACTTTTAAACATCATAAATGTGTTTTTGATGATATTTGCACCTACATCATATGGGAAATTACACATTCTAGGGTTATAAAGCTTCTCAAAGGGACACTTTTGAAACTCACACCCTTTGAGGTTTTTTAAAAAAAATAAAAATGTAGTGTTGATCAGTTCTTCATAAGATGAATACCTAGATGCAGGCAGTAATCTTTGATTATGGGGGTGTCATCATCACATTATTGCCTACAAAATACTTGAAAAGACTTTGTTTGGTCAAACAGACTAACTTTATGAATTTTGACCTGTTCCAGTGGTAGCCAAACAAAGAAATACATTAAAATAACACAGTCATTCAAAGTTGTGTGATACTGATGACTGCTATGTACAAAGATCTATCTATACCACAACAACACAACAACATAATAAGAAAACAAATTATAGCCAAACAGAGTTGGGGGGGGGGGGTAGAAGAGAAGGGGGGTAGGAAGGGGAAGGGGGGGGGGAGGGAGGAAGAGATCTGACACAATACATCAACATAAACTAGCAGAGTTTTTATTATGGGATGAATACTTCCCATAGACTTGTGTGCATTGCATGCATCCTCTATAGGGCTCACACCCATAAATATTTCCCCATAGGGACGTGTGTTAAAAATCAAATTTCAAAAAATTCTGTAAAATAGCTGGGAGAAATGAGGTGTTTCAGCTTCACTAACCTGGATAAGTTAGATGTACCCTTTCATCCATCAAATTCTCAGGGTGGATATTTCAGTTCAAATTCTGTTCAGGGGTACGAAAAGCCAGACTACGAGTTCTTGTCACTCAAAAAGTCACCCATTTTCCGTGCACGTACCCAATGAAATATAGTCCCCTCAAATTCCACCAGAAAAGCTTTCATCTTCTAACCAAAATGCAATTTGTAGAGGAATTCATACTCAATATCTACAGCTATTCAGTTTTTTGCCAAACTGCATCATTGATTTTTAATTAATTCTTTTCTTCATTTATTTTGGTATCTTTGGTACGAATTTATGAAGGGGTTTCGGACATTCCATTGTATTTACGGGTGTAAGCCCTACAAAACAAGTTGCGACATTAGAAAAATTGCACTCACCTGTTCGCGCGTGCCACAAAACTGATGGTCAACATACTAGGTGTTTCAAAAAACATTTCCCACTTTTGATCATTAATAGCTCAAAAATTATTCATCCGATAAAACTGTCATTGATATAAACAATAGCTGAATAGTGTACAATTTGGTTGAAGGTAATTTGAATGTGAAAGCATAAATCAGTTTCATTAAATCTAAGATTGATTTTGAAGTAAGGTTTCAGATTTTGGTCAAATTTTAACCCTCTGTACAAAAATTGAACCTTGCACAGGAACCAATGATGTGTATGTGAGTGTGTGCTGACAATGGCCCTGAACAATGGACATGCCTGAACCACCTGTTGACTAGGCGTCAGTCTCTTGCTCCCAGGCACATGAATGCTTAATCAATAATTCATGTGGATTGCCCTGGGCACTGCAGTCTGAATTCATGCATGGTAAAGGGTAAACTGCATGCACACGGAAAAAGGAAGCACACGTTTCCATGTGCTTGCAAACAGCACATTCCATTCCAGCTAGCAATCATTTTCAATTTTTGCTTCATATATCACTAAATTTGGGATATAAATAAGCATAAGTGATCTAAAGTTCCTCATTTTAATGCAACTGTCTACTAATCAAATAGTCTGACAAATTTTTCGCTTTTTGATAAAAAGAAATAATTTTTGGTAAAGAGTTCAGCAGCATCTATCATTGGGGCGATATGTTTCACAGTAGATTTATTTAAGGCTCCATTTACACAAGTGTATACTCTAATTGATTTTCTTTGCTTCCTGTCACCATGTTTACGATAGAACAGAAGGTATTCATTGTAATTTCGTTTTTCAGAAGTAGGGAGAGCACTGTCGAGACCCAACGACAGTATCGGCAGGTGTTTGACTTTACACAGATACTGTTAGAGGCTGAATAAAGACTAGTTGTGATAGTGGAATTTCTCATGAATAAATAATGAAGCATTCAAACCCTAACCATTGTTTAGGACCATTGTCAGGGTGTTAACCACACACTCCATACACACCCATTGACCCCTGTGCAAAGTGAAATTTTGTACAGAGGGTTGAAAATAGAGCAAAATCTGGAACCTAACTGTGAAATTAATCATGGATTTCATGAAACTGATTTATGTTTTCATATTTAAACCACCTCCAACCAAATTATACACTATTCAGCTATTACTCATATCAATGACAGTGTTATCTGATATATTGTTTATGAATTATTAAGAATCAAAAGTGGGAAATGTTTTTTGAAACACCTAGTAGTACGTAAATTTTCGGTGTTTTCTTATCGGATCCTGATGCTCTCTTAATATTTTGAATATCGTTGCATGTTGTCCGGTCCTACGTTGACGCAAAATAATGCAAATTTATAGAAATGCAAACTTATAGAAATGCAAACTGATGCAAACTTACACAAACTAATGCAAACTCAATGCAAACTCAATGCAAATTCAATGCAAACTACTAATTAATTCAAACTAACGCAAATTACTAATAAATGCAGACTAATACAAACCGCTGGCGGTGAAAATTAGGGTGAATTACAGCACCTGGACATGGCTCTTCCCAGGCCACTCTAGCCCTCTCGAAACAGCTATCGCTTAAGTAAATCCATCATATCGAAGAATGACTAACGTCACGCTTACTTCAGTATATCAAACATCTCACCTCAACAGTCACCAACAACTATAAAAAAAAAACACACACATTTTATTGGAAAATCATCAAATTCATATTTTTGACCAAACAGATGTCGTTTAGATTTTAGTTTGCCTTCAAAATTCAGAAAATGTAGAAGAGAATGAAGCGCAGAAATACGGACTGTAATGATCGATCATTCAATTTGATGACCGAACTACTATACTGCAGTAATTAATGGAAACACAACGCAAACTCCAAGCAGGAAGGTCTCACCAAAGAGCTATAGCTCCTTGGTCTCACCCATAGCTCTCCCTGCTCCAAGACACAACGCTATCCTAGGGTCTATCCTATGTGAAAACCAAGTAATACAATTATACAAATTACAAATATCGGAAAATGACACCCCGAAACTCAACGCAAACTGCAAGACACAGCGCTATCCTATGAGAAAACCACATAAATCGATTCTAAATTTCGGAAAATGACACCCCGAAATACCTAGCGTAATCAATGCAAACTCCAAGACCCAACGTTATCCTATGTGAAACTGACCTATTAAATCGATTACAAATATCGGAAAATGACACCCCGAAATCTTAATTAGTACAGTTGTACACACTCAAAGACACAACGTTATCCTATGTGAAACTGACCTATTAAATCGATTACAAATATCGGAAAATGACACCCCGAAATCTTAATTAGTACACACTCAAAGACACAACGTTACTCTATGTATAAACGACCTAATTCGATTACAAAATAATATCAGAAAATAACACCCCAAAATATAATACAAATGTAGATTATTGACAACCTAGGTCTCACGAAAAGTTGGAACAATCAAGCATCAAATCTAACTCTAGCAGAAGCAAAAGTTTAGTTAGCGGCAGATTGAATTACATTTTATAAGGAAGAGTGGCGCATAGATGTAGAAGAAATTTTAATCCTCAAAGTTTGCACTATCGAATTTTCAACGAGGAGCTTCATTTTAAGAAATACCTCAAGCACTTGAATGTTTCGCAAGGACATTTTCATGCAAATTCCGTTGTGCTAATCACAAATCCCAACTGTTTCTGGAAGATATGATCAATCACTTCAATTCAATTCAATTCATTTTAATCGTTCAATAATAATAAAAAAAAAACATTACAGGAAATTCAGTGCGGGATTATAACATATATAAATACGAAGCATAACAAATACAATATATGTATATATAATATATGTATACATATATATATATATATATATATATATGTATGTATATATATGTGTGTGTATATATATATATATATATATAGAGAGAGAGGGGGGAGGGAGAGGGCGCGAGAACACGAAATAGTACATGATAAATAATAAATAACTGAACATGCATGCAAAGTCAAGCTGAAAAGAACAATCGTATTAAAACGCGGCATAAAACCGACTCAATTGGCATGATATTAAAAACTCCAGAAATCTTCCCTGTTGCTACGTTCCAAGTCTCACCCCCCCCCCCATGTCAGCCCGCGATAAACTGAAACAACTCAAACCAACTCGCCTTAAAATACAACACAACAAGCAAATCAGTAACGCATACGAAAACAATATCAGTGATTATCAAAAAGATGGAAATATATGGTATCAGAGGTACTGCATTGAGTTTGTTTCGGAGTTATCTATGTGATAGAGTGCAATATGTGTCCATAAATGGTATATCGTCTACATATCGTTGTGTAAATATTGGTGTTCCTCAGGGATCTGTTTTAGGGCCTTTATTATTCCTTATATATGTTAATGATTTGCATTTTTCAAGTAAGTTACTTCACACTATTGCTTTTGCAGATGACACTAGTTTATTCTTGTCTGGTAATGATATGAATGTTCTTTGTTCAACTTTTAATCATGAAATTTGTTTAGTTAATGATTGGTTTCAAGCAAATAGACTTAAATTAAACGTGGATAAAACATGTTGTATGCTTTTTAAGCCTAGAAACAAATATATTATAAATGAAGTTGATATATGTATTGATAATTGTAAGATTTCTTTTGTTAAGTCAGTGAAATTCTTGGGTGTAGTAATTGATGAAAAATTAATGTGGAAGGAACATATTGATATGGTTTGTGTGAAGATAAGGAAAACAATCGGTGTAATGAATAGGCTAAAACATATTTTACCGTTCAACATACTTATTAGACTTTATCAAACCTTGATCTTGCCGCACCCTACCTACTGCAATATCATTTGGGGGAACAGTGCAATATGCCATTTGAATCGAATTTTAGTTCTTCAGAAGCGTGCAATAAGAATCATAACGAACTCGAAACCATATTCGCATTCCAGTCATCTGTTTGAAAAATTAAATTTTCTGAAAATATTTGATATTAATAAGTCCCAAACTGTCTGTTTTATGTATCTGTTTAGAAACAATATGTTGCCATGTTTTTATGATTTTGATTTTGTAAAGAATAATGAAGTAAGTAGATATCGTACAAGACGGGGGGAAGATTATAGATTGCCCAATTTCAAGTACGAGTTCTCACGATCCACAATAATATATATTGGCCCTAAGATGTGGAACAGTCTCCCAAATAATATTAAGCAGTGTGTCTCTATATCTGCATTCAAGAGAAAATATAAAGAATATGTTGTAAATTCATATACGTGCAATAATGCCTTCCTGTAATAATTTCCTTTATGCTAATATATGTACATATATCAGTAGTTTTCGTTTTGTCTTGTCTTGATTTGTTTTGATTTGTTTTGTTCTTTTTTTGTATTGTGTCATAATTGTTGCTGTTTACTAGGGAGAAGCCTTGACAGGTCAATGGCCTTTGCTTCTTCCTCCACACCTGTATTGCATATTATGATTGACATGTTGTCCTGTATTGTTCATTCTTTTTTTTAACCAGTTGTGCAAGTTGTGGAAATAAATGAAATGAAATGAAATGAAATGAAATTATATCATCATCTACATTTCTTTCTACATTCCACCATTGTATGTATTGCACATAATCACTTTACAATACTGAGATATACAAGATAACAAATATATTATTGTAATTATACGTCAATTTGCCAGAAAACAAAATATAAAGGGAGGATTAACGGTAGTGAAAGGAAAGAAAAATAAGAATGGAAAAGGAAGCGGAGGTATAACAGCTTATAAATAACATAATCATTATCAAACATCATCAGCCATTACATCATAAATCCAAAAACTATAAAATCCCAAGATGGTGATCCCAGGTGATGACAATGAGTACATATGTACACCTTTCTTTTGTCGTTGAATTTGTAACAATTGTACAGTATGAGTCCACTTTGTATGTAATTTGGTTGTCTTACACAGCCCAAAGCAAAAAGAAATGCTCCCCGAATGCAAGCGTTGGCAGAGAAAAAGTATACACACTTTTGTGATTGCTTAATAATTGTTACATGAAATGTTTTTTTCTTTTTTTATGTTTGGGGACACAGAGACCCGAAAAGGTATGAGGTGATAGACTGGTGTCCCAGGAACCTGGTCCAGGTCCAGATAGACCGATAGACCAGCCAACGATGTGCTCCAAGCTGGCCGATGATGGCGTCCCACTGGACTGCCAACCTCCTCCAGAACAACTATAGCAAGACGGCTGAGTTCATCCTCAACGTCATGTCCTTATGAGTGTTGTTTTTCTTGTGTTAAAGTTTTCCTGGAAAAAAAGAAGAGAATACCTCGTTAAACTGTCAGAGAGAAACATAGCAGTACATATATTCACACAAAGAGAGATAGATGAAAAGATATGTGCAGAATGGTTGAAGTCATGATTGGGAAGCACATTTATTGAATGAGAATCACACGTACGGTAGTATCATCTCTTTCAAAATGGAAGAGATAACAACATTTTAGCTTTCACACAATATACAGTGCATTTCAATGTGTTACAGAAGGCAACATTTTTGCTATGGGGATGACTTTTATGAATTATTTAGAAAATAAAACCGTAATATGGTGTCTGACGTAGCTGACTCTTGTGGGTCAATTTCTCTAGTTTGAGGGCAAGTGGTGTTGCAGAGTATGCTCCCATCATTGAAATATACGACATATAACGACAATGATGGTCATGATGACACCGATGAGGATGGTATCTATGATGATGATCACAATGACGATGATGACGAAGATGACAGCGAAGATCACAAAGACGATGATGACGGCGTCGATGACGATGATAATTTCGAAGATGATGATGTCGATGCCGATCACGAAGACAACGTCGAAGACGATGATCACGAAGGCGATGATAGCGATGAAGACGTCGATGATAATCAAGAACACGACATAGATGACTACAAAGATGATGACAACGTCGATGACGACGATGTTCACGAAGATGACGAGGTCAATGTCGATAGCGCTTATGAAGAAGAGCACACTCTAGCTCTGCACCCCACCCCCTGGGCGCGGCACACTCTAGCTCTGCACCCCACCCCCTGGGCGCGGCACACTCTAGCTCTGCACCCCACCCCCTGGGCGCGGCACACTCTAGCTCTGCACCCCACCCCCCTGGGCGCGGCACACTCTAGCTCTGCACCCCACCCCCTGGGCGCGGCACACTCTAGCTCTGCACCCCACCCCCTGGGCGCGGCACACTCTAGCTCTGCACCCCACCCCCTGGGCGCGGCACACTCTAGCTCTGCACCCCACCCCCTGGGCGCGGCACACTCTAGCTCTGCACCCCACCCCCTGGGCGCGGCACACTCTAGCTCTGCACCCCACCCCTGGGCGCGGCACACTCTAGCTCTGCACCCCACCCCCTGGGCGCGGCACACTCTAGCTCTGCACCCCACCCCCTGGGCGCGGCACACTCTAGCTCTGCACCCCACCCCCTGGGCGCGGCACACTCTAGCTCTGCACCCCCACCCCCTGGGCGCGGCACACTCTAGCTCTGCACCCCACCCCCTGGGCGCGGCACACTCTAGCTCTGCACCCCACCCCCTGGGCGCGGCACACTCTAGCTCTGCACCCCACCCCCTGGGCGCGGCACACTCTAGCTCTGCACCCCACCCCCTGGGCGCGGCACACTCTAGCTCTGCACCCCACCCCCTGGGCGCGGCACACTCTAGCTCTGCACCCCACCCCCTGGGCGCGGCACACTCTAGCTCTGCACCCCACCCCCTGGGCGCGGCACACTCTAGCTCTGCACCCCCACCCCCTGGGCGCGGCACACTCTAGCTCTGCACCCCACCCCCTGGGCGCGGCACACTCTAGCTCTGCACCCCACCCCCTGGGCGCGGCACACTCTAGCTCTGCACCCCACCCCCTGGGCGCGGCACACTCTAGCTCTGCACCCCCACCCCCTGGGCGCGGCACACTCTAGCTCTGCACCCCACCCCCTGGGCGCGGCACACTCTAGCTCTGCACCCCACCCCCTGGGCGCGGCACACTCTAGCTCTGCACCCCCACCCCCTGGGCGCGGCACACTCTAGCTCTGCACCCCACCCCCTGGGCGCGGCACACTCTAGCTCTGCACCCCACCCCCTGGGCGCGGCACACTCTAGCTCTGCACCCCCACCCCCTGGGCGCGGCACACTCTAGCTCTGCACCCCACCCCCTGGGCGCGGCACACTCTAGCTCTGCACCCCACCCCCTGGGCGCGGCACACTCTAGCTCTGCACCCCACCCCCTGGGCGCGGCACACTCTAGCTCTGCACCCCACCCCCTGGGCGCGGCACACTCTAGCTCTGCACCCCACCCCCTGGGCGCGGCACACTCTAGCTCTGCACCCCACCCCCTGGGCGCGGCACACTCTAGCTCTGCACCCCACCCCCTGGGCGCGGCACACTCTAGCTCTGCACCCCACCCCCTGGGCGCGGCACACTCTAGCTCTGCA
Organism: Diadema antillarum; assembly: GCF_040938485.1. Lineage (NCBI taxonomy): Eukaryota > Metazoa > Echinodermata > Echinoidea > Diadematoida > Diadematidae > Diadema > Diadema antillarum. The sequence continues at coordinate 1,891,621 of NW_027271532.1, forward strand.
CCCCACCCCCTGGGCGCGGCACACTCTAGCTCTGCACCCCCACCCCCTGGGCGCGGCACACTCTAGCTCTGCACCCCACCCCCTGGGCGCGGCACACTCTAGCTCTGCACCCCACCCCCTGGGCGCGGCACACTCTAGCTCTGCACCCCACCCCCTGGGCGCGGCACACTCTAGCTCTGCACCCCCACCCCCTGGGCGCGGCACACTCTAGCTCTGCACCCCACCCCCTGGGCGCGGCACACTCTAGCTCTGCACCCCACCCCCTGGGCGCGGCACACTCTAGCTCTGCACCCCACCCCCTGGGCGCGGCACACTCTAGCTCTGCACCCCCACCCCCTGGGCGCGGCACACTCTAGCTCTGCACCCCACCCCCTGGGCGCGGCACACTCTAGCTCTGCACCCCACCCCCTGGGCGCGGCACACTCTAGCTCTGCACCCCACCCCTGGGCGCGGCACACTCTAGCTCTGCACCCCACCCCCTGGGCGCGGCACACTCTAGCTCTGCACCCCACCCCCTGGGCGCGGCACACTCTAGCTCTGCACCCCACCCCCTGGGCGCGGCACACTCTAGCTCTGCACCCCCACCCCCTGGGTGCGGCACACTCTAGCTCTGCACCCCCACCCCCTGGGCGCGGCACACTCTAGCTCTGCACCCCACCCCCTGGGCGCGGCACACTCTAGCTCTGCACCCCCACCCCCTGGGCGCGGCACACTCTAGCTCTGCACCCCACCCCCTGGGCGCGGCACACTCTAGCTCTGCACCCCACCCCCTGGGCGCGGCACACTCTAGCTCTGCACCCCACCCCCTGGGCGCGGCACACTCTAGCTCTGCACCCCACCCCCTGGGCGCGGCACACTCTAGCTCTGCACCCCACCCCCTGGGCGCGGCACACTCTAGCTCTGCACCCCACCCCCTGGGCGCGGCACACTCTAGCTCTGCACCCCACCCCCTGGGCGCGGCACACTCTAGCTCTGCACCCCACCCCCTGGGCGCGGCACACTCTAGCTCTGCACCCCACCCCCTGGGCGCGGCACACTCTAGCTCTGCACCCCACCCCCTGGGCGCGGCACACTCTAGCTCTGCACCCCACCCCCTGGGCGCGGCACACTCTAGCTCTGCACCCCACCCCCTGGGCGCGGCACACTCTAGCTCTGCACCCCACCCCCTGGGCGCGGCACACTCTAGCTCTGCACCCCACCCCCTGGGCGCGGCACACTCTAGCTCTGCACCCCACCCCCTGGGCGCGGCACACTCTAGCTCTGCACCCCACCCCCTGGGCGCGGCACACTCTAGCTCTGCACCCCACCCCCTGGGCGCGGCACACTCTAGCTCTGCACCCCACCCCCTGGGCGCGGCACACTCTAGCTCTGCACCCCACCCCCTGGGCGCGGCACACTCTAGCTCTGCACCCCACCCCCTGGGCGCGGCACACTCTAGCTCTGCACCCCACCCCCTGGGCGCGGCACACTCTAGCTCTGCACCCCACCCCCTGGGCGCGGCACACTCTAGCTCTGCACCCCACCCCCTGGGCGCGGCACACTCTAGCTCTGCACCCCACCCCCTGGGCGCGGCACACTCTAGCTCTGCACCCCACCCCCTGGGCGCGGCACACTCTAGCTCTGCACCCCACCCCCTGGGCGCGGCACACTCTAGCTCTGCACCCCACCCCCTGGGCGCGGCACACTCTAGCTCTGCACCCCACCCCCTGGGCGCGGCACACTCTAGCTCTGCACCCCACCCCCTGGGCGCGGCACACTCTAGCTCTGCACCCCACCCCCTGGGCGCGGCACACTCTAGCTCTGCACCCCACCCCCTGGGCGCGGCACACTCTAGCTCTGCACCCCACCCCCTGGGCGCGGCACACTCTAGCTCTGCACCCCACCCCCTGGGCGCGGCACACTCTAGCTCTGCACCCCACCCCCTGGGCGCGGCACACTCTAGCTCTGCACCCCACCCCCTGGGCGCGGCACACTCTAGCTCTGCACCCCACCCCCTGGGCGCGGCACACTCTAGCTCTGCACCCCACCCCCTGGGCGCGGCACACTCTAGCTCTGCACCCCACCCCCTGGGCGCGGCACACTCTAGCTCTGCACCCCACCCCCTGGGCGCGGCACACTCTAGCTCTGCACCCCACCCCCTGGGCGCGGCACACTCTAGCTCTGCACCCCACCCCCTGGGCGCGGCACACTCTAGCTCTGCACCCCACCCCCTGGGCGCGGCACACTCTAGCTCTGCACCCCACCCCCTGGGCGCGGCACACTCTAGCTCTGCACCCCACCCCCTGGGCGCGGCACACTCTAGCTCTGCACCCCACCCCCTGGGCGCGGCACACTCTAGCTCTGCACCCCACCCCCTGGGCGCGGCACACTCTAGCTCTGCACCCCACCCCCTGGGCGCGGCACACTCTAGCTCTGCACCCCACCCCCTGGGCGCGGCACACTCTAGCTCTGCACCCCACCCCCTGGGCGCGGCACACTCTAGCTCTGCACCCCACCCCCTGGGCGCGGCACACTCTAGCTCTGCACCCCACCCCCTGGGCGCGGCACACTCTAGCTCTGCACCCCACCCCCTGGGCGCGGCACACTCTAGCTCTGCACCCCACCCCCTGGGCGCGGCACACTCTAGCTCTGCACCCCACCCCCTGGGCGCGGCACACTCTAGCTCTGCACCCCACCCCCTGGGCGCGGCACACTCTAGCTCTGCACCCCACCCCCTGGGCGCGGCACACTCTAGCTCTGCACCCCACCCCCTGGGCGCGGCACACTCTAGCTCTGCACCCCACCCCCTGGGCGCGGCACACTCTAGCTCTGCACCCCACCCCCTGGGCGCGGCACACTCTAGCTCTGCACCCCACCCCCTGGGCGCGGCACACTCTAGCTCTGCACCCCACCCCCTGGGCGCGGCACACTCTAGCTCTGCACCCCACCCCCTGGGCGCGGCACACTCTAGCTCTGCACCCCACCCCCTGGGCGCGGCACACTCTAGCTCTGCACCCCACCCCCTGGGCGCGGCACACTCTAGCTCTGCACCCCACCCCCTGGGCGCGGCACACTCTAGCTCTGCACCCCACCCCCTGGGCGCGGCACACTCTAGCTCTGCACCCCACCCCCTGGGCGCGGCACACTCTAGCTCTGCACCCCACCCCCTGGGCGCGGCACACTCTAGCTCTGCACCCCACCCCCTGGGCGCGGCACACTCTAGCTCTGCACCCCACCCCCTGGGCGCGGCACACTCTAGCTCTGCACCCCACCCCCTGGGCGCGGCACACTCTAGCTCTGCACCCCACCCCCTGGGCGCGGCACACTCTAGCTCTGCACCCCACCCCCTGGGCGCGGCACACTCTAGCTCTGCACCCCACCCCCTGGGCGCGGCACACTCTAGCTCTGCACCCCACCCCCTGGGCGCGGCACACTCTAGCTCTGCACCCCACCCCCTGGGCGCGGCACACTCTAGCTCTGCACCCCACCCCCTGGGCGCGGCACACTCTAGCTCTGCACCCCACCCCCTGGGCGCGGCACACTCTAGCTCTGCACCCCACCCCCTGGGCGCGGCACACTCTAGCTCTGCACCCCACCCCCTGGGCGCGGCACACTCTAGCTCTGCACCCCACCCCCTGGGCGCGGCACACTCTAGCTCTGCACCCCACCCCCTGGGCGCGGCACACTCTAGCTCTGCACCCCACCCCCTGGGCGCGGCACACTCTAGCTCTGCACCCCACCCCCTGGGCGCGGCACACTCTAGCTCTGCACCCCACCCCCTGGGCGCGGCACACTCTAGCTCTGCACCCCACCCCCTGGGCGCGGCACACTCTAGCTCTGCACCCCACCCCCTGGGCGCGGCACACTCTAGCTCTGCACCCCACCCCCTGGGCGCGGCACACTCTAGCTCTGCACCCCACCCCCTGGGCGCGGCACACTCTAGCTCTGCACCCCACCCCCTGGGCGCGGCACACTCTAGCTCTGCACCCCACCCCCTGGGCGCGGCACACTCTAGCTCTGCACCCCACCCCCTGGGCGCGGCACACTCTAGCTCTGCACCCCACCCCCTGGGCGCGGCACACTCTAGCTCTGCACCCCTGCGTACTGCACTTCAAAACGATATATAAAAATATAAATTTCTAAAAAGACACAAACACTCGACCAGACAAAGACCCAGTATCAAAGAATGTGCCACACCTAGTGGATGGGTTTAAACAAGAGTGTATCTTGTTTAAACTCCACCCCCTCGATGTGGCACATGATACTGAGTCTTGTCGGGTCGAGTGTTTTGTGTCTTTTAAGAAATTTATATTTTTCTATATCTTTTTGTATAGTCTTGTTTACTACGTGATATGGGGCACGCCACGCAGTCACACCAACACACACACACACACACTTTATTTTGAAATCATTTTGTATACTGTGATGTATACAAAGTGAAGTGGATGTCGTATTTCACGCTATGCACTTTCACAACACACCCGAAAATCAATAATTACAAGCCTGAATAAATGAATTTTATTTTCCATTTCATTTTGTATGCCGAGTATATCAGATAAATATATCAAAAGTGCAGAGGGTACAGACCCAAGGAGGTGTGCTGTCACAGTGTCGACTGGATGGGCACCGTGATAGCGCATCCCCTGGGGTCTGTACATTCTGCACTTTGACATTTTATCTCATATACTCTGCATACAAAATGAGATTGGTTGGTGTCACTTTTCAATCTGGGCACTCTGAAAATAAAAGACGAAAACAGGTTCTGAAAATAAACTTTTATTTTGACTTGGTAACATTATTCTTCTTTATTGCAATCAACTGTACAAGATATCTACAAGAAGTCCATCAATTTGTATTTATACTAAAGATTTGAAGCTTGACCAGGTCCTTTGAGTTGAAACTTTCAAGTCTTAAGATGAAGCTGTCGTTATTAGAGGGTAAGTCATGTTATTCAGCTAAATGTCTCGAGGCAACAGGGAATACTGTTGTACATACGACATACAAAGCATGTCGCCAGCTATTTTGTTGCTTTCTTCGGAAGAGAATTAAAACCAAAAGAAAGGTATAAATTCATTATTGAGAGCCTCCATACAGTCTTATGGTTTAAGATATTAGCTTTATATTGTCTGTCAGGAAATACCAAAATGGACTGTGGATCTAAATATTATCTAACCTTACTTGATGTACAAATAGTTTTTTTTAACTGCAGTTCCACCCGAAAGTATATGATTAAAAGTGAAACTTGTTCGCAGTCATTTGCCTTCAAAGATTATTCAAATTTTATCATAAAGGAATATTATCATAAAGAAATAAAGTTATCTTGGATGAAGCAAATAGGCCCTACTAGTAAGCAGCCAGTCCCCCAAAAGACAACCAAATCACCTAAAGATTAAGATTTTAGATGCATTACCCGGGATCGTAAAAGTCGTCCCCACTGTGCTGACCAATGTGAAGTACATACAGGAGTGGAGGCCCCAGCCGTCGAAGATGGCTCTATGGTCTACTCTAGTAATGGGTTGTTTGAGCGTGGATTAGTCTCGTTGGTTGCATGCCCCATAAAGGCGATGGGATGCTCGGCATTCTGGGTCGTAGACTGGACAGGTAATCTGTAGAAGTCTTATTAACTAGAGACATAAAAACAACATCGATAACTTTTCCGCAATCTACATCTCACTACACTGATCAGAATCGGTATTACTTTTCACTTGGTTTTACTTTTACTTTTTCAAATAAAAAAGGAAAACCAATCGGAAGTCGAGGATAAAGATGATATGGTGGCACATGACATGTAATAACATAGCAAATTTCTACAATTTCTGTCCCAAAGTGGAATTCAAAAACCAAGGGCAATGAGAGCTTGCAACCAATACACTATCACCGCTTAAAACCATATTCTGCTAAAATGATGTCCACTTGAGCTAACTGCTAGATTCATAAATGGTTACGGAACCTGTACAAGAGATAAAAGAGATAAAGTGGCATATTGGACACTCCCTATACCGAGTACCTTAACACAAGTGACGCAATATCTTATTGCAAGCATAGATTTAAAAGACAAGACTACACTACCAATGGCCCATTCGTGGCGGGTACAGGTGGACTGGTGTCTGCTGCCAGGGATGGCTCCGTGGTCGATCCAGCAGGTGTCCGGAGCTTGGATTGGTCTCACTGGCTGCACGACTCGTCCCCCATAAAGGCTGTTGGAACACTCGACACGGTGAGGTTGTCGACTATCATTCACCTTTGATACGACAGTCATAAAAAATATAAGACCAGTTAATACAGTTTCCACACAAACAATGTTACATAACATAACTTGTAAACATAAAAAAGCATTGGATGCACACATTGTGTGTAGTTTTTTCCTCACTAAGACACAATACATCTATATAGTCTACAGATATTTCATGAAGCAAATAAATGGATAAATAAATAAATAAATGAATAGATAGAGAGCTAAATGTGTTTTACTTATAATTGCTTTGAATGCCGGTACAAAGGAGCCAGTGGACAGCTGCCCGACTCCTGGGAGAGATGATGTCCACGAAACGGCCGTGTGGTCCTCCCCGCTCCTCATCGGCATGATGTCGGATGCTTGGATCGCTGCAGAGAAAATGACTCGTTCCTCAGCATGCACGACTCCTCCATGAAGCAAGAACTCTCCTCCAGCGGTGATACAGACTGGTCTCTATCCACGCTGTCCCCTTTAATACTTTTCACCAGAGAGGTGGTTCCACCTCCCTGTTTTCACTGAATCTACCCCCTAGCCAATAACAGGAGTAAAAACTCTCTTCAACACCCAAATAAGATAATCCCTCGTTTTCATTGGTTCTCACAAAATCAGCAGTTTCTCAATATATCCTGTCACGCGACCCAAAGTGGGTGCGGTTAACATTCCTAGTCAAGGGATTCCAATCATAGAAGTCTAATTTTATTCAAATGCATGCGAATTCCCGCCAACTGATGTTATGTGGGGCAAACTATACTAGGAACAATGCAAAAGGGGCAAATGTCCACTGACTGCTCTATAACAAAATACCGTGTCTTCATTGGTGCTACGAACAAAATCAGCTGTTTCTTAGGCTGGGTTCACATAGGAGTACACTATTCGGGTATACGGTGCACGTTTTCGAGGGCACGCGAATAGCTTGAATCGAACGATAGGATTTCCTAATGTTCGAAAATGCCGTACAGCTGCGTATAGCATGGTATAATGGGAATCGTGCTTGTTCGATTTTCATGCAGCGTATGCAATCTCTCGTTTATGAAAATGATGAAAATTTTGGTCTGGATTTGCCCTTTAGCAAAAATAAACATGTAGAATGATATTCTGATGCAGTGTTGTGTATCATGATCAAATAATGTTATTAAACCAATTAAAAATAATCAGTTTTAGTTGATTTACCCAAAATGACCCCAGGTTGGAGTTGGATCAGTTTTTTATTCATATACTCAATTTATAGCTTTCTTGTCACAAAAATGGTACGTTCCAATGTAATCTCAGTTTAGAAACTCTTAATAAGATTGATGTGTAGGAGGAAGAAATCCTCCCTGCATGGGATAGGAGTTGATGGTGCGGGTGATGGTGTAGCTACTGTGGGTCGACTTGACGGCGCCATATTAGGACACGCGTGTCCAAAAAGCGTATAGCGAATAGCGAATAACGAATAGCGAATACCGTATACCGTGTACTTCTATGTGAACCCAGCCTTAGAGTAGGCCTGGCCTATCACACGAACCAAACTGGGTGCGGTTAACATTCTTAGTCAAATGATTCCTTTCAAAAATTGAAATATATTCGAATGCATGCGAATTCTCGCTAACTGATGCTATGTGAGGCATACTACTACGAACATTACAAAATAGGCAACCTGACCACTCGATCGATGCCTTGTCGAGAAAATGCCGTGTTTTCATTGGTGCCAACAAAATCAGCAGTTTCTCAAAGTAGGCGTAGCGTGTCACACGACCCAAATTGGGTGCGGTTAACATTCTTAGTCAGTTGATTCCTTTCAACACCTGAATCGTATTCAAATGCATGCAAACTCCCACCACCTGGTGCTATGTGAGGCAAGCTACTACTAACATTACAAAAGGGGCAGCATGACCACTCCCTGCCCCATTAACAAAATACCGTGTCTTCATCGGTGCTATCGGAATCACGCAGTTTCTAAAAAAAAAGAAGAAAAAAAAAAACTCGCACAAGGATCCAAAATGTGGGATGTTAACATTAATGTCTTTGCTTTCAAAACCTGAATCGTATTCAAATACATGGAAACTCCCGCCGCCTGATGCTATGTGAGGCAGGCTCCTATCTACGGACGGTACAAAGGGGCAACCTGATCACTCGCTGCCCTAATGACAAAAAATACCGTGTCTTCATCAGTGCTATCGAAATCAGCAGTTTTTCAAAGTCGCCCAAGAATCCAAACTGCTGTGCGGTTAACATTTCTTATCATGATCCCTTTCAAAACCTGAATCCTATTCAAATGCATGGAAACTCCCACCACCTGGTGCTATGTGAGGCAAGCTACCACGAACATTACAAAAGAGGCAACCTTATCACTCGCTGCCCTAATGACAAAATACCGTGTCTTCATTAGTGCTGTCGAAATCAGCACTTTCTCAAAGTCACCCAAAGATCCAAACTGGGCGAGATTATCATTTCTAGTCAAGTGATTCCTTTCGAAATCTGAATCGTATTCAAATGCAGCAAAATCCCTCCACCTGATGCTATGTGAGGCAAGCCACTGTCAACAATACAGAAGGAACAAAATGTCCTCTGGGTGCCCTATATGGACAATACCCCGTGTCTTCATTGGTGCCATCGAAATCGGCCGTTCTTGAAAGATGCCTATCACGACGTCCGTCTGAGAGGAAAAACAAAACCCAATTATTTAAACAATCTCTCCTTTTTTTTATACCCCAGATTGCTCCGTGTCGCTTAGAAGTTACACGCGCTATCGCGGGTATTATACATGTACTGACTTGCTTTGACCATGGACATTCATCACCCGTTAATTACATTAGGCGTTGTCACATCAGCCCGATGTTTCAAAATAGCGCGCTATTTTCTGACTTGGGAAATTAACCCAATCACGAAATAGCGCGCCATTTGATAATGTGAACACAAATTAGCGCACTAAATAGGCGTTTTCACATCAGCCCGATAAAAATCCAAGCTCGAGATATTTTTCGCGATTGCGAATTAGCGCGCTGTTTCATTTCTTATTCACATCAGCCCGAAGAGAATTAGCCCAATTTTTTTCGAGCTAATTCGACAGCTGAGTATGTGAAAACAGCATCAGTAATGTGTGTGCCCTCTCAAAAATTCCTCATGATTTGTGTGCAGTTTGCCTCGATCGATCGGGTCACACACGCTAGGCATGATGGGATGCATCGCGCTAATTTCTCGAGTAGTAGCGCGCTACTATCCCGCTATTTCAGAAATTTCCCGAGTTGGACTCGAGAAATTTTCTCGATCAGAGCGATACAATTAGCGCGCTAATTTGTTTTCAAATTATCAAATAGCGCGCTATTTCGCTATCGGGATAATTTCTCAAGTCAGAAAATAGCGCGCTATTTCGAAATCTCGGGCTGATGTGAACACGCCTATTGTATCGCTCTGGTCGAGAAAATTTCTCGAGTCCAACTCGGGAAATTTCTGAAATAGCGGGATAATTGGCGAACTAGCGCGCTATTTGATAATGTGAAAACGCCTCAAGAAATTAGCGCGATGCATCCCATCATGCCTAGCGTGTGTGACCCGATCGATCGAGGCAAACTGCACACAAAGCATGAGAAATTTTTGAAAGTGCACACATTACTAAAGCTGTTTGCACATGCTCAGTTGTCGAATTAGCTCGAAAAAATTTCGGGCTAATTCTCTTCGGGCTGATGTGAATAAGAAATGAAATAGCGCGCTAATTCGCAATCGCGAAAAATATCTTGAGCTTGGATTTTTGTCGGGCTGATGTGAAAACGCCTAAATTCTGTCAAAAGCGTTACAATAACATTTTAAACATGCTTTCCCACTTGGATCCCATCATAACCGCCGACAGCCTGCCTGTGTAAAAAGAAGGAGGCGTTATAGAGCGGTTTGGAACATGGAACACCAAAGCCAGAAGAAATGCTACTTTTTCAATAGTCATGCTGTAGGGGCTAGGCATAAATTTGCAAAAGAGCGAAGAGATATCACGTCTTTTCCAATAACCACCTGCCTGCACCACCAAACTGAGTGCAGATAACATTTTCTGGTTAAGTGAATGCTTTTAAAAGCTAAAATTTATTCAAATGCATGCAAACTCTGATTGCCTGTTGCTATGTGAGGCAAGCAACGGCGAGCATTACAAAGGAGGAAAACAAACAAACAAGTCTCTTCCTTCAAGACAAATTCCTTGTCGTCTTCAGTGCTAACAACCAGAGATTCAGCAGATTTCATACACTATATTACGCAATCAAAACAGCTTGTGCTTTACATGGGGCCTGTCATAATACTAGGTGTTTCAAAAAACATTTCCCACTTTTCATTCTTAATAATTAAAAAACTATATATCAGATAGCATTGTCATTGATATGAGTGATAGCTGAATAGTGTACAATTTGGTTGAACGTGGTTTAAATATGAAAGCATAAATCAGTTTCATGAAATCCATGATTAATTTCACAGTTAGGTTCCAGAGTTTGCCCTATTTTCAACCCTCTGTACAAAATTTCACTTTGCACAGGGGTCAATGGGTGTGTATGGGAGTGTGTGGTTAACACCCTGACAATGGTCCTGAACAATAGCCAGGGTTTGAATGCTTCATTATTTATTCATGAGAAATTCCACTATCACAACTAGTCTTTATTCAGCCCCTGGCAGTATCTGTGTAAAGTCAAACGCCTGCCGATACTGTCGTTGAGTCGTGACAGCGCTCTCCCTACTTCTGAAAAACGAAATTACAATGAAAACCTTCTGTTCTATCGTAAACATGGTGACAGGAAGCAAAGAGTATACACTTGTGTATATGGAGCCTTAAATTAATCTACTGTGAAACAAATTGCCCCAATGATAAATGCTGCTGAACTCTTTACCAAAAATGATCTCTTTTTATCGAAAAAGCGAAAAATTTGTCAGACTATCTAATCAGTTATAGACAGTTGTATTAAAATGAGGAACTTTAGATAATTTATTCTTATTTATATCCCAAATTTAGTGATATGTGAAGCAAAATTTGAAAACGATTGCCAGCTGGAACGAAATGTGGTGTTTGCAAGCACTTTACCGTGCATGAATTCAGACTAGCAGTGCCCAGGGCAATCCACATGAATTATTGATTAAGCATTCATGTGCCAGGGAGCGCGAGACTGACGCCTAGTCAACAGGTGGTTCAGGCATGTCCATTGTTCAGGGCCATTGTGAGCACACACTCACATACACATCATTGGTTCCTGTGCAAAGTTCAATTTTTGTACAGAGGGTTAAAATTTGACCAAAATCTGAAACCTTACTTTAAAATCAATCTTAGATTTAATGAAACTGATTTATGCTTTCATGTGCAAATTATCTTCAACCAAATTGTACACTATCCAGCTATTACTCATATCAATGACAGTTTTATCGGATGAATAGTTTTGAACTATTAATGATCAAAAGTGGGAAATGTTTTTTGAAACACCTAGTATGAATCCTGCAAACTGTGAAAAATTGAATTCTCTGATTACTCAAGCAATTATCGGCGCCTGTTGCCTTTGAGACCAACTTCTGTAGACATAACCAAAGGAGCAAGATGTGTAGACCTACTCCCTGCCCTCATGACGAAATCCTTTTCTTCACCAATGCAAATTGAATCAGCAGTCCGCCCGCCCCCCCCCCCCAGCTCCCATTATATTTCATGTAATTAGTCGTAATACTGGTCTTAGCAGCCATAAAGGAATTCAAAATGGCCGGCAAACCGTTCGTCAGACAGATCACATTATTCCATTTCCTAACCAAGCGTGTTATAATATTTATGTGCAACCAATTTCAGGGACATTCATCATTTAGAACTTAAGATAAGGATTTTCAACTTTTTGGTCGAGGCGGCATACTGAATTCAAAATGGCGGCCATTCGATATGTTTGTCAAACATTTCAAATCCATCCGTCACATGAATTTGAATTTAGCATGTCCAAAAGCCCTTGTGTACGAAATATTATTGCCACAAGTCATTTAGAAGCCAAGACAAGAATCTTTAAGCCCTAATTGTTTCTTCATGGCCGCCATGATATGGGAATTCAGGATAGGGCCGACCCAGTAGTCATGTCTCTTGGATCCTGCATTTTTTTTTTAATCAGCGCCCCCAAAATACCTCTAGAAACAAAATTTCATACTCTCCGCCGATGCAAGGATCTCGACCAATCTTTACAGCTACTATCTGCGCCACTACCAGTCTTATTATATACATACCAACAGCATGCATGAGTTCCTGAATCTATAATGCCTAACAAGCATGCTATGTTTGGTACTTTTCTAGTCTGCAATAAACATTTGAATCAGACACACCATTTCTAATTGTCCATTTTGCTACTCGTCCATTTATTTCCATTTGCTATTCGTCCATTTATACTACAGTGTATAAGGGTTTGGAATAAATCGTTCCATAGTATATAGTCTAAGTGACTAATTACTGCACTTGCTTCATTCAAATAGGTAACAAAATTAATCAGCGATTCCGTTAGATTTTCCATTACTCAGCCCAAACTGCACGTATGATAACCACCTGTCATAAAGCCTTGCAATGTCGAATGTCATAATAAGATTCTATACGGAGAATAGATTCTTTGATATCATGCGAAATCAATGCTCACTAATTCTCGGTTGCCAGTATGTGAGGCACTCGTATAGACCAATTCGGTTTGGGTACTGTTTTTATGCTAATTTCTAACCGGGGGCTTCAAGTATGCCTGACAAAAGATAATCCATGCACTGACATTGCAACGCCCTGACTCATCTCATAACCCATTGAAAGTGCTTTTATTCTTCTTTGGAAGCCCCAAGTTATGGCTGCCATAAGCTACAGTGCTCTGAAGTCGGATTTATTCATAGGGCGGCTTGCCCTGGGGAGTGCTGACATCGCTATAAACTATCTGTTACGAATAGTGTGGTATTGTTAGGCAGAACAGTGAGGCCAAACAAGCAGATATTGGTAGAAGATTAATCCAGAAATTAAAGAATGGAAAGCTTATACAATAGCATGTAACTATCGAAGTTTATTGCATTTCCAAAACTTCAATGGCCGTCACAAGCACATTAGTGTTATGTGACGAGGACATTGTCATTGCCTCACAATTATTATTCTGACTTGTTTGTTCATTAAAAAAAAAGATGATGTCTAATAAAAGTGTGTGTGGGGTTTTTTTTCAACACGGACAGGGAGGTGTCACCTCCCTGTCCATATTCACAAACAACATTGCAAAGCCGAATACCCCATCCTACTAATTGACGCAAACTAATGGAAACTGATGCAAACTAATGCAAACTCAATGCAAACTAACGCAAACTACCGATTAATGCAAACTAATACAAACCGTTAGCGGTGAAAATTAGGGAGAATAAGCCAGTTCGGAGATAGCTCATGTGCACATGGGTACAAAAATGACCTTTCATTTTTCTCACTTAATTCAAAGCGACTTAATGCATCAGATTGCCCAACATAGCAATTTACTCGTATTCAAATAAAGAATGAACCTGCGTAGATGAAGTGACCAGAATGGTTCGTCCATGGACCTACTACACATGAGGCGTTTTCACATCAGCCCGATGTTTCTAAAAAGCGCGCTATTTTCTGACTTGGGAAATTTTCCCGATAGCGAAATAGCGCGCTATTTGATAATGTGAACACAAATTAGCGCGCTAATTGTATCTCTCTGATCAAGAAAATTTCTTGACTCCAACTCGGGAAATTTCTGAAATAGCGGGATAGTATATAGCGCGCTATTTGATAATGTGAAAACGACTCGAGAAATTAGCGCGATTCATCCCATCATGCCTAGCGTGTGTGACCCGATCGATCGAGGCAAACTGCACACAAATCATGAGGAATTTTTGAGAGGGCACACACAATCATTACTGATGCTGTTTGCACACATACTTAGCTGTCGAATTAGCTATTTTAAAATTTTTAATCATTCGGGCTACCCCCTCTTCGGGCTGATGTGAATAAGAAACGAAATAGCGCTCTAATTCGCAGTCGCGGAAAATATTTCGAGCTTGGATTTTTATCGGGCTGATGTGAAAACGCCTCGGACATTCATCGCTCGTTAATTAATTCATGGATCTGTTTCTGTCAAAAGTGGCACAAAAGCATTTTAAACATGCTTTCCTGCATTGATCTTATCATTACCACCAGTGGTGTATCTAGGGAAAACGGCGCCCGGGGCAAGCGCGAAAATTGCGCCCCTAATTTCTGAAAAAGTGTTCAACCCCAACCCCATCCCGGTTCACATATGCTTTTTCAAGCACTTAAAAGGGGTCTTTTGAGGGTGATTTAAATGTAATAAATTTAGATGAATATTGGCGAGCGAGCGCAGCGAGCGAGCCGAAAATTTCTGTTTTTCAGCTTACAAAACATGGAATTCTTGCCATTTTTTGGTTATTAAATCTTACAATTCTAATCAAGATATAGTGACGGCCTTATAGATAACGATTTATACCAACAAACTGAGGACTTGAAAAAAAATACGCGCGAGTGAGCCGAAATTTGTATATTTCCGCGTCATCATTACGTTTTGTTCTTATGTTGTTTGATTTTTTTTTGCGCCCCCCCCCCGTAATGTTCGACACCTTTGGTGCCCTCGTGTGATCCAGTATAGGCGATCGCTTCAGAACGAAAGAAATAAAATTGCAGCCGCTGCTCCGTGTAACATTTTGCCTTCTAACAATGGCATGTGTGAACACAATATACATTGTCATTTTGTCCGCGTTATCATCACGTTTTGTTCTTATCTTCTTTTCTATACATTTTGTCGAGCCTAAATTTCAGCTTACAAAACATGGAATTCTTGTGTGAACACAATTAACATTGTCATTTTTTGTTTTTATCTTGTTTGATTTGGTTTTCTCTCCCTCCCCCCCCCCCCTCTCCCCCCGTCCGGGCGAGGGTTTTTTTTCCCTTTCTTCTTCTTCTTCTTCTTCTTTATTTTTTTCTTTTTCTTCTTCTTTTTGTTTTTTTTTTTTTCGTTTTTTCGTTTTCGGCGCCCCCAAGGAGTGGCGCCCGGGGCACGTGCCCCCCTTGCCCCCCCCCCCCCCACCCGAGATACACCACTGCCAGTGGCGTATCTAGGGAAAACGGCGCCCGGGGCAAGCGCGAAAATTGCGCCCCTAATTTCTGAAAAAGTGTTCAACCCCAACCCCATCCCGGTAGGGAATTTTAAAAAAGTTCACATGATATGCTTTTTCAAGCACTTAAAAGGGGTCTCTTGAGGGTGATTTAAATGTAATAAATTTAGATGAATTTTGGCGAGCGAGCGCAGCGAGCGAGCCGAAAATTTTTTAATATTTGCGCGTAATCATCACGTTCTTTTCTTATCTCTTTTTTTTTTTGGGATAAATTTTGGCGAGCGAGCGCAGTGAGCGAACCGAAAATTTTTGTATTTCACCCTACAAAACATGGAATTCTCGTCATTTTTTGCTTATTACATCTTACAATTCTAATCAAGATATAGTGACGGCCTTATATAGATAACTATTTATACCAACAAACTGAGGACTTGAAAAAATACTCCAAATTAGTACGCACGAGTGAGCCGAAATTTGTATATTTCCGCGCCATCATCACGTTTTGTTCTTGTCCTTTTTTTTTTGGATGAATTTTGGCGAGCGAGCGCAGAGAGCGAGCCGAAAAATTATGTGTTTCAGCTTACAAAACATGGAATTCTTGTCATTTTTTGCTTATCAAATCTTACAATTCTAATCAAGATATAGTATTTGTATATTTCCCCGTCATCATTGCGTTTTGTTCTTATCTTGTTTGATTTGGTTTTTTGCGCCCCCCCCCCACCCCCGTATGTTCGACACCTTTGGCGCCCTCGTTCGATCCAATGGGCGATCGCTTCAGAACGAAAGAGATAAAATTGCAGCCGCTGCTCCGTGTAGCATTTTGCCTTCTAACGATGGCATGTGTGAACACAATATACATTGTCATTTCGACCGCGTCATTATCACGTTTTGTTCTCATCTTCTTTTTTTATACATATAAATTTTGGCGAGCGAGCCGAAATTTCAGCTTACAAAGCATGGAATTCTTGTGTGAACACAATAAACATTGTCATTTTTTTGTTTTTGTCTTGTTTGATTTGGTTTTCTCCCCCCTCCCCATTCTCCCTCCCCCCCCCCCCCTTCTTCCCGGTCTGGGCGAGTTTTTTTTTTTTTTTCCTTCTTCTTCTTCTTCTTCTTTCTTTCTTTTTTTTTTCTTCTTTTTTCTTCTTCTTCTTCTTCTTTTTTTTTCGTTTTTTTCATTTTCGGCGCCCACAAGGAGTGGCGCCCGGGGCACGTGCCCCCCTTGCCCCCCCCCCCCCCCCCTAGATACGCCACTGGACACCCCTACTCTGTGCACACACCCGATGTAGATAATTACCTGTAGTTCTGCGGAATGAGCAGCCACTTTTTTGGTCACAGAAATGCATGGTTTGTAAGCCCTACGTTATAAACAATTAACTATTAACTATCGCAATATCAATATTAATATCCTCATATTTCATTGGAGGTCTTTGACCTTGTGTGATTTTCATAGGTGAAAGGTAATGGCTCGTTAATAAGCAGGGTCTACGATTGCTCTCTAGAACATCATCATGTTTACCATTAATCAAAGATGGCAAACTATCCTGATACTTTGAGGTCATTGACCTCTCTATCTCAGAGGTCAAAGACAGAAACTCGTCTGTGTGCCTTGGAATATGAAGACAATGTAATTGTAAAACAAATATGTTTGTTTTGTACATCTTTACCATGTTTATCACCAGCTAATGATGTCATAGTTCAATATTCTGAGGTCATTGACCTCTCAAGGTCATCAGAGGTCAAAGGTAAAAACCTGTCTGCTCTTTAGAATATGAAGACAACTTCATTGTAAGACAGATATGCTTGCTTTGTACATCTTAACAATGTTTACCATTAACCAATGACATCACAGATCAATATTATATTTTGAGGTCATTGACCTCCAAAGGTCATCAGAGGTCAAAGGTTCAAACCTGTCAATGCTCTGTGGAATCATAAAATGGTTTCTCTGAAGTATTGACCGATTCTGTGACGCGCTATGTGTATTGTTGGCATGGGCAGCGCCATACTGGGTGTATCATCCGACCCCCCCCCCCCCGCACTCCCCCACCCCTCTCCCTACATTAGCACGCGCGCAGAATGAAAAACTGCTTTAGCCAATGGGCGTCTCGTACTGAGTGCGCGAATGCTTGCTAGTGCGCGAACCTTTGTTACAAGTGCGTGATAAACATGTTGCCCGGGGGTGGGGGAGAGCAGGGGGGGTCGGCTGATACACACCGATACACCCACTATGGCTGCGCCCTGTGCCGTAAAATGTCTGCTGCCCTCAACGAACCCGAATCGGTCAATAGATACATGTTTAGTGCATCATAACCACATATATCATTCACAAATGTCTCAAAACATCGATATTCTGGTATTTAAAGTTCATTGACCTCTGAAGGTCATCTGAGGTCAAAGGTAAAAACCGGTCAATGCTCTCTTAAATCAGAAAATGATTTCTCTGTATTATAAATGTATATTTAGTGCAACATAACCACATCTGTCATTACAAATGTCTCCAAACATCAATATTCTGATATCTAAAGTTCATTGACCCCTCTGAAGGTCATCAGAGGTCAAATCAGACTTACCTCCCGATCTTAAAATATATGTACTAACACTGGTGAAAGTTTCATGCTTTAGTCAAATTTTGCACAATTCTCGTGATTTTGAGGGCTTAACCGCTCTACTAAATACTGCGTACGTACGTAATAAACAATACGTACGTACGTAATGAACAATACATACGTACGTAATAAATACGTACGTAATAAATACTAGGTACGTACGTAATAATACTGCGTACGTACGCAATAAATACTAGGTACGTACGTAATAATACTGCGTACGTACGCAGTATTATTACGTACGTACGTAGTATTTTTTTTTTTTAGGTTGTCAAAAATGGCCCTTAGAAAACCCACAACTGATCACACACGTACGTACGACGCGACGTTAAAAAAATTGCATTCGCCTGTTCGCGCGTGCTACAAAACTGTCAAGACTGATGGTCAACACACGTACATTTTCGATGTTTTCTTATCGGATCCTGACGCTCTCTTAATATTTTGAATATCGTTACGTGTTTATAGACCCATTAATCAGCTTTCTTGCACTGTAGTGGTTATTTCATGTACTGAACTATTGACAGCGACACGCCCGAATTGATGCACTTCCCTAATCGGGAGTAGACGCTAGTCATAGTAGTCCCATCTACTTAGATCTGTGATGTGATCGATAAGGTTCTGTGCCGATAGTTTTACAACACGCTCTTTTGTAAATTTACGTAGAATGTCTACAGGAATGGCGACACCAAAATCTAAAATCCCTACAGAGTACGGACCAGACTCTGGAGGAAGAATAAAGGTAAGTATCGACTATCGACAGCAAGATCGTTTTTTAATTCAAATTTATAGACCTCTAATCTAACGTTACATTGTAAGATTAGACTTCTATTTGTAGAATCTACTCTAAATTAGCTAACGACGTAACGTCTTGACGTTTATACACTTACAATTTAATACATGTATATCGATGTAAACTTTACGGAAGTATAGTAAATACTACTCGCCTAGCTAGATTCTAATTAAATTTGGAGAGATTGATATAAATTACCGGATTAAATTTATGTCAATTTTCTGCGAAAATTATAACTCAAACCGGCGTATTAAAAGCATCTCATCTGTTAGCCCGACCAGACGCTGTTACGCTATGCGAACGCGACGTACCATGTACAGCGACTGGGCTGTGTATAGTTACTCATCTGTTGATAATATAAGTGTAAAACTTCAATTGATGCATGCACACATTCATTAACACTATTCACTATATAACGTTATGCATACAAATCTTGAAAATCTCAGTAGTAGAATTATGTTTAGTGTAATATTTGAGGTCTTAAATTCTAAAAACTCAATGCATAATTGTAAGTACCTATTTTTATTTTAACAAATGCCAACAGAAAAATTGACGAGGAATGACTATCATTTAAATTATTAGTGGAAAATTAAGTAAACAGGGAATAATTTTCCTGGTATTGCGTCGCAATTTGCTATGCATATTCACACCACTGCTACACAAACTTTCTTTTGTGATTCTTCCATAGAAGTGTACAGGATACCATTTGAAATATTGTTCATCAGCTGTAATTGCTAATCAAATTTGAGTTGGAAAATTATCCCCTGCCAAAGAAAATGGGATTCTATCGGCGGGCTAGCAATCCGGAGGTCTTGGGTTCGAATCCCGATGGAATCACATTTTCTTCGCTCAATTTTCCACTAAATATTCGTATTTTGAATAAAATCTTATGAGGGAAACTGAATCAACATTTGAACATTAATTCATTATCAATTGGTAGACACATGATCTCTTCCCTTGTGACTTGTGTTTCTGTTCATTGTGATGTTGCATGTAGGGTATTACAATCATCAAGCCCATAGTATACGGCAATGTGTCGCGCTACTTTGGCAAGAAGCGGGAGGAAGATGGACATACCCACCAGTGGACTATCTATGTCAAGCCCTTCAGAAATGAGGTATGATATTTTCAGCATGGTATTCCACTTTTGAAGCATTGACTGATACATTTGTATATTCTTGGGAGGGGGAATATTAGGGTTTTCCATACTTTTGCTAATCACCTGAGGTAAACACAAGGAGTATTTTCCAGGGTGTATTTTGGCTGGTCTGTGTTGAATGTCGCCATGCTCATAATGACGAAGTGAAGTACATATCGTTTACATTAATTTTCACTATTACACTGTATTGGGAAACATAAAATCAGGCATTATTGGCAAACAGGAAAAAACATGTAGCAGCACACAAGATATAGTAAAGTTTTTGCTGAAGTTGTCTAATATTTTTACAGAAAAACTTTGAGGAAATTACTCTTTGTTGTTGTTTTATGAAGCATGAATAAAAGGTGGACTATTAATAAATTTGTGTCTATGCACACTAATTATAGTCTCTGGCAACTTTAGTGTATCGAGATCTTTCAGTTATCAGTGTGCAGTTTCCAGTACAACAGGAGTAGAATCTTTGCATCATAGACTACTGTAAATGTATTTACAGTTGAACCTCTCTTATCCGGCCTCCCTTTATCCGGATCTCTCTATTTTACGGACGCAATCTCGCCGTGATTTTTTTTTTTTTTTTTTTAATAATTACGGGAGGAAAGGGGGATTCCCAACTCCTTGAGAACTCCTACCCAAACACACATGAATTACATATTACTTCCAACATGATTAACATACATTACATCAAATTTCCTTCCAAATTGCTTACCTTCAGACATTTCAACATCCCCAAACATCCCCAAATGTAACAATGAAAAGGTTGCAGTATACACATTACTACATGTGGTATTACAATGGGCTACATCAGTACATGTGTATAATGTACATGTATAAAGCATTGAGTCTCCCGTATCCGGCCAAATCCCTTATCCGGATGAGCCCCGGTCCCGACTTGTCCGGATACGAGAGGTTCAACTGTAATTTCTAGAGCTTGAGTCATAACTGTAATTCCATCAGTGGAGCCATTTTGTTGTTTTGTTTTTCAGGACCTGTCAACGTATGTAAAGAAAATCCAGTTCAAACTTCATGAAAGCTATGCCAACCCTCTGAGAGGTAAGATGATAACTCAGAGGATTTTGTAATGATGCAGGGACTTTGTAGTATGAACACATACCTGTTTTATATGTATATATATCTATATCTATCTATCTATCTTTATCTATATATATATAGATATATACATACTGTACATGTATGTTACAATCTTGTTTTTTGTGTGTACATGTATAATTATAAAGCATGTCTGTGTTTACCGGTATACAAAATTTGTTTAATTTGCCTTTCTTCTACTATCAGTCATGTTTTAAGCAGCCATATCTGTCATGTTATAGATTTATTTAACAAGTTATTTCTACATGTCACTGCACTCTATGAGTGACTGTACATCTTTAATGCAATAAAACTTGCTAACATGCCGACTTTGTTTATCTAGTCATTCAACCATTCTTCAGTTTAATAATTTGAGCTGCAAAAGGATGTACAGAATGTGTCCATTTCCTAAAGTTCTGTGCATTAGTACCACCTCTACACAAAAAATGTTTCTATTTCTATTTCAGTGGTAAGCAAACCTCCCTATGAAGTCACAGAGACAGGCTGGGGAGAATTTGAGATCACCATCAAGATTTTCTTTGTGGATCCCAATGAAAGACCAGTAAGCAATTTTCATTGTGTATTTTCAGTGCACAATCCTTAATGTCACAGGGGGTTAGCATCTCACAGATGTCAAACTCTTTATAGATCATTACTGGCATGCTGTGGGCATGATATCTTGTCTCCAAATGTTTGTTGATGTACACAGTGTTTATTTTATCAACCAGTCACTTTATGATAATGACACATGTAACAATAATGCTGCAGTTTACATAAATTTATTGTTCAATGCAGGTATTCTGAGTGGTCTAGATTCTTGAAAATGAGTGATAGAAACAGCATTTAATGCCTGGTCAGGATATACAGAAATGCTATGTCCTTGCAGCATTAGTTTTGTTTCATTTCTTTACTCATTTTATGTCAACCTGGCCAAACTGGTGTATCACTCTCCTGTTCATTGCAGGTGACTGTCTATCATTTCCTGAAACTTTTCCAATCTGAGACCAACCTGATGTTAGGAAAGAAAACACTTTTTTCTGAGCATTATGATGAATTGGTAAGTTGCATAAACCTCTTGAATTCTTGCAGTCATGATTTGGTCATGATGGCTTATTGTGGTAATTGTCAAAGAAGATGATAGAGACTGGAACATTAGATATCCTTTTAGTGTAGACAATGATGTAAGTACCAAGATTCCCTAATTCAGCGTTAGGCTTCCTGGAAACTTAAACTGGAAAAACACTCAGAGAGTGCAGACCTCCGCCAAGCAGCTCTTATCCAACCATTTACACATATGAAAACAGCCCTGTTTCCCCAATGATAAAGAACTCTGTCTAGTATATCTACAATCGTACCTTTGTATTCCATCGTATGTTAGCCCTGTGCCTTGTGATAAAGTATTGTACATGTGATTATGATATCAACCACGAGTGGGACAACACAGCAGTCCTTTAATGATTTAGTGAATAGATAAGGAATGGGGATTATGATAAAGGTGGTGGTGGTGGTGATAATACAGTGAAACCCCGTTATAACGAGGTCCGTGGGACGGCGATATTACCTCGTTATAACCGGTGCCTCGTTATATCCGTACTCATCAAAAACAAAGAAAAACATAAGCATGACATCATATACCCATCAATGAAACTTAAGAACATCCTTTGCGTTGTTATTATACAATTATGGATCATTGTTATTGAGAGACTAAAGGGAAATTATTTGTGAATTAGATGAAAAAGTAAGGGTTGATATGAGTGAATTCTTTATTTTTCTTCCAAAAATCTCTTCGCATAATAGTTGCACATTATGTTCTTGAGAAGTATCTATAGGCCTATGTTATATTCGTGATTCCTTCTACACCTATCTCTTCCTCTAGTGTTGAACCAGTCTGAAAGAATGATATTTTTTTATTTGTGAAATACAGTGTAAAATGACAGTGAACAAAATCAGATTGCATAAAATGCATTTATTAAGTTTTTCTAAACACCAGCGCAAATGGAGTAACATACATGCTTTGTTTACCGTAACTTGCGAGGTATTTTTACGCTGTTGGTGCCCAGCGGGAATGCGATGATTTCATGAATCATTTCGGCTGTAATCTTATGCAGTACAATGTAGGCATGTATGATCGTTGCGCCCGAAGGGAGTAAAAATGCGTACTTTATTTTCTTCCGAAAATCTCTTTGAGTTTTGTACATCCGTTCTTGAAAAAATATGCGACAGGATTGAATTTGGAAGGTTGTGATCCTTTTTATGCACATCTGTACCTCGTAGACCATTCTGAAATAAAGAAAAATCTTCGTTGTGAAATGCAGTGTTAAAATTGTGATAATGAACAAACCAAGATCTATTCAAACTGTTAAATGTGTTTGTTTCTTTTTCTGAACACCGATTAAGTAGCTTAACGTGCGTTATTCAACTATTTTTACGCTACTGTCAACTGGCGACATCGCGATGATTTCAGAGTAGCATACATGCGTCGTTTACCGTAACTTGCGAGGTATTTCATTTCATGAATCATTTCGGCTGTAATCTTATACAATGTACGATCGTTGCGCCCGAAGGTATTAAAAATGCGTTCTTTATTTTCTTTGAAAATCTCTGCGTTTTGTACATCCGTTCTTGAAAAATATGCGACAGAATTGAATTTGGAAGGTTGTGATCCTTATTACGCAAATCTGTACCTCGTAGACCATTCTGAAATAAAGAAAAATCTTCATTATGAAATGCAGTGTGATAATGAACAAACCCAGATCTATTCAAACTGTTAAACGCGTTTGTTTCTTTTTCAGAACACCGATTAAGTAGCTTAACATACGTTATTCAACTATTTTTACGCTGCTGTCACTCGGCGAGATCACGATTTCATTAATTATTTCGGCTAAAATAATTCACACTCATATTTGCTAACCAGCAAAAGAACTGGAAGTCGGAACTAAAAATGGAAAAGATATAATGATGAGTTGCACACGCATTCCAATTTTCCATTTTTGGCCACGAGTGTCGCTGCATGAAAAGTTTTTGAATGCGTTATCTTTTTCTTCTTTTTTTCTTGTTGCACTGTGGTCTGACCTAATATCACGGGCACGTATCTCGCGAAAAAGAAAATCGAATGATTATGTTCAATAATTTAGTAGGAACATCGGAAGGTATTCCTGTGCCTTATCGCGTGGTTTAGAAGAAAACATGGAAGGAACGGTTCTCTGCAAAACGGGAAAAATACATGGATAGCGTGAATTCGGTTTTCAATGTTTTGTTTGTCACGTGTTTGAAAGCGGCAAGTCAAGAAATGGAACCTCGTTTTATCCGATCAAATTGCTTATGTTTTTCTTTATCATGATGCACCAAAATTTCCTCGTTATAACCGTAATCTCGTTATAACCGAACTCGTTATAACTGATTCGTTCTGCCATAGGTTTACACACAAAGGAAAACGGGACCGAAGCGATCACCTCGTTATAAGCGGTTCCTCCTTACAACCGAACTCATTATAACGGGTTTCACTGTACCATGTACACATTTCTTTCCACCATCAGATATTTCAAGATCCCACAGCCATGATGCAGCAGCTGCTTACTGGAACCAGGAATCTTACATTGGGCTCATACAAGCATGAAACAGACTGTAAGTGACTTTCAAGTCTTATATTGTGATATTGATAATGTTGATAATGGTTCCTGTTTATAGAACCCACAATGATTATCAAGTAATTCATTATGTGTTGTACAAATGTGAGGATATGCACTACAAAGAATTACTGTATTAATATAACAAGTAATCATGATGTGCATTTTGTCACCATTACCTGTATGCCAAGCTTTGAATCTCATTATGTGTTTCTGCAAAGTAGCTAGATTAAGATGTTACCCTCCTTATCTGAAATACTCAGAAAAAAAAGTGACATTTCATATTCCAAGGAAGATTATATCTAAAAATGTGCCATAATAATCCAGATATGATTTACCCAACAACAAAATGTCACAAAATATGTGCATTTCCAATATGTGTAATGTGGTTTATATGTGAGCGAAATGGCAGTTACTCCTAGCAATGACTGAAATTACATGAATTCATAATTTTGAAGTGTTTATCCGATGCAAAATCCCATCACTTTCATAAAGTGCTGTAATGCGCAATCAGCCATACACTAATATCTGTTGTGATTGCATGACTATATTTTCGTTATACTGAGTGATATGATAACCCTGGGATGACAGAGAATCATCTCCACACTCTGTCTTGCAGTCAAAGAGTTGGAGGGAAAGACAGTGGCAGCACTCCAGTCAGCACGGAAGAAGATCCGACATGAGATCCAGGATCTGAACGAGCGACTGAAGCAGAGCAAGGAAGCCATCCTTCACTTTAAGGAGGAGATACGTAAGCTGGAGGAGTCTGATGTGGAGAAGGAGTGACAGTGATGCCATCCATCCCTGGCTAGTATCATGCTGACAACGTGCTATGATGCACAGCAGTAAAGATCTGCAACATTAGGAGGGATTATGAATTGTGACATTCTGAACGGCATGGCAAGCATCAGCTGAACGTAGAAGGTTTCTGAAAGAGTCACTTGTAACAGGTGGAACACTTGCGGACACAGTGATCATTGTGGTATGAGGAGGTTGCTGCTGAGATTTATGAGTCAGCAACCAAAGTTGATGTGTGTGACTGAGCCATCTCTAAGATCTGAGTGTTGCTCTCTTGCTGAGTGCAGGCAGGTGTTAAAAAAAATGCTGGATGAATGTCATGTGTCAAAGGTCAGATATGAAGCATAACTATGTGAGAACCAGAGAATGAGATGTCACCTATTGGCTTTGAATCCACATGAAGGTGTACATAGAATGAGTGCATTCTCTACAAATGCCTTCAAAATTTAACTGCATCTCATTCCAGGTGATGCTGTACTCAATACCTTATGACATCTACAACGTTGTACATGTATCTGGCATGATAGAGAATTTGTGATTGCATCCCATGCTGCTATGTATCACAATGAACGCAGCCTACAGTGGTTGGCAGTGTGCCGTATTGTAAACCATGAGGTCTAAAAATAAGATTTGCCACCATTCAAACTGCACATTGAGTATTCATTATGAAGGACAAGTGCATTCAACCTCAACCAACTTATCATCAGGCAAGTAGGTAATCTGCATCTGTTTGAATTATTGTCATCTTGCTTAGAAGCCAATCAAGGTTCTGTTTTTACAGAAGTCTTACCAGCCGTTGATACATAACTAGACTTAGCTTATTCATCAGAAGGATGAGTGTGTGGTGAAATGACTGGTCACTGAATGTAATCTGTATGTGAGTAATGAATGTGCAGAAATGATATAGGGTAAAGTCAGTGTTATTGACAATTCATGTTTATTATACCCCCGCCACACGTAGTGTGAAGGGGGTATATAGGAATCATCGTGATGTTGGTCAGGCGGGCAGGCGGTCGGGTGGTCGGTCGGTCGGTTGCAAAATCTTGCATCGCGAACTCCTCCTACAGTTTTGAAGCAATTTTAATGAAACTTAGGGTAAATGATGATATTGAGGTATAGATGTGCAAGACATGATTTTTGTGTTTGTCGGACAATGCGTTGCCATGGTAACCATAATTTTACCAAAACCTTGTGGATTGAATAACTTCCATAGTATTTAAGCAATCACTTTCAAAATTGGTATCTATAATGATCTGTAGATGTAGTTATGCAAGACACCCTTTGTGTTTGTACTTGACAAAGCGTTGCCATGGAAACCGCATGTTTTCTTCGAAATCTTGTGGAGTGAACAACTTCCAGTTTTGAAGCAATCGCAATCAAATTTGGTGGACAGTATGGCCTTGAGGCATAGATGTGGAACACATAAACTTTGTGTTTGTCGGACAAAGCGTTGCCATGGTAACCATAATTTTACCAAAACCTTGTGGATTGAATAACTTCCACATCATTCAAGCAATTAAGGTCAACTTTAGTATGTATGATGATCGGGAGGTGTAGTTATGGAAGACACCAATGTGTTAATATAAGAAAAATGTATTGCCATGGTAACCACTCATTTTTGTATCAAATTGAACCAATTAATCTATGAAGGTGAAATTTGGTGTGTATGATGCTCTTGAAGTGTAGTTTTGCAAAATGTCCTTTGTATTTGTATCGGACAATGCGTTGCCATGGTAACTGCATGGTTTTTTTTAAAATCCTGTGGAGTGAACTTCTTCCACAGTTTTCAAGCAATTGAAACCAAATTTGGTAGGCATTATGGCCCTGAGGTATAGATGTGGAACACATAATTTTTGTTTTTGTCACACAAACCGTTGTCATGGTAAGCACAATTTTTCCATAATTCAAGCAATTAAAGTCAAATTTAGTATGTATCATGATCTAGAAGTGTAGTTTTGCAAGACACCAATGTGTTAGTTTAAGGAAAATGTGTTTCCATGGTAACCACTCATTTTTGTATCAAAATAAACCATTTAAGCTATGAGGGTCAAATTTGGTGTATATGATGGTCTTTCAGTGTAGTGATGCTGGGGGAAAGCATGTTTCCATTTGCTGTAAGTTTTATGCTCAGTGTCAACTCTGTAATTGTACAGTAAACTAAAATTATTCTGTTTCCAATTCAGTGATAACCTTCAGTGATAATTCTAGTTTGTCTTAGTGTGAAATACATGTACATGGTGTTTACAGTAGGGAGTTGATACTTTAAATATTTGTCCTGGAGTGCACAGATAGTTGTGGGTGATAGCCCTGATATCTGTACTGGAAGACATGTTCCAGTATTATGCCGTTTACAAGTACCAGTGAATCACCACCCCTTTTAAAATTGATGATGTACATGCACTCACTGTGTTCCCCTAAAACTTCCATTATTTCATGTTTATGTCATTGCATACATGTACAATGAGGAATACAGAAAGTACTGAAGTGTAACCCTGTGGAGCATGTCTGTGTGAAGAAAAGTTTGTCAAACTGTAATGCTGAAAAATTGGGTGAAAATGTCAATTAAAAATGGTGATGTTGATGATAAAATCTTGGTGGTTTCTGTGCATTTGATTGTGTATGATAAGGGAGTATATTGAAGAGTTTACAAGGTTAGTAGAGAAACCAATAATGTGCATTGAAGTAAACTTGTATGTCAAACAAAATGTCTTTTCTTTGATTCATAAGTACATGTACTAATTTTATCAGCATAAAAAAATCATGCGAAGCATCAGAGTAACATGTCTAAATGATTCAAACTTCCAATTTTTCAGTGAGAAACACTTTAATTGTTTGCTGTTTCCACAAAATCAAAACATGAGATACAGTATCTTCCAGTCACAGTAAAACTTAATCTGAAGATGTGAATGACACAGCTCTTTGTTTGATATGTCTACCACTACAGTCACGATTTAAACAACATGCAACCCATTGCAACCTAAGACCTTGGCTTTAAAGTGTTGTGCTTTGCTAGAATAGTAATGCAAATGGTGTCTCATGCTTTAGTCTGTTAAAACTCAAAACCATTGCCCACAAGGTAAATTATTGCACAAGGTTCAGGTTCTTAATAATGTATACATGAGGAATGAGAAATTGGAAACACTACAGAACATTATAGGCTATTTCAATTTCTTGTCACAAAATGTATACAGGCAGTCTGATCAGGGAGATACCCCACCTCCCTGGTCTGATGATGTGTGATACATTTCATTACAATGTAAATGGAATATGTAGATATTGCTTCGATGGACATTACAAAGCCTTGTCGAAGATGTGTTGAACATTACAGCTACTTCACAAGTGTGTAAAGACACAAGACTGAAATCATACATTTACCATGAATGTTTGGGATGAAGGGAAAGCTCATTGGTTATACATGTAGCAGTCACTTTCACTCACTAATGTTGGTTGTATGGCACAGTCTGAATCAAATTAGAGTGTATAGTGTATTTGGAGAGAGAGAAGGAAGGAGTTGTTCACTATTACATATTGAAAGTGAAGACAGCTTTGGAACTGATAACATTGGATTTCTGGTCATAGCACATTAGAATTACATCTTGTTCACATTGTTGGGAGGGCAGAATAATTAAAGGAAGTTTCTTGGTAGCAAATATTGATTGCAGTTACTTGTATTTATTATATTTTAGTTTCTTGGCAACAATGCCCATCTTCCCATTGATTATAAAGATATTACATCTTCTCTTTCAAATGCATCACAGAAGTCTTTTATTCCTCTACATGTGTCAGATTCTTCTGTCTCATTTTAAAGACTAAGAAATTAACATAGGAGGATGTGTAAGCTTTACTGCTCTCCCTGCATTTCTTTTATCAGATTTTTTTTCACACAATACACAGCAGTTTTGTTTGTTTGTTTGTTTTTTTGCTTCAGCATTCAAGCATTTTCTCTTTGAAGAGTACACTTAGTACACGTATCATCATTTGGTTTTGTTTCTACTTTCTCTGAATATGAAATATGCAGAAACAACCCAAAATTATCACAACTGCATAAAATGTGCATGTTCACATAATACATTCCAATGAAAGCAGGGACATGATTACTCTTAAAGTTCTCTATAACACACCAGAGTTTCTTATTAAAAGCCTGCTTAATGAGAATATAATGGTGCACAAAATTCTGCGTATATACATGTACACAAGTCTTAAGCTACCAATAATTTCTTGCAACCCAAGTTTACAAAGTACCGTGTATTGGAATCTTCTTCTTCGTCGTATCCAACATTTACGTAGTCATTAGATATTTGGCCAGGACTTGGCACATCGCTGAGCCTTTTCATTTGCAGCCATCAATTGGAATTGAAAGTATGAGGTAGACAATATTTTGTCTGACAACTGAAATATCAGTAACCTTTACAATCACTTGCAAGTTCTACGGTCCTGAAATGAGTGGATATTCAACCATAAAGGAATTGTGTCATTAAAGCATGGGTATACAGGATACATGTTCTTTTGCTTTAAATAATATTCATGGCTTTAGACCTTTGACAAATCACACAGTACTGAAATAGGCTGTGTGTTCAGGTCTTACATCACACATGGTTTTGATTGCAGATGAGTTTATACCTTTTTTGAAAGCTATTGAAGAGTTTTAATGAAGGAGAAATCAAGTTATTTCAATCTTAATTTCACTCAAGGAGGGAAAAAAGAGGTTTGCGTATTTGCACCATAACTGTCAATTATCTCCAATCTACAGATATGGAATCTCTTTGAAAAATTGAATTACACTGACATTTTTCAGTGGATCAGCATTGGCTAGGCCTACTATTCATCTCGTAACTTTCATATGGAAAGAACTAAAGAAGCTACACTCAAGTAATCAAAAGCAAGATTTTTTTTCTTCAAATTCTTACGTCTACACTATTATGTCTGGAAATTAAGTGAAGATTGGTTGTCAATGTGGTCTCTATACTTGATGTGTCTTGAAAAATTTTAGCATCAGTATTTGTGTCTGATATTTTGTCTGAGAGTTTCATCATTTCAGGCATCCAAATGTTTTGATTCAACATTTAATATTGTTCAATACCTCGTCCAATTCACCTTGATTGTGAACCATACATAAGTGAGAATACATAAATGAGTGATATTTCACAGTTCTGAAACAAAAGAAATCATGACCAGTCAGAAATGCTTGTCTGTAAAGAAAGATTATAAGTATACACGCTCAACAGTGGAAATTTGATCAAAATGGGGGTAAAAATCACGGGAGGTTTTTTTTTTCTGATTTTCATAGAAGAGTTCTTTAACATTCAATCGGAATGTTGAATGTATCTGACAGTATGGCATTTCATATTCAATGAGATTTGTAATTTTGCGCGAGGTCTAGAAGAGTCCATTTTATTTGCAGATAGAAAATGTAAACAATACGGCAACGTTTAGAAATAGAGCAACCCTTGCACAAGAGTCTAGTTGCCCTCTTCGTCAGACTCGGACTCGGTGAAGTCAAAGCTCGTCCCCTCTTCGACGCCCTTCCGGTCATCGGGCAAGTCCTCAGAATATCCGGGAAAGAAGTAGAGCTTCTTTGTCAACATCGTCTGTGGAGCCGGCATCTGTTTGTACCTACCACTGTCTGATTCAAAGGCCCGAGCCACAAGATTATTGACCTAGAGTCACAGGGAAATAGAACCATTTATAAATGACGTCTAGCTATACATTGTATTGTGTAACATGACAAATGGAAAAGAAGTGGGAAAGAGAATGTTCAAGATGTAGCCATGTTTGTCTCCTCAAGTGATGCAACAAGTGTTTATGCCTTGTAGGCAATATACTGAGTTGTTCATAGATGTGCACGAATAATTTTGAATCAATCAGCTATATAGAAATGACTTAAATTTCAAATCTTTGAGTATATTTCTTGAAAAAAAGGACGTACACTTTGAGTTGAAATGATTTGTTAAAAACTTCAAGCACTTTTAAATACCACTGGCTCTACTATGATAAATTATAACACAATGCTGAAAATTACAATGATTATACTGTATGATTAATCATAACAATGATAAAGTACACTTTCAGTTGTTGTGACTTCATTATTGTTAGCAAGATTTCTCCTCTGTCATTCAGACCTACCTCTGTCATCATGGAGAGGAGGTCCTGTGAGTGAGCAGATCTTAGGAAGACTTCTGTCAGAGCCTGAACGAACCAACTTCCTCTATCTGAGTTCCTCCATGACACAAATCCTATAAATGTCCATAGAAAATCAATACATGTGATATCCAGCAATCACAATTACAGACTGGGTGATCCCTCTTTCCTAACATTTGTTAGTTTTTGTTTTGCTTTGTTTTTTGCCTTTGATTTGTTGTGCTTTTTTTTTGGGGGGGGGGGCGTCATTTCCTCTGTCTATAGCTATAGTTCAGAACTCGTATAAAATCCTCTATGGGTTACTTTTTTTTTCTTTCTGACTTCATTGAATGCCAAAAATAAGTAAGAAAACAAGATTCATGTAGGTTGTTGCCTTATGAAACTACATGTATATGCGACCATGAATTTGAATTTAAGAGATTCTAGACATGGAATGGACAGTCGCTTCCATTATCATGCAATACGTCAAAGTCATACTGATATTTTCATGACGTGTTCACATGTCAATAAGCGTTTAATCGAACAGATTATTTCAGTATTACCATGCACTAGCTGATTGGCAATTGAATCAATGCTATGCATGTTGGTTTGAGAAAAGGGGAAACAAAAACACACCCCCCCCTCAAACTGTAACAACAGAAGCAATAGCAGCAGCTAAAGAAAGAAAGAAAGAAAGAAAGAAAGAAACAAACAAACAAACAAACAAACAAACAAAAACAAGACATTTTATTACCTGGAACTGTGGCATAGGCCAGCAGAACGTCACTCTGGGTTGGTAGTTTATACCCGCTTGACGTGCTAGAGTCCTCCAAGTCCATCTTGTGCAATCCCTGTGCCATGCTGTCCACCATGCCACCTGCCTGGTCCGACGAAGTAACCATGGTGCTATCTGTGTCATCAACTCCCTCGTCAAATTTGTCTGGAATAAAGCATACGTTACGTCATCAGCTCGAAACGTCATCGCACTGCTTGACAATGACAATTTATTCCGGCATCATTTTCATCACCCATACATCATTTTTATCATCATTTTCATAAAAATGAACTTCCCCTTCATCACTGTGTTCCCCTTATTATCATAATTATATAATACAATGACAATGTAGTTTGTCTGGAATAAAGCATCAGCACTCGAAACGTCATCCCCCTTTTTGACAATGATAATTTATTCAGGCATCATTGTCATCATCCGCTTGCACCCATACGTCATTTTCATCATCATTGTCATAATAATGAACTTCCCCTTCATTATTGTTTTCCACTTATCATATCAATTTGTCTTTTGCCTCTTGAAATCTTCTTCTCTGTCTTTCTTTCCTTCTTCTACTATTGATCACATCGGTTCGTCACCCGAGATATAGGAAATACAAACTGCAGATGATATGTGAAGTTGTCAGTAGGTGATATTCAACCGAGGATCATACTCAAAGGTGGCGGTCTGGTATACCTCCGCGACAAGCTTGCACGAAGAAGAGCTTGGGTTTTCTGGCCAGCGTCGGACATCGCTTCGGGTTGAATAAATCTACCAGGTCTGCTATAACCACTGCTGCGTCATCGGTGCCGTAGATGACATCACGCTCACCATGGGTTAGGATGGCTACTATCAGGCAGTCATAAGGCAGATGGCTTCTACGAGAAAGCGCCCTTAGGCATTGCATGATTGCCTACAGTGAGAGAAATTAATGTATAAAAGCCTTCAACTTGAACATTTCAATTCCCGCCCATTCCCGGTACATTCCCTTTCCAACAGAGAAAAAATGCGAGGAGTGACACTGATGAAATCAATAATTTGGTCTTTACTGAAGTCGGATACTATACGTCTGGCAATGTCTTGACGCTTAAATTGAATTCAAGTGGCATTATTATTCGCAACAATCAACTTCTGTTTTCTTCGTCGGGATGATATATAGATGAAACAAATGATCTGACTGAATTTTGGCGCATGTATTGGAGTGTGAATGCAAAAGACTGTCGTCAAATATAAGCATATACAATAGCTTGAGGATACTACAGCCTTAATATAGAGCGAGAAAAAAAGGGGCAAAACATATTATCATGTATATCCTTATCGAAAACAAAATAATACAGAAAAAGACCAGATTGTCATTCTGCCATCACATTGCGACAACAAAAAATTGAATAGATACAATGTATACTATCCGGGGAGAAAGGAGAGTGAGGTGAATGCTGGTGCAAGTGACTGTGCCCAGCAGGCGCGCGGTAAACGAGATGCCCTTTTCGATAATAAAACTTAAATATATTTATTAAGTAGTTTAATCTAAAAAGACTTTATTATGTGATAATGCCAAATGCTTTGCATGATAACGCGCCATTTACAATTAAAAAAAAAAAACCCCAACAACACTAAACTGCTTGTCACGTCTTACAACAAGGTGACGAAATCAAAAAGTTTTTTTATCATTAAAAAAATTTACTGACGGCTAAAGTTTATAAGTCGCCTGTGAGAGATAATAATCTCATAGGCTTGCATCATTCCAATGTTAATAAACATATATAGCAAGTACTTGAAAAAAAAAAGTCGATAAGGATTTTAAACCGAAATATTATGTTCATGTGACGCATTCATATCTTCACATAATGTTCCAATTACGTATCTTCAACCCTTCTTCAACAGGATTTCGGCAGGAAAAGGTGTATAGAGAAAATTATTGAGATCTTCCTTTTTTGCTTGTGCCTGACAATGAAAGTTGGTATTTTGATATACTAAACCCGCCTTTCCCAATGTTTCCGGCTTGTATTATAGTTTGTATTTTTGTCTTTCTGGCATCCGTTTCCCACATCTGGCAGACTTGACATAACTAATTACTGCTTGCATGTTGTTGGGGTTTTTTTTTTTTAATTCTCTGGAAACAAGTAAACATTGAATTCATGTAAATTGTTACAGCATTATATTGATTCCTGATAATAGTCTTTGCTGCAACTCACCCTGCTCGTCAGGTCCTCGCAAACCGTTACATTAAAGTAAAGTTGTCTGAAGACATTCTCCAGATTATTTCGATCGATGTCGGTCCCTTTACGTGTTTTCCTTGTCCTGAAATTCTTGTTGTTGATGATCACCGCATGCCCTCGTGGTTGTGCTGACATTCTGTACACCTGAGGTTTTCATAAAACAGTTTGATAACGTGACAGGAAATCACCAATCCGAATAAGACTAACGACGTAATAGAGTACGATTATGGAAACGTTTTATAGCACGTATCAACATAGATTACGGCAGGATACACGATTAGATTTTATACTGTTAATTCCCGAATCCTGTTCACAGCAATGACCAATTAATACAGAAACTCGGAAATCAACAAAAGGAGCAGCATAGATTGCATTTTATGCAGTTCAAATATTGACTTCCGAAGTTAAGAAAATTTAATGGAACGTGTTTGTTGACACACACAATATCAAACCAAAGTCAAATCGGATGAGATGACGATTTAAAACAAAAAGAAATGATCTTGATCTCGATTCTTATACGAACTTGCTTATCAAAAAGTTAATCTTGTCAAAATTCTCAACAGAAAGAGGATCCCTTATTCACCTTATATTAACGTCCAAGCAGACAAAGGATTATCAGATGATGTATTCTACCCTCCATCTCTATATTTTTATTTGTTATACAGCGACTGATATTGCTGTTTTGTGAAAACATGTGAGCAATTTAATTCAACGGCTGTCTTATTCCTTCTTTCACGTATTAAGTAAATTCTGTATAGGTTGGATTTTCGCATGAAAACATCAGCGCGCTATGGCATATTTTGCCGTTTCTGTCTCTCAAGAAAATTCCTGCTGTCAAAATGGATTACTAGTAGTTGATATTGAACAGAGGCAAAGTATGTGTGAGAGTTCAAGTCACACACTGTACATCTGTAGCCCATAAAAGGGCAATTACCTTTTCAGTATCATTTAGATTAAGATAGGAGGAAGAATCAGGGGAAGAATTCATCTTGTCGGTACTCAGGTCACCTGGCGATCCCGGAGCTGGCCAGGGGGCTTTGACGACAGAGGCTGCTGCATGGAACAGAGAACCAGTCACGACCAGGTTATCATACTCTGTCATTATGATCTTTTTAAAAACTTTTCTTTGTAAATCAATAAAGATGTAAACAGCATTTTCCAATGGCCATATTGCAGTATAAATGTCTTTCGAAAAATCACGCAGAACTGTGAAATCCCATACATTTCTGATCTTATTCTCAATTCTCCAGAAAATATCACTTTCCATTTAGTCTTTTATTGTACTCTACCTATTGAATACATATCACAGGAATAATGGCCAAAACTGCGAAATTCTGTATCATATATTTTTATAAATATCTTTTAGTGGCTATCATGCTTATGTTCCGTCACACGTCAACTATCATCTTACCACGCAAGTGGATGAGTTCCTGTCCTATTAGAGATGCTAATTATAAATATATACCTAGTATCTATTTGCTATAGTCTCATTTTTCTTAGGGGAGCGTCTTCAGTGTTAAGCACAAAATTTTGAGCAAAGATGGACACAGCACGATAAAACCATCGCACGACTGCCTGTGGAGTTCCTCAGGCTCGGCGTGAGTTTCATGACATGAGCGATGGCAAATTCTTCGTGTTTAACCTGTGATTCTTATTGTGTGCTCTTTGAGTAAATTTATTTATAACGATTCGCATCGTCGTGTAATAGTCTCTGTGTGTGATGTGGGTGCCATTTTTTGACCTTGTTTCGCCTTTTGATTGACTTTTGAACATGTTTAGAGTCAACTTCGCACGAATTTAAGATTCCATATTCACACTGGCATCACGTGTCAACTTTGGGACACAATGCTTTTCCCGAGGGTCTGCCATCATATTATATCACCCCACCATTGCCAGATACTCAATTTAGCATCTGTTGCTCTGGGTCAAGGTGGGCAA
Organism: Diadema antillarum; assembly: GCF_040938485.1. Taxonomy (NCBI): domain Eukaryota; kingdom Metazoa; phylum Echinodermata; class Echinoidea; order Diadematoida; family Diadematidae; genus Diadema; species Diadema antillarum. The sequence continues at coordinate 1,928,015 of NW_027271532.1, forward strand.
CGTTGAACATCTCCAAGGACGTAAGCACTTGTCCGGATTCGAACTCGAGACCGCCGTCTCAAGTTTGATCCATTACGTAACATAAGCCCACAGCATAAGAATATCATTGTCATCGTATGATGCACAGGACAGAGTGGATCGGTGAGAATTGTATGCGCGATACTGTTTAAACCAACGAGAGCAGCGAGTGGGTTTTAGACTGTTCCAAAGTTAAACGAGAGCATCCAATTCTCACTGATCCACGAATTAGGCCTGTGCATCATTTGTGTCATGAAATGGGCCCACAAATTCATGAAATACAACCATTTTCCCCATCACGCGTCCGGTACACCTACAACACTATACAAGACTGGTCTTGAGCCATGCGTTCGGATTTTACCAGACGCATGGCTCAATGAGGATCAGTAAAAATCAATGCATGACAATAATTGACCAATCAGATTACAGAGATTCTAAAGCCCATTTTATAATACTTTGTAATTCTCTTCATTATGTTACAACTACCAGTAGTTTCCCCAACAATTTGAGCTGATTTGTAGATTTGTTGAGGTGATCAAAGTCATACCTGAGAGTTTGCTAGTGAAAGTCTTGGATCCGGTCTCTGTTCGGATGGTAGGTCCGATGTACCCCAAGAGCTCCGCCAGGTACACCTGATTGGCCTCCACCAACGATTCGACGAATGCGTGGAACGCATTTGGTCCCCTTGTTTCTAGGTCCATTAGTAAAGCCTGGTTCCTTGCCATTTTGCTAGACTTGGACTGTCATTGGTGCAGCAAACATTATAAACATCGTACAGATACTGTATGTTGCGATGATCCGAATAAAGATGAGTTAAAGTAAGTCAATCCACTTTATCATACTGTTACATATTCACAACATCTTCACTGCAGTGGGTTGAAAATATGCAAATATGTATGTGCAAACGATAACATGGAAGAATTTCTGGAGATAAAGTATTAGCAGGTTTCGAGATACTATCTTCCCTGATATTTAATCTTTGGATTTTTTTTTTGCTTGTCCCTATATATATATTTTTTTTTTTGTATTCTATAAATTTCCCTTTCTACTTTTCTTTTCGTAATTCATTGTGTTTCTTTGATCAATGATCAAAAGGGAAAAAAAGGCCCATAGGACCGACACTTTAAGCCCTATCTTATAATATCGGCCTTTTTGCCTAGTGCCGAAATGATTGGCTGTATGACTCATTGACTTTCTTTTTTCAATGTCGAACTCATGACCAGGAGTCATGACCCTTGTGACTCATGGGTATCCTTCTCTTGGGATGACCCCAATTCTGATACCAGGGGTTGGTATTAAAAGAAAATAAATCCATTCAGCAGAGCTTCATCCGACGAAACTCGTGACACGTTTCCCACGCTGACGTTGACTTTCATTAGTCGAAATGACTAACTTACTTCTTCAAGTGATCTTGTAAGTATCATTCAGTAGGAGTGTTACACGGGTTAGACTTTTACCCGACGGTCATAATAATTCACAATCACTCATCTCAAAAGGCGTTCGCGCTGGCGCGCTCAGTTATATCGCAAGGAGGTACCGTCCTCCGTAGTTATCGGATCTATTATCATTGCTCTTCTCTCACGGCTGTCAATGCTATCAACAACGTGAAGGCTTTTGACAGAGACTAAAATACCCCTGCACAACAACAACAACAACAACAACAACAACAACACAACAACAACAGCAACAGCAACAATTTTGGTGCGTGTCTGCCCATACCATCGTAGCTTTATGATATAAACTCATTCCGATGTTGACACCAGTCTACCAGATGTATTGGTTACGTCAAAACATGCATGGAAAGGACTTCTTTGAATGTTATGCCTACATTGATCGATTTTGGTTTTGCTTTTACATTCTAAAATTGATATACAGCTTGAATTTCGAAGATTCATATCTCACAGACGATTCATCCGAACGAGAATTTGAGAATACTCATATACTGTATATCTAAGAATACTAACCAGAAATACTTCTATATGATGAGGTTGAAAGATCCCCTTTGAGATGAGTTTCTGGAAAACTAGATCGGTGTCAATATCCCTAGCAAGATCCAGCAGACGACTGCGAAGTAAGGTCCTGTGTCTCTTTTCCATGCTGAATGATCCTTTCAATCTTTTCTTCAAGATAATGGCAATCAAAAAACATTCGTAAGACTTTCCTTCAGTTTGATTTTGAGTCGTTATTTAATTCTTATTTTGTTATGCAGTCATATTTAGTTTCAACCAGTGTTTCACCGGTAAATGTTTCCGAAGAAGACGTCCCGTTATTTGGTCATTTGGAATACGACGTATTCAGAGTGTTCAGTCTATTCGCAAATGTTAATGTACGATACAATGTTTTATTGTAAATTTGGTGTTACAACTCTCTTGAACTCGCGCGTATTTTATGAATACATATGCAATCTTATATACAGACAGACAAAATTAACATAAAAAAATATGACTTGCGCCTTATTCAGCGAAACTTCAGCAAAAGTTTATAAAGTTTGATCAACATTTCATCGGCAATGTCAGAACAGCAAATATTGCCAGTACCGGAAGACATTTTTTTTTTCTAATGAAGAATGCATAAGAGAAAATGACATAAACATTGCAAAATTCTTGGTAAATCAACCACACATACATTACGGATCATGTTATAGAGTAGGCTTCACAGGGCATAAATTAAGAGATAGAAAACTATACAATCATGATTGAAATGTAGTGCACAAAAATGTAAGACCTGGATGTCGAAAGAAACATTTAAACTCGTCGCAGACTCGGGTGTTTTCGTTTCCTGTCCTGAAGTGAAGTGATCACAACACTTGAAGTTATCCGAAAACACAAAGATAAGCAGTTATTCTTGTTGAAACGGCGCTTTCGTTATACTTGCGGATAAGTGGAGCAGTGATATTACAGTAGTGATATACTGTGTATTCAGTTCTAACAAATTCTTTGAACGAGTGTATTCTGGTCTGACTTTGCCTCGTCTGTCTGAAGTTCATTTATTGTCATAGGTCTATATTTCATTATCAGCTATATTGGAATGCTGCGGGGCAATAGCTGCTCGTGCAAATATGCACAAGTGGATGCTAGTACTTTGGTAAAGTCAACAGTATAATCGGACGCATAATCATAAACGCTGTGAATACACGCCTACTGTGTATAACACGCAGGAACAGTTAAGGGGATATCCCAGTATTTTAGCAGAGTGGGCATTCAAGCATTGTACACATGTTGTATCATTGTAAAATGACGATGATCACTTCTATAAAATTTCATCGTGTTGTAAAAGTATGAAAGGGTATAACTAGAGGTAAGTGAAGAAACTTATGTTCATGCTGCCAAAAACATTCGTTCTAAGGATATAATATGCACATCACACACACACACACACACACACACACACACACACACACACACACACACACACACACAAACAAACACACACACACACACACACGCACATTACCTACACCAACTCCAGATAAGTGGGGTAAAACAAAAATGTGTAGTGAAGTCGGTGATAAACAGTGTAGTACTTCATGAGATGCAAAACCAGCCGAAGACCAGGAAGTCACAAACATCACGTCACAGACGACCTGCGTTCAAAGTTTAGAAGTATTTGAAGCAAAAGAGCATGACTAGTACGCCTTCCTCATATTCACGTATACATATATTTCTATTATGTATCTCAATTACATGAACGTAATCAAAGGTTGTGGCGGATCTTGATTAAAGTATATGATAAAAAGGCCTACGATCAACGGCGTAAATCCGTACTGAGGAGTGGGGGGGGGGGGGGGGGGGGTGATCGGCGACAGTCACCATCACCACTATTACAAGCCCATAACCGGACCGGCGCAGCCCTGGTTGGGGGGGAAGAGAGAGAGAGAGAGAGAGAGAGAGAGAGAGAGAGAGAGAGAGAGGAGAGAAGCTTGGTTCCCTCCCCCCCCCCCCCATACACACACACTTTACAGGGATCGAATGTCCCACTCTTTTGCATGCAAAATGGGAGGGAAGTGGCAGCAAAAATATGAAGACTTTTTGTTCTTGTTTTTGTTTGTTTGTTTGTTTGTTTTTTTTGCTTGTCAGCCGACTTTCGGCGAAAAATCAGACCTTATAAGTATGAAGACTTTTTTGTTGCTGTTTCTCTTGTCTTTTGATGTTCTTTCTTCTTGACTGACAGGCGATTTTGACACCCCACCCACCCCCCCCCCCCCCCCCCCCCCCACCCACACGAGGAAGATTTTGCATTTTCAGACCTCAAATTCAGCGATCTGGTGCACACTTTTGGTGAAATTTGGGATTTTTTTTCTATCAAAAAACAAGTAAGAAAAAGAAATATTCATATATAGATAATTGAATGACTACATCGTAGTATTTCAGCTCTTGCTCCGCCTGTGCGACATCACTGTTTTTGCGTGTTTTATCGACTTGAAACAGTCCCACATGATTAAGGTAGCAGTACATTTTATGTAGATTATTATTGAACAATATTGCCTATAAAATGATATCATTTAAATAAACTTCTTGTATTAATTCTTACGCTGAAGATCATGAACGCGACCGATCCCGAGCGAGCGGAGCGAGCGAGGGGGGGGGGGGTGTGGGAGGAGGGTGTCCCCCCTCCCACGGTGAGAACTTTTTGCATTTTGAGTTGTACATGGTGCAATTTGATGCATGTTTTTGCGCATTTTGTCGACTTGAAACAGTTTCACTTGTTTAAGGTAGCAATATATTTTGATATCGATGATTATTATACAATTTCGGTATAAAATGGAATAATTTGAATAAACTTCTTGTATTAATTCTAACACTGAATATCATGAACGCCACCGAGGCCGAGCGAGCGGAGCAAGCGAGGGAGACGGGGGGGGGGGGTGGTGGAGGGGAGGGTATGGGAGGGGGTGTTCCCCCTCCCACGGTGAGAACTTTTTGCATTTTGATGTTGTACATGGTGCAATTTGATGCATGTTTTTACGTGTTTTATCGACTTGAAACAGTCCCACTTGTTTAAGGTAGCAATATATTTTAATGTCGATTATTTTATAACAATTTGGCTATAAAATGGTATCATTTTGATTAACTTCTTGTATTAATTCTAACACTACTCTTGATATCATGAACGAGACCGAACCCGAGCGAGCGGAGCGAGCTGGGAAGGGGGTGAGGAGGGGTGTGTGGGAGGGGAAGTTCCCCCTCCCATGGTGAGAACTTTTTGCATTTTGATGTTGTACATGGTGCAATTTGATGCATGTTTTTGCGTGTTTTATCGACTTGAAACAGTCCCACTTGTTTAAGGTAGCATTGTATTGTGATGTAGATTAATATAAAACAATTGTGCTATAAAATGGTATCATTTGAATAAACTTCTTGTACAACTGTATTAATTCTTACACTTAATATCATGAACGAGACCGAACCCGAGCGAGCGGAGCGAGCGAGTGAGAGGGGGGGGGGGGGGGAGGGGGAGGGGATGTTCCCCCTCCCACGGTGAGAACTTTTTGCATTTTGATGTTGTAAATGGTGCAATTTGATGCATGTTTTTACGTGTTTTATCGACTTGAAACAGTCCCACTTGTTTATGGTAGCAGAATGTTTTGATGTCGATTATTATTGAACAATTTGCCTTAAATGGTATCATTTAAATAAAATTCTTGTATTAATTTTTCCACTGAATGTCATGAACGCGACCGAGCCCGAGCGAGCGGCGGTGGGGGGGGGGGGGGGGGAGGGTGTGGGAGGGGGGTTTCCCCCTCCGACGGTGAGAACTTTTTGCATTTTGATGTTGTAAATGGTGCAATTCTATGCATGTTTTTGCGCATTTTGTCAACTTGATACAGTTTCACTTGTTTAAGGTATAACAGAATATTTTGATTTAGTGTAGATTACAATGACCAATTTGCCTATAAAATGGTATTATTTTGAATAAACTCATTGCATTAATTTTTACGATGAATAATTATCATGAACGCTGTCTGTTAAGCAATTCAAACAGAAAAAGCAAGCACACGAGGGTGTGGATAAGGGGCATTTCTCCTCCCACACGAAGGTGATTTTGCATTTTCAGACCTGAAATTCAGCGATCTGGTGCAAACTTCTGGTGGAATACTTGGAATTTTTTTCCAGCGCTCCCCCCCCCCCAAAAAAAAAAAGAGAAATAATTGAAGAAATAAATAGGGCTTTTTCAGGGAAGTGTTAAAATCATGGAATTTAGCTCTTATTCCGAGTGTGCACCATCTTTGTGTTATATGTACAAAGTCTAGTGAGGCAGAGCTTAGTGGGAGGGTGTGGGAGGGGGGACACAAGACGGAGCTTTTGCGTTATGAGAATTGAAATAAAGCGATTTGAAGCACACTTTTTGTGGAAAATTCGGAAATTGTCATTCCCCAAAGTATACTAAGTCTATAGAGGGGACCAAGCAATGGGAGGGTGGCAAGATACGTCTCCCATATTCGAGGGAGCTTTTTTTCAGTTTTAGAATTGAAAAATTAAACAATCTGGTGTACACTTTTGTTGGAATATCTGGAAATATGTCAATCAGAGAAGGTGGGAGGGGATAAGCCCTATTCCTTATTCCCCCTTCCTACACGAGGGAGATTCTGTATTTTTTTATTGCATTTAAACGTTTTGGTTTACACATTTTGTGGCATATTTGGAAAACTGTCTATGTTCAAAGTGTAACCACAGTCTACTTGTATGCATAGGGGCGTGGGGGGGGGGGGGGTAGGGGACGGGCGAGCAGGGAGAAGGCGTGGGCGAGTGCTAACACAACCCTTCCAGTTTTCTATCAAAAAACGCAAGAAAATTTTCCTCATTTCGGGAATCACTGGGGATCATAATGATATAATGTTTGCCCCTCCCCTCTTCCCCCGTCCGCGCTCCCCGTCCTCCAGGATCGACGCCCCTGCATACGAGGGTGCTTTTGCATTTTTAGAATTCAGATGAAAATATCTCGTAACTGACACATTTATGATGTAATCTGGGAAAATTTCAATCCCAGAAGTGTATACTATTTTTTTAGGGGGGGGGGGAAACCGTCCGTTAATTGAAAGTATCTAGATATCTCCTCCCACCCACGGAACATTTGCATTTTTTAAAACTGAAGTAACAGACCTGGTGCACACTTTATAGATGAAACATTTTAAAATCTGTCATTCTAAAGTGTATTAAGTAGAAAGGACTGAACGGGAGGGTATGGAAGGGGTTAGCCTATCGAGGGAGATTTTGTATTTTCAGAATTGAAATTCAGTAATCTTTGAGAGAAATATTTAGACAGTTTTCTATCAAAAAAGTAAAACATTTCGGTAATCATGTAGAAATGCACACCATGCACACCTACCATTTCCTTCCTTAATTTGTCAATGAAAACTTCTTGTTGCTATCAGAAATGTCAAGATGGACCAAATCTGACGGTTTCATGAAATTTCATAGTCAATTACAGAAGAAAAGTAGCTAATTTTTACTCGACAGTACGCCGATCGACGGCTGTGTCAGCGTAGCATGATGGATGATCGATTATGTGGAAGAGCGATATAACGATGATGATCGATCGTTGTAGTCTGTAATACAGCCGCTTGTTTGGTGTTTAACCACAATAATTACGTCGGCTCGACAGTAAAATGTGGAAAAAAGAAAGTGATCTTGATGCGTCTGTTTTTTATCGTTTTAGTTAATTTTCTCCTGCGTGTGACTGTATATCTGTCAACATTTTTTGCTGACTAAATGATGGACGGATAATATGTGTACAAAACAGTAAAAGATATATGAAAAATGGGAATTTAATATCCATCATGAATATTGCACAATAAAATGGATTTTACTACAAAACAAAAGCAAATACTGGGGTTGCAGTTTTTGTATACATAATCAAAAAAATGAAATGGAAAAATAAATACCATCATAAAAACAATTTCTTTCTACTATAAGTTGAACTTATCAATCAAAAACATATTACCATTTCAATCTCAAAATTCTGTTTCGTTGTAGGTAAAATGAGCACTTTATGAGAAGTCCACAATATTAATACATGATTGTATAAAATACACTTTTTGTAATAATATTCTCATCAATTTATTAAATTAGGCCTACAAATTATGAAGATTACTAGAAACAAATCCCCTTTGAATTCCTTCTCATCTTCTTTTCTCTCTTTCTCTCTCCCTCCTAATAGCCCAACCTTTTTCTTCCACTTTTCCTTCAACCTAATTCTATTCCCTTCAAAACTATTCAAATTAGATAATTTAATTTAAAATTATTATCAACTTTTGTCATGATAAAATCAATACTTGCCACAATCTTTAAAGAAAGGATCGATGTCTTAATCCTGGTATGAATAAATCATATCAATAATTTGAATAGTGGTAATCATGATAGTGGCAATGAAAACAAAGAACTATCACAATAGCTCACTTGAGCCTTCGACTCACCTCGACTCAGGTGAGCTAACAATAATAATTAAAAAAACACGAAAAAGAAAGTAGGGGCTACACGTATTGCACGAGTCAAGTTCGATATTGTTAGTAAGCGGCTAATTAGAGACTACCAGAATCGATTATAATTGTTGACATCGTTCTCTGCGAAATCGGTGCACTAGTTACGTCGGAGACTATGTTCGCGACCGAGTACATTTGAACTCCGATTTCTCATATTTTTCTTACCTTTTCGGCTTTCTAATTCCATGAAAACTCTCTGATATGGTTCAATTTAGCATCTCTAATAGCTGCACAAAATTTTATTGACAAACGGCGAAGCGAACGGTAGGTGTGCATTTGTACATGATTACCAACATTTCCACATCTCGGGAGTTACGAGTTGGAGCAAAATGATATGTTTGTCCCCAATACTTTTATGGGGGAACCACCCCCCTCCCCCTCCATCGACGCCTCTGCATATTATGAGGGAGCTTTTGTAAGTGAAAGATCTGCTGCGCACTCTTTGATAAGGAAATACGTCAATCTCAAAAGTGCACAAAGTCTATCGAAAGGGACCCAGTAGCGGAGCTTTTGCATATTTATGATTGCAATTCAACGATCCGATGCATAGTTCTGGCGGTAGTTGGACAATTTTCCATAAAGAAAGTTCGAGATTTGTCCTCATCTCGGGAATTGCTTGGGGGACAAATTATTTGTCTGCCCCCAACATTTTCGTAGGGGCGGGGCAAATGCCCCTGATCATCCCTGGGTATGCCCATAGATGACCCGCTGTATCAGAGTCATCATCGTTTCAGGAATGATTCAGGAAATGGAGGGGGGTTCAATTATGGCGGTATAGTTTTTGTTGTTGTTTGTTTGTTTTCGTACATAATTTGCAGATGGTCCCGAGTTGCTCACGTCATAGCATGTTTACATGTAAGCCTATGCTATTTGACGTTGTCAACGTCTGGACCATACCTTATGTCGATATTACTTTCTTCGCGAGCGAGCAAAGCGAGCGAGCGCTTGAGAAAATTATGTATACATTATCCTACAAGATAGAATACTGTTCAGCTCTGTTACCTGTCTGAAAGGCGGGCGTACGAACGTCATGCAATATGCCAAAATTGATACAATCACATTTCTGCTTCCTCCATTTTTTTCCCTCAAATTTCAGGGGGGGGGGGGATGATTGTACAGGTGCTTCCTCCATTTTTTTCCCTCAAATTTCAGGGGGGGGGGGGGGTGATTGTAAAGGCCATCCCCCTCCTCCATTTCGGGGGGGGGGATATATCCCCCATCCCCCCCCCCCCCCCGGATTTACGCCCATGCCTACGATAGATTACAGATATACGGGTGATGTTCATTATTTCGAAGCTTCTTTAATCCGAAAATGAAATAGATTCGTTATTCCGAAGCACATGGAATCGCTGTATACCGAAATGTTCTTAAAATATCCGAAAATTGATTTCTTTTTATCTTTAAATCCGAACACGATGTGGCATTATTTTCAAGGTTCCAATCCCTGATTCGAACATGAAAATTAGGTGCTTGCAGCGGAACCTTCGGAATTACGAACGTTTCTTGGTTTCAGATTACTAATTGCTTTCACGAACCCTTGAAATAACGAACATTTTATATTATCTTTTTTTTTTTATTAATGAAACCTCTGAATAAACAGACCTTATTTAAGTTTCGGATCAAAAAAACTTTGGAATGGCGAACCTTATTTCATTTTCGGATTTACGAAACCTTCGAAAGTAAGTATTTACGAGCCTTCGGAGTAACGAGCTTTCGAATAACGAACTGTAAACAAAACCGGCATTTTGATTAAAACCTCCCGAACGCAACCGACCGTTGCATAATACAAATGATCCAATTACGCAGATATGATCTTATTCATGGAGAGTAAAGCAAATTGAAATCAATGTAATTACACTCCGTAAGACAATTCCACTCATTCTTCTATTTGATACGTTTAAAAACTGTTCAAACCTTTAACCAATAATCTGCAGCGAGCCTTACCATTATCGTGTGAATTAAAAGACAATTTGTCAGCTATATAATGGGTAAAATTAGTAGATTAAAAAAAAATATTGTTAGTAACTTTGACCAACATCGACATGCAGTGTAGGCTTTAACCAACATTAGGTAAGTCAGCAAACAGATCTAACCCACAAAGTTTCAATCAAAATTTGGCTAGGTTAAATGAAAAATTAGTGCTATATCAACTCAGATTGAATTCTTGAAGTATTTATCTGTATGCAATGTGCATGTAACTATGTGCAAGTGTGTATGTATAATCATCTTAATTTTGTCTATACATCTAACATATTTGCTCTATGTCATTAGACCTTGTAAAATTGCCATTGTTATTTTGCAATAATTTTGTATCATTATTGTGCATGAAAAAATAAAGTTAAGTAAAAAAAAAAAGAAATGAGACCACATTATCCAAAGTACTTTGATCCACAAGTGTTTGAAGATTTTGATAAATCACAGGCGATTATATGTTTAAGCAATAAGCTTACGAAAGCTTAAACCTATGCAAATAACAATAATTGATTGATTCACCAAATAATACTCGGTTGATCAAAATGTTAAGGAACAAGATACATTTTGAATCAACGTTCTCACACTATATGTTATCAAATTTCTATTGCTAAGTAAACATTAAGATTTTTGTCAACTTCCAAGAACCAAGTTTAAAGTTCTCTGATAAATAAAGATAATGGGTGATGGGAGGCACCCGTCTGAAGGTCAGTGTAAGCCTAAAAGGAAACACTGAACACCATGATAACCCGACTGAGCAAATTACAAGTATGGTTTGATGAACACACGTCACAGTGGTTTAATATATATTTTGTGTGTATATATATTTTTTTTTCAATAGGTTTGAAAAATGTCACCCGTGGCGTACCACAAGGATCAATGTATTGCCTTATAATCATGTTCAGTATTAGCTTTCTATATAGCGAGTCCAGGCAGGGAGAATAGTTTTTTAAAAATATGTATAAAATGTGAGATAATCGTTACTTTCTTGTTCACCCGTTGTTAGACCAAAACGTCTGAAGAGCAATTAAATTGTATTATTCAATAATTGTTGTATTTAGTAATTCATTCAATTGTATTGTAATCTATTCGTCGTCATTCAATGTCATATCAAAGTGACGTCATTTTCCAATTAGTAGGCCTATAGGAATGATAGGAGTGTCCATTGACAGACCAGCATACGATTTTTTTGATCTTTTTGATCTTTTGGATCTTTTCTGGATTTTTGTTTTTGGGTTCTGAAATAGTTGAAAATACATATACTGCCTAATCACGCGTGGAGCTCTTTCAATCAATCACTCAGAGAATACATTTTTCTTTTTATCTAAATTAAAAATAGTAGGCCTACCAAATGTACTTTGTCTTCAAAGTTTATAGCTGTATGATAGGATCAGATGACTCAATGATATATATTATATATCGTAGTATACAATACCGGTATACTTTTGGAGCATCGAGGCCAATAGTTTTAACCAGAATCTCGAAATAAGACAGAGTTTTCTTTTAATACATTTGGGAGAAAGATTTAGTGTCGTCATAAACATACAGTGACGCCATTTTCCAACTATATAGAGTGTCAAACAGGCCAACATGTGAAGTGAAACAGTTCAAAATGTATGCACTCAGCAAAAAAAAAAAGTGAACACATTTCCAGTTCATATTTTTCATAAAAAATTTTGATAAAAATCACTGTGTCATAATAATTATACCATATTAAAGATTATTTAATAAGCTATTGGCGATCAACCTGGATAGATGGGTTTATACAAAGGGAAGCTTTCGCGTGAGTCAACACATTCGTTTTTGTCCGCCAAGGTAGAAAAATAAAAATTGCAGAAATTGACATATTGAAATTCATTTGCAAATGCCCTTCAAAACAGCAATAATGAAAAAAAGACGAATTTAACGCAATAACAGACACAAATGGAAAAGCAGAAATAAGTTTCTGTTCCCGTGTTTCTCTTTATATCTCAAATAAAAACATAGTGCGGAAACTGAAGGGATAATAATAATTTTCTGTCAACTCAAACTTTAACGACATAGGGATTAGATCGACAGAATTTCTTCATTTCGCATTTTAATTAAGGAATTTAAGAATGCATGAGACAATTTCAGCCCCAAATATTATGTCAAATTAATTCGGAATAACGTTTCAAACTTCTACCATCTTTGAAACCATTGCTTCTTTTCTTATGTCTTTTGACTATAGATTTGAAAGCAGATTCTTCATTTTCCGCCATTATTTGTTGCCTTTCTTTATCTTTGGAGGGTTACAGAGACATTATAGAGATCATAGGTTGATATTTGCAAATAAACTTGCATTTTTATAGTGTTGAATTTGTCTTTTGTTCTCATTGGTATATAGAAGAGCTCATATATACGCTTGAATAACAACTTGTCTATTTTTGCAATTTTTACTTTCGTACATTGGAAGATACAAATGAATGTGTTCCCTCATTCCTAGAATGTCCCTTCTTATTGACCAGCTTTATATGTTGATAGCCAATCTATTTACCTTTAGCATGGTAATATGCCCTTTATACATTATTACTGGCCAAATAATCTATGAAAAAGATGAACTGGCAAAATTGTTTACTTTCTGTTGGTTTTTTTTTTCTGAGTGTGTTTAATTACGTGAAGGTTTTTCATTCAATCACTGTAGAGGATCATTCTTTTTTTTTTAAATATAAACAAAAACTGTGAGTCTCAGTGCTTTCAAAAGTACTACTTAGTAATTATCTTCGGGGCTGTGCCACTCACTCAGTGAATAGTTCTATTGAGAAACTCCCAAGGCAAAGTCTATTATTTACAGTGTGCTAACTACATAGTAGTATCGAGGAGGTAGTACCTCCTTGGTAGTACATGTATCTCGAGCCTTGACCGAAAGATCGGTCTGTATCTGGTCATCGGGGATTCCGGGGATTCTTATGTTCCGCGGCTTCAAGGATCCTTTCTTCCGGACGGAGGAGAGCGATAACGCCGAAAAAAATAAAACACTCCTCCGGACCCTCCGGACAGACGGATCTTTCTGTCTATCTCGAGCCATGAAAGAACAGGGAAGTGGGCAGACTTAGTACTGAGTACTATACAGAACGTTGTACATAAAACGTTAGGCCGCTCGGCTGTACGATTATGTTGGGAATTCCGAACTCTATTTTCGTGAAAATGACGCATTCCCGAAGCCAAGCCCACGTCTCAACCATGCCAGCATTATGCCAGTCCTTGCCAGTCAGTCTAGCGCGCGCGCATCATCATAGCGAGTGTATTTACACAACGTACAAAGACGTGATACTCGCCGAGGAAGCGGATTGCGAAGGAAGGGTGAGGCAACATGAAACATGTTACTTTGTTTGATTAGGCCTTTGTGACGGGCCTAGTTTTGAAGTCAATCTGTCGATGGTAGTGTAACCCTCACGTTAAAAAGGTCATTTTTGTCATTATGGCAAATATGTCATAATGATTATTGTCTTCGGGTATCCGAGTATGGCTTCGTAATTCCAGCACACGCGAAGTCCTTAGTCCCATTCGTTATAAATGATGCCATGTTAAGTCGGGTATGCATGGGCATAGATAGAAATAGAATGGAATCTCGAGACATTGTCATTGAAAGTCAGTAAATTTAAGCTTAGCTCACAAGTGTTTGGTGGCCCTTTCAAATCGGTGGGCTAGTATTTTTGCTAATAGGCACTAGCATTCCATTATGTCAGGGTCTCCTGCGCCCCTCAATTTAGCTTGAGATTCAAATAAACATGCTGAAGGTGAAGTGGAACTAAGCACACTTTATTAACGTCTTTACTTTAAATTTTTTTAGGCCTACTTTTAGTTTAAAATTTTAATTAAACTTAATTTACACTCTTTAAATGTAATTGACATGCTTTCTTTACGACATTTTGCATGTTTAACATTAGTTGTTAGATGGATCAATGAATGAAACTGCCCATGTCGCAAAAAGGGATGATATCTCTTTATGATATTTAAACGAATAACTAAATAAATCATTAGAAAGTGATATAGGCTAGGTAGGTATGCAGTAGATATGCATTTTAGGGGCATTAAAAAATTACAGATCTAAAGTTTAGCTAAATTTATTATGTTTATATCTCTAGTAGTTTAGATGAGTGCCCTCTGAATACTGGCTCCAGATCTGAAATTTTATTTCTAGGTATAGGGTTTCTAGTGAGTAGTTCTTCTACACCTCTGTGGCCACTGTGCTCTGCTCTTTCTACACACTAACGTTAGAGTCTATCTATTCTATATTCTAGGTTTTATGGAACTAGATATTCTGTTATACTTCAGTATAAGTTTTACATGAAATTTCTCTACTCTGACTCTAATTTTGTATCACTCAATTAATTACTGTGTTTATATTTACCCTCATCTGTAATGTAATTAACACTCGTCGACGATACATAGAGAGTAATGGACCTTGTCGAGTGCCAGTAGTACGTAGAAATAAAAGTACACCAAGCACACAACAATGTCACCTTTCTGATCAGCTATAGCACTGTGAAGGTTAGAAAGAAAATTGAGGTGAGCAGAGACGCAATACTGGTTTGTACAAGAACATCGCTAATGCTAAAATAATGAAATCATACTGCTTCATTTTGTATAATACTTCCACAGAACTGTGACACATTGATAGATCGTATCAAAGAATATTGCTGAAAGCATCGTTGGACAGCATGGATCAGAATGACCGTAAGACAATTAGGAAGAATCTTCCAAAGTTGGCAAATGACATCGATTTTGATATGGTCAGCATGGGTTTACAAGCCAGATTGATCTTCGAACCACACCATATAGAAAAATTTCAGGTAAACCAAGAATGTGTTTGTGTACTTTTTTTAAGCAAGTGCTACATGAGTACTGCCTTTCATTATAAATGATAATTCAAGTGTCTTGTGATCCTTTAAAAATCAAGTAAAGAAGTGAAGTTGCCAGTAACTCAGCAAGACAATAATGCGCAAACTCATTTTGTGTTTTTGTTATTTGTTTAATTGTGTTGTTTTTAGAGCTCTAGGGAGTAAGAGAAAGATTGTACAAGAAGAAAAGCTGCTTCAATAGGCTTTGAGTGACTACTCTACACCCCGTCAGTAATGCCACTGCGACAAAATTTGGCAGGCGCAACACCCTCGTTGTAATCTAGAAGATTGTGACTTCAAATTTTTTGAAGTTATCAATTTTTGATATTACTGTAAAAGGGGATATTTTCGCGCGACTAATTTTTTGCGCTTGGCTGGGTAAGAAGAGTTTCGAATGTTTTTAATACCGCGGAATCAAGACATCACGCACAGGAACATATCTTGCAAAAATATTCGCGTGCTTTTATTTTCGCAGTAGTTTCTGGTTGCGCGAAATGTGCAAAATTTCAACACCGGGAAAATTTCCACTTTTACAGTAATCAATTAATTACACTAATTAAGCCCAACATCTTAAACTCTGAAAAAGTTTTGAGAGTCTGTATTTTGATATCTTTTTTGACATTATATTCCACAGTTTTACATCATGTAAAAATATCCAGAAGTTGTTAAAATTCTTATATATTTTATTGTCTTTGGAATTTGTCTCTTTTTTTTAAACTTTTGTTTGTTTTTTCTTTTTTTCAATGGAAATTGTCATGGACCACTTTTCTACCATAATTAGCATAAGATTAATCAATCAAAGTAATGAATAATAAGCTTTTTATGAGTTTCATGACAGAGCACTGTTTTCCATCTATAGGAAATTACACAAAATCACAAAATTGTGCATGTTTTGGGAGACATGCTGTTCGAAAAATGGGCGTGGCATAACAGTGAACGTGAACATTGCAAATTTGGTCTCAAAAGTTATGTGAGACTCGAAAGAAAAAGTTTAAGAAGCCTCATGATGAGGTCTTCTCGTGTTACAGAATTATTGCTTGAAATGTAATTGCCACATTCTGCCCCCCTGTGGTAGAAGACTTCAAATACCTCTCTTGGACTCCCACAGGTGTTTGTGCAGGACCTTTGTTGGTTCTACATGGACCACCTACTGGGTGGCATAGATCTGCGAAAATCCTGCGAAAGTCTACATCCAATTTACAATAAATTTTTGGATGGCCAGTGGTCAAGTACTAGACAAGTACAGTATGTACCTAATTAAAGTAATGCTTCAGTCTGAGTCTTTATTTTGCTGATTATGTAATTGATTATGAACATCACACAACTTAAAGGACAAGTCCACCTTCGTATACATAAGGATTGAGAGAATGCAGTAGTAGTAGAACACATCAGTGAAAGTTTGAGGAAAATTGGACAATCCGTTCAAAAGTTACGAATATTTTAAGTATCTGCGCAGTCACTGCTGGAAGAGAAGACTACTACAGTGTATGATGTCACATGTGTACAACTACCGGTATATAAGGAAAATAAAAAGAGAATTTCACAAAGCTTTACTTTTTGAATAAAGTGCACATTTCTTCGACTTGCTACTGACGTATGTTAAGGGTAATATTATTCCCCCTGCCTTCTGAAAGAGAGAAGTCGAGTGTTCTTTTGTTATGCGAGAAAAATGGAAATATGTTGAATTTTCTTTATTATTTCTTTATATCGTTGTACTCTTGTGACATCACAAGCTATAGTAGTCTTTTCATCCAGCCGTGACTGAGCAGAAACTTCAAAAATTCATAACTTTTCAATGGATTGTCCGATTTTGCTCAAACTCTCACTGATGTGTTCTACTAATATTGCTGCATTCACTCAACCCACATGTCTATGAAGGTGAACTTGTCCTTTAACTTTGTACAAGGACCAATTATTGTGTTACAATTAAATATTCAATGTACACTGTATGACATGTATTCATATCTTTGTCATTAGAACCAGTTGCCTATAAGTATTCTAAACACACTGTTTCTAACATGTTATGGGAAATAAGAATTTTATCTGTTTTTTCCAAGTAAAAAGGTTAGCGCATGTTGTGAAAGCTCAAAAGTATTATGTTATATGAAAAGAAAATGAGCATTTGCAATCATTGTTCTACATGGGTTCTGTGTAATGAATTGATATTTCAATGAATGCTAGTTGGATCTGAGGAGTATGACTACTTAACCTGTTGAGAATGAAATAATTTTGCTATAATGCACATTTCCAATCTCATACCTGCCCCTAGTATACTTGGGGCTAGTCTTCAATGGGTTAACATACAGGATTCTTGACATCTTTGTGCCCCCTTTGCAGTCAAAGCCAAGCAAGATGACCAAGAACCAGACCATGTTGATGGACCTGGAGACAAGAGGGCCCAAGGCCTTTAATGCTCTCATAGAGAGCCTTGTAGAGGCAGAGCAGGTATACCTGGCTGAGTTATTGGGCTACTCAGGGCCTGCTGGTGTGGATGCCCAGACCATGCAGCCTGGCCAGTCCGGCGTGGCACAGGCCTCTACCCCACATGATGTGAAACCACAGCCATTTGGTCAACCCACGGCGGCACAACGGCAAGGTGAGCAACTATAACCCGTTTAAAATGTACTGATTTTGCTGTAACAAGCATTTCCTGTAGACACCTGCCCGAGTATTCGCAGGACTCGTCTTCATCAGCAACACAGGTTTACTGCAATGCAGAGGCAATGTGCTGAATCATCAACTTATATTTTTACCCTTCTATGAATTATGAATTATCATAAAGTTAAGGTATCTTTCTCACATAAGGTCATTAGATTAAAGAAATATATGGAACTGTGCTAATGATCTAATGCCATGACACAATGTCAATGTACATGGTAGGATGCTTTGTCAATTCACTGTTAACATGTATTTGACCTTACATCTATTTTAAATACTTGTAATAGTGTAGCTTTTTTTTCTTAAACCTCGTGTCTGACTTAAATAACCAGTGACATGAAATTAATCATTCTGCGTTATATAGTTAGGTTCACATGTATATCAAATGATAAATGCCCAGCCAAGATTTTGATTGTCCACATTTAGAAATGTACTATTGTATAATACCAGTATATACTTGATGGGTGATGGTACTTAATTCAATTTCACAGTGCAAAAGCATAGTATCTGCATTTTAAAAAAAATCCAACGACACAAGAATTCCATGTTAGATTAGATTAGGGTTATGAAATTATGTTCATATTGCCAGTTCATAATCACAACAATAATGCATAACTTGCTTCTTTTTTTTTTTTTACACATGATATGAGATTTGAGGAAAAACTATCTAAATGCATATAATTGTGCATTAAATATATATATACTGTTATGCATCTCCAAGCCTTATCTAGACAGTGGTTTGAGACCACCAAACATTCCCAAAATCTCACTATATTGTAACTATGCAGTGCATGCCTTGCATGCCAAGTGTTAGACAGCAGCTCATACGGCACCACTTAAACTGATGTACAGCTATTTCAATGGCCAGAGGTACTATGTAGCTCTCCCTATTTCACATAGAGTGTTTGCAAACTTGCTGCATTTTCACAGCTCCGGTTTTAGTAAGGGGAACATTTCCCGTGAAATTCTTTTTGTATTTTAATGAGAGGAGAAAAGACAGCTATGGCTTCTGTTCACACTAGCAACGAGACAATGATGCCTGCTGCACATCACATAACAAAAAAAAAAAAAACCTTTCAGTTAAACATTTGATGTGAACCTTCGTGGATAAACTATACCGAGGAATGGAAAGTCAAACTCTGCTCTGTTACACATTGTTCCCAAGACAGTTGTGCATGATATTTTGTCATCTCCTGCAGCAGCTCCTGCCCAGTGGCCAAACCCATCAGCTCCATCTGACCTCAGTGATGTGGAAATGGACATCTCATCTGTATACCCACAATCCATGACAGACAATGATAATGTGAGTACTGTTGTGCCATTATGGACATATGTTTTTGAAATTGTAATCATTTGGGAAGTAGGAAAATAATCAGTCTCCTGGCTTACAACACATCTGCAATATCACCCCAGCAACGTGCTATATTTTTCTTTTGTTTTGGTTTGTTTGATAATGCAATGGGTCCTCTTTGTCATAATGCATGATAATGCCAATTGTTGCCACTTTTCTTACTGTTTGTATTCCTTCTTTAAATGATATTGGCAGTCCCTGTTAGAAGTGGGTGAGGAATAAGGATCATGTGTTGCCAAATCTCCACCTTGTTTTAATTGCACATTTTCTTCCTCCTCCTCTCCCATATGAAGGTATATAAGATGTCTTCCAGACCCCGAGGTATTGCAATTATCATCAACAACAAGAAGTTCAAGACAATGAAGACTCGGCAGGGAACAGATGTGGACGGCCGTAACCTTGAGAATGTCTTCAAACAACTAGGATTCAATACAGTGGTTCATCGGGACCTCAAGGGCAGGGTAGGCTGTGAGACTCTTTTCTAGTCTTTTCTGTCTGTTGTTGATAAGAGGATATCTTGAGCTAATTAATCCTGAATAATCCTGTACTGTACAAAGGTTTCTGATCAGTACATGTATGCTGACATCATCAGAGATGGTAGACTCTTTTCGGACTAAAAGCGGTTTAGCAGATGCGTAAGCAGTGTGTGAATTAAATCATGAAACAAACGTTGGAAGCAATCTCCCAAGGCTGTAAATACATAGGAAAATGAACAGCCCACATAGGTATCTGGAAATATGCAGTAGTGATTCCCAAGATTGACATGAGGGTTGAATCATTCATAACAATGAGTATAGAAGCCAAGAGAGACACACAGGAGAAATGAAAACTAGAAAACATGAGAAAGGCAGCATGGATGAAACAACCCATATGGGCATTAATTTTGACTTCCCCAATCCCTTTTATCTGTGATTTGAACAATTCTATGGAAGTGGACTAAATAGCTCTCTTTGAAGAGTTGCCAATTAGTATGTTTTGATATATTTGGAATTAATGCTATCTAGTGGTATCTTGCTTCTCAAAAATTGAAAAATGTGATTCTAACATTTATTCATTTTTTTTCTGAAAATATATCACACAAATTTTCAGTTTCCCATTTTAGGGCCCTTAATATGGATTGTGTATGTATGTGTGTGTGTGTGTGTGTGTGTGTGTGTGTATTTATTTTTCTGAAAACTTTTGTCATACACAAATGTGCAGGTTTGCATTTTTTGTCCCAGTTTTGATTTCTTGCTGTCAAAATATAGTTGTTTGTTTGTTTGTTTGTTTGTTTGTTTGTTTGGTTTTTTTGCAGTGTATCATTGTGTAATTTGATCTGCAGAAGTGAGCAGGCCAGACATTGACATGAACATGAGCTTATTGTCACAGCACTTCACTTTATTTAGATTGATTTATTTTCTTGCTATTTCTTTACTACAGGATATTCAGCAGCTCATGATACAGTTGTCACGACACAACCATACTACGTTTGACTGCTTCATACTTGCTATCCTCACACATGGTATAGAGGGCGCTGTTTATGGCACCGATGAGCAACTAGTGAAGATCGAGGACTTGGTCAATTACTTCAGCTCAGACCGTTGCCCTACCCTGGCAGGCAAACCCAAGCTCTTCTTTCTACAGGCTTGTCGTGGAGGTAACCAAAATATGCATTATTCACATTACAGAGGCTTCCAAATCATTTAAGGCAAAGAGAAATGGCATGAAATAACTGTATAATGTATAATTGTATAAAGTTGTATGTTTGTAGTTAATAGATGGAGTAACTTGTCTATCTAACAAACTGTACATAGAAGATAAAGCTACAACAGAAGTAAAATACAATGATCATCAAGGAAGCACTGAGCAAATAATATGTACTTTTTATCTCCATCTTTAGCTGATAAATATTCATTTCTGTTGAAGCAGAAATGCATGAAAAACTAAAATGTGTTGTTTTCATCTTCCCTACACCCGCACATAGAGCAGGTAACAATACTGTCACAATTCTGTCTTTGAATGCATTCCATATGCATGACTGTACATGCATAGTCCTTTTCAAACCGATCCATGCAAGATGTACCTCTGTAGTTAGAGTGCTAGTGAGTATCTTTCTACCAATTGTTTTGACCGGAGTGTTTTGAAGGAGCGAGGCATTTCCATAATATACAATAGGTTGTGTGTTGTGTACTTGCAATCAATGTGAAATCATAGTGGGTTCTTCAAAGCCATCAAATTTATTGGATTCAAAATTTGCTGTAAAAGGCATTTATAATTTGCAGATGAAACAAAAACCCGGCTTTAGGGCTTCAAAATAGTTTTAGAATGTGAGTTAGAGATAGAAACAACCAGTGTTAAAATGTTTGTCAGTATAATCAATGTTTAGTATTGTAAGATATTCAAAATGTCAATTGATGATAAAAGTGTTTCAGCAATAAACCATCTACAGGTATGGTTTATTGAGAAAAATAGTGATATCTCGTTATATTTTAGGCTTCATTGCAAAATTTGAATGGGGTAGGATGTTTTGTGATACAACTGACCAAGGCATACGCATTAAATGTGATAATTCAAACAGTTTTTAACCCACTACTCCAATGGTAAGCAGTACCTTTAAAGCAATTATGATATTGGCATGTTTACCTGTTAATGCATAATTATTATAATCATATCTCTTTGTTTTCTTACTCAGATAAATATATATACACACCTGTGAAACATGTTATTCATTGCTACATTTCAAGTGAGCGTGTGAATTGTTCTATCTGCACCTGTGTAGAGAGATTTGATGCAGGGGTTGAGCAGACAGACGGTACCGCCGTGGCTGGATCAGGTGATGGAGCAAGACTGGACAGTATTTCAATGACAGAAGATGAACTGGTGGACAAGATGCTGCGAATGGAGCTGGAATCCACCGATAGTTTTGCCTCAGCGCGATCCAAGATGCCCACCCAAAGCGACATCCTTCTGGCCTATGCAACTGTACCAGGTGGGGAACACTTCCTGTTCAGTCCTTCGAATCTTACCTTTGATTAAGACCTCTAATAAGACTGATCACTTACATAATGATCTTTGATAGGATTGACCTGTCATCAATTTGAAAGTCACACTTTTTGACTCTTTAAAAAAAAGATGAATAAATAAAAAGAAAAATAATGACCAAATGAAAAAACAAAACAAAACACACACACACACACACACACACACAAGGCTTTCAAGGGTTTCACTTTAGGGGGAGGAGCATCGATCTGACCATTGGTAGCACAACGCTCCTCTCCTGCACTCAAAACACTCCTCGGCCCCTGATATTGACTTGGTTATTTACGACACTATTTTGCTAATGGGAAGGACCTCAATATATGGGATGGCATTGATACACTGGATAATTTCAAGTTTGTTGCTAATGCTGGTGCTGTTGTTCTCTCCCAAACTCCTGCTTTGTTAGTATTGGTCAGATTAACGCAAGTGATACTAATTATGAGGCCACGAGTAGAGTGCTCATGTATATTCTCTGTGCTACCATTGCATTAGAATAGATTATGCATGTAAGTGCATCCATGGATATATTCATATGTAAATGTGGATGTCACATGTAGCAGTGCTATCACTATTCATCACGCTTGAAATGACAAAGTTGATAATCCCTTGGGGCTGGTGTTAGCCAATGGTGAAAAAGCATGTAAATTGCCAACAAGAATCAATTGTCGAGCTTGGTTCAGCAGACGACTTGTAACACTGAACCCAACACTAGCTACTGGGACTACATCCTACTTTTGAGGTCAACTGCTGATTTCAAGTTCAGGATTATTGCTGGTGCTGTCGTTGATATAGCACTAACCCTCACAGTAGCACTGAATTTGAAATCGCCCACTGTAAAAGTAGAATTTATGTCCACAAATTTTGTAGCAGACATGCAAAAGGCATATTGTGGGGCATGTTAGGTGGGATGTCAAATGCTATCTCTAGATATTAGACCATTTTTGGGTAATCTTTAACCCATATCTGCCGACCTACGGGATTTCCCGTAGAAGCCGCGAACGCTGCAATCAGTGAAGTGCGAAAAATTCCGTAGTCGAGCTTGTCGCTGAAATGCCATCATTTTTAACTTCATTTTGACGTCACTTTTACGTTTGTAAAATTTGTTTATATATGTATTTGTGTGATATTTTAGTCACAAATTGATATTATTTCTCCTGAAGTGAAATGCACTGATTGGAATGGATGTGGTATCTCATTTCAGATAAGGTTGTAAAGAACAGCCTCTTCACATCAGCCAATGGCATTTTTACATGGAAAATACCCATTTGTCATAAACAGAGCAATTGCATTATTAGCTCACCTGAGCCAAAGGCTCAAGTGAGCTATTGCGATCGCCCTTCGTCCGGCGTCCGTCGTCCGTCGTCCGTCGTCCGTCGTCCGTCGTCCGTCGTCCGTCGTCCGTCGTGCGTCGTGCGTAAACTTTTTACATTTTCATCTTCTTCTTGAAAACCCCAAGACCGATTTTCATCAAACTTGGCAGGTAGCATCCCTAGGGGGTTAGGAACTCAATTTGTTAAAATGGGCACCATGCCCCACCCAGGGGGCCCCCAGGGGGGCCCAAACCCCCCAAAATTAAGGAATCTGTAAAAATCTTCTTCTCTAGAACCAGAAGTGATAGAGCTAAGTTAATACTATGAGTTAGTACATTGATGACTGTAGTTTCAAGTTTGTTCATGGCAGAATCAGGGGTGCCCCCCTTGGGACCCAGGGGAGGGGGGTGGGGAGGGGTTCTAATGGGGCCTAAATTGTACATTTTCATCTTCTTCTTAAGAATCCCATGACCCATTTTCACCAAACTTGGCAGCTAGCATCCTAGGGGGTTAGGAACCCAATTTGTTAAAATGGGCACCATGCCCCACCCAGGGGGCCCCAGGGGCCCAAACCCCCCAAAATTAAGGAATCTGTAAAAATCTTCTTCTCTAGAACCATAAGTGATAGAGCTAAGTTAATACTATGAGTTTGTACATTAATGACTGTAGTTTCAAGTTTGTTCATGGCAGAATCAGGGGTGCCCCCCTTGGGACCCAGGGGAGGGGGGTGAGGAGGGATCCTAATGGGGCCTAAATTGTACATTTTTATCTTCTTGAGAACCCCATGACCCATTTTCACCAAACTTGGCAGGTAGCATCCCTAAGGGGTTAGGATCTCAATTTGTTAAAATGGGCACCATGCCCCACCCAGGGGGCCCCCGGGGGGCCCACACCCCCAAAATGAAGGAATCTTTTAAAATCTTCTCTAGTATCAGAAGTTATAGAGCTAAGATAATACTATGAGTGAGTACATTAATGACTGTAGTTTCAAGTTTGTTCATAGGAGATCCAGGGGTGCCCCTCGGGGAGGGGGGGGGGGTGGTTGGGAAGGTCCAAATGGGGGCCTAAATTGTACATTTTCATCTTCTTCCTGAAAACCTCATGATGGATTTTCGTCAAACTTGGCAAGTAGCATCCCTAGGGGATCAGGATCACAATTTATCAAAATGAGCACCATGCCCCACCCAGAGGGCCCCAGGGGGCCCCAATCCCCCCAAATTAAGGAATCTTTAAAAAAATGGGACCGTATTGTACATTTTCATCTTCTACTTGAGAGTGCCTGGTCAAATTTTGGTAGAGCTGTGAATAATTTAGATTAGTGACTGCGTGAAAGGTGAACTTGCGATACTCAGGTGAGCGCTAGACCCGCGGGTCTCTTGTATTTTTATTTCCCAGTTATTCCTACTTAGAAGATCACAATATGCATGTATCATATATTACTGTAAAGCTCTTGCTTTGAATATTTTGAAAATGATATTCAAATCTACATGTAAAGTAAGAAATATTTTTGATTTAGAATGCAGGGAAATTTATATCATAATAGAGGCAATTTTATGCTCTTTCTTTTGATACATAATTTGTCAACTTTCCTTTATTTTTGTGCCTTTGAAAGAGATGTGAAGTTGACAATGCTTTGAGTGCAAATATTTGTCTGTAGTGGCTCGGTACGAATAGCGTTTAAATAGTATAACGCATTAGGCGGATATGGGTTAAGAGCATATTTTACTACAGTGCACTCCCGTTATAACGAAATGCTCGGGACCGGCCGTTTTCTTTCGTTATAATGAAATTTCATTATAACCAAACAAATACAATATATAACAAAAACAAGGAAACCACGCATATATCATATTCTGTTTGTTGAATACTCATCATACACTTGTACACTGGAAAGCTATATGAAATGGGATGGTGCCTTTTTGATTTTGTTTGGATATTACATTTAAAAGAGAGCATAAAGTTGTTTGTTGTCACACAATAAGTCGTATAGAAAATGATGGTTTAAGATTCCGTTACAGTTCGCTATTCCAAAGATTTGTTTTTCACGAAAGTTCGTTACTCCGAAAGACTCTTTGTTCCGAAGTTTCGCCATTCCCGGGAATCCGAAGGTTTGTTCGTTATTTTGAAGCTTCGCTCTTCCGACGATTCGTTATTCCGAAAGTTTATGATTTAGATATATATTGTTCGTTTTCTGATGGCTCGTTTATCGGAAAATGAAATGAGTTTCGTCATTCCGAAGGTTTGTAAATGAAAAAAATGAGAAAGGTTCACTGTTCCGAAAAGTTTTTTTAATCCGACAATGAAATAAGGTTTGTTATTCCTCCGAAGGTTTGTAAATCAAAAAAAATGAGAAAAGTTAGTTATTTCGAAGGTTCGGTTATCTTAAGACGATTATGAGATTTGCAATTCCCACGTTTTGTTAGTGGACACACCTTTTTCACCTTAGGATTAACGAAACTTTTTTTTAATGTTCCGATTAACAAAAGTTTAGAATTCCTGTCATTTTCTGACTAATGAACCGTCATTATAAGAACCATATCTCATTGTCGGTTTAACGAACTTTGGTAATAGCAATCTGTTTGAATAACGCCAAAATGTTCGTAATAACAAACCCTATTTCGTTTCCGAACCAACGGACATTTAGGTGTACATTGTATAAGAATCTGTGTGTTTTGTGATAAAGTACCTTCGGAACAATAAAACAAACCTTGTTTAATTTCAGATTATTGTATTACAATAATGCAAATTCCCCTCGGAAACTGTGCAGGACACAAGGAGCGAACACGTACACGGTGATGTGAAGCGTTCGCCCATGCAGAGATGCTATAAATGCTTGTTGCGCTTTGTATTTTCGGAAGCGATCCGCATTTCGTTATAACGGAGCACATTTCTTTTGCTTTTCTTTGTCAGTGGTGCTCAGAAAAGAATTCGTTATAACGGAAATTTCGCTATAACCGTGTTCATTGTAAGCGAATTTTGTACCATAGACTTCAATGGCGATAATTTTGGGACCAGAAGTTTTACTTCGTTATAATGAAATTTCGTTATAACCGTGTTCGTTATAACGGGAGTACGCTGTATTTGCATGTATATATGCTTGTTTAGCCTTGCACTCTTATCAAGCTGTGATTGTACACAGACCACATGTCTTCTTAACATGAAAAATATATTAAATATATTTCTATGCTGTGTCATACCCTTGGGGTACTTTCTTGATGACTGAAACAAACGCCTAGATTAATAGCTACTTGGTATTTGATCTTTTGATGGTTCTCTTGCAAGTGGTATGTGAGCAGGTAACTGTCCACATGTTGTAAACCTGTCATTAGAGAACTGATGATGAGTTTATTATTGTTATATATTGATAACTGCTCCTGTTGCATTTGGCTTATGTGTCACGTCTACAGGTTATGTTTCGTGGAGGAACTCAGAGAAGGGAAGCTGGTTTATTCAGGCTCTGACGGAGGTCATGCTTCAGAATGCAAGTCAAGAAGACATGCTGTCAATGATGACCATGGTAAGATGTGTTTCATTCAGGACATGTGTCTGAGAACTGGGAGGTGACTGAGTCCTGGGGGGGGGGGGGGGGGGGCGTTGCACGAAAGTTGTCAGCCCTGACAAGTTGTCAGTCTCTGACAACTTTAGTAAATCCTTAGTTTTGATTGGCTGAGAAGCTCTGGTGTCTGACCGTTACCATGGTGATTGTCAGAAACTGACAACTTGTCAGGGCTGACAACTTTCGTGATACGGTGCCCTGCTTGTCCTCTCCTTGTAATACAGTTTATAAACCCGTTGAGGACGGTTTGATTTTGCTACAATACTCATTTCCCGTAGACACCTGCCCGAGTATATTTGAGACTCGTCCTTAATGGGTAAAATGCAGGGATGGTAGACATTAACCTGCTGAGGACGAGTCCTGAGTATACTCAGGCAAGTGCCCATGGGAAATACGCATTGTAGCAAAATCATTCGGTCCTCAACGGGTTAAGGATTCTCAATGGAAACACAGACTGCTCAGTTCTCACTTGTCAATGCGAGACTGTTAATTGTGTAGAGTTTCACAATGGCTGATCATGATTAAGTGAGTGGATATCCTGTTTATCCTGAAGCAATCTCCATATAGGCTATACACCATGCAGCCTGAGAAAGATGAGGAAGATGTCCTTGCTTAGCACTGAAATTTACTCACACTAGACTGCCCATCACCATCTGCTGTCATGTTTTGACTGTGCTGTATCCTCAGGTCTGCCTCTTTTCCATGCCAGTGATAGAGTCCTCCAACCCTTTCTTGTCCCTCATGCGATTCACTTCTCCCACCAGTAGAGAGTGAGGTTTGAAGAGGCTCACAAGTGTAATGTCAACGATGACTCAAGGCATGCACAAGTTGATACTCTCATCAGAAGTGCGAGCTGTCATTGAGCCATCAAGCCCAAAAAGCCCATTTCTGTGATTTGTAGCTGTAATTTTTATTGTAATTTTTATTCAAATAATTAATTATTGCATTGAGTTATATGTATCATAACTGATGACAATGTACATACAGTGCACTCCTGTTATAGTGAACATGGTTATAACAACATTCCGGTTACAACAAAGTGAAAATTCAGGCCGCAACATTATCCGCTCTTTGTTTTTTATTGTTTGTATGTTCGGTTATAACGAAATTTCTATATAACAAAAGAAAACTGCCGGTCCGGAGGACTTCGTCATAACAGGAGTCCACTGTAATTAAGTACTGATTACTCAGTGTTTTAGTAGTAGCTATGATAAAAAATCATGGGCATACATACCTGGGTGGGATATTTATATGTTCATTTACATTGATGAATGGCAAGATTTCAGTCAGTTGTTCTAGTTTCTGTCACTTGTTACTAGTATTTCGTAAAGTGGCATAAAGACTTCTTTTTCATTTGAGCCCTACTCTAGTCACATACCATTATTGTCCCCGCCGAACGAGTTCGAGCAGGGGACTATGAAACGGGCTCCGTACGTGTGTGTGTCTGTGCGTCCGTCCGTGCGTGCGTGCGTCCGTGCGTGTGTGCGTCCGTGTGTGATCAAAATGTTCAATTTGCTACTTCTCTGTCATTTATGAGCCAATTTTGATTCTGTTTGCTTTATATGATAGCACTACATGGGAGCTTTAAAACTTCTACACAGAATTTCAGTTGTGACCTTTGACCTATATTGTACATTTTGCTACAAAATGCTACTCCTTCGCCATTTCTAACCCGATTTCGATTCCGTTTGCTTTATGTGATGGCACTAGGTGAGGGCTTCAAAACTTCTACACAGAATTTTGACCTTTGACTTCTTTGACCTTTGACCTTGATTTTTGACCTATATTGTACATTTTGCTACAAAAGGCTACTCCTTCGCCATTTCTAACCCGATTTCGATTCTGTTTGCTTTATATGATGGCACTAGTTGAGGGCTTCAAAACTTCTACACAGAATTTTGACCTTTGACTTCTTTGACCTTTGACCTTGATTTTTGACCTATATTGTGCATTTTGCTACAAAATGCTACTCCTTCGCCATTTCTAACCCGATTTCGATTCCGTTTGCTTTAAGTGATAGCACTAGGTGAGGGCTTCAAAACTTCTACACAGAATTTTGACCTTTGTCTTCTTTGACCTTTGACCTTGATTTTTGACCTATATTGTACATTGGCTACAAAATGCTACTCCTTCGCCATTTCTAACCCAATTTCGATTCCATTTGCTTTATGTGATGGCACTAGGTGAGGGCTTCAAAATTTGTACACAGAATTTTGACCTTTGACTTCTTTGACCTTTGACCTTGATTTTTTACCTATATTGCACATTTTGTTACAAAATGCTACTTCCGGCGGGGACATATATTACGCACCACGTAATTTCTACTTTTCCTTGTTTATTTCTGCTGCAGGATTATCAAAAGTGTCCATAATATTAAGTGTATAGCTGCTGGTCTTTAATGGGTAACACATTTTATGCTGATTGATACCCTAGGTCAATGGGAAGGTGGCAAGAGCCTTTGAGTCATCTTCAGGTCGCCACAAACAGATGCCAGCCCCTGTCACCATGCTGACCAAGAAGCTCTACTTCTTTCCAGGGTTCCACAACTGAGTCAGCATTATTAAGACTCATAGACAGCATTCAGAGAATTCTCTTTTAAAGGGATGGTACAGTATTGGTGGAGATGAGAATTGGGCTTTTAAGTTTTTGCGAGATACCAAGAAACATTTATGAAATAGTACAGAGCATACCATTTTAAGAGGAATTCAAAGTGTATTTGATGAAAATCGGATTTGGAATGACTGAAACATCCAAAAAAAAAGTAAAACAAAGCGATCGTAATAAAATGTGGGTCCCACACTTTATTAGAATCGCTCTGTTTTGGATATCTCAGCCATTTCAAAACCAATTTGCATCAAATAAACATTGAATTCCTCATGGAATTACATGCTCTTTCATATTTCATAAGAGGTTTCTCATTATCTCACCGAAAAGTGTTAGAAACCTGAAATTAGGTCTCAACCAAAACTATACGATCCCTCTAAGGTGTATCAGCAAATTATGAATATGTGAAGATGTGCAACATCAGTCCACAGTGACACTCTTATCTTTTATAAGAAATCATATCCACAAATCATTTATACGTCATGTTAATCGTACTTTAAAGTTGTGTATTTTTGTGTGTGTGCACAAGTGCATGAATTGTACCCAAATCTATATTGTCATTTTAAGGTTACCTGAGCCAAAGGCTCGAGTGAGCTGTTGTGATCATTCATCATCTGCATCTGGCATATGTCATCTATCCTGTTTGGTGCATAAACTTTTACATTGTCAGCTTCTTCTTTAAAACACACTGTCAAATTATCACATTTTGACTGTGTTATTGCAACCCTCCCCCTCTCTTTCTCTCTCTTCTGCCCCCCCCCCCCCCCCACCCCCACCCAGAGCCCCCAAAGTAGAGAATCTTCTAAATCTTCTAAAAAAACCAGAAATGCTTTCAGTACATTAGTGACTGTACTGTCAAATTGGAGGGGGAGCAGTTTTCACATGTCAAAGTTCTTTTAGAAAATGCTTACAAGGTAGTCAAAGGTGAGAAGATATGAGGTTTGAGTTTTCTCATTTTGACTGCCCTCTGTACACAAGTGAAATTTGTAAGTTCGCAACTGCTGATTTATATTTTAAGAAACATGTCAGAAGAAAAGGAACCAGTGGGAATCAAATCTGGTTAAATTCCTGCTGGTTCCTTTTTTTCTGACATGTTTGTTAAAATGTAGATCAGCAGTTGCGCACTTAGAAATTTCACTTGTACAGAGGACAGGCAAATTGAAGAAAACTACATACCTCATTCTAGGCAGGTATTATTTCCAATGTGGTAGAATTTCTTTGTAGTTCTTTATGTTCTTTGTAGGCAATAGTCTGTAAGAATGCGTAGGAAGTAAACTTGTTATACTCTGGTTAGCGCTTCACCCTCTGGGTCTCTTGTTATATTTTCTATCATTTTTTGCTAATTGATGACGAAAGTGGATGGAATCTACACAAAGACTTTTTCTTCCTTGCCTTTCTCAACGTTGCATCAATTTTGATGTCGTGATAGGGGAAGTTGTTGGCTAAATGTGTGTGTGTCCAACAGCTGTGGTGCAAAGATTGACTTTGGATTCAAATCTTTCATCGCCTTATTAATAAAGGATTCCAAAGATAAGGTTGTAAAATGTGAGAAATGTTCTGTCGGGACTTCGACTTTGTCTGGACTTCAGTTTCAGCATTTTTATGCTCCTTACACTGGAGAAGTCGAGTAAGAAAAAGTCTCAGTAGAACAGAATGAAAGAAAAACTCTAATCTGTGATGAAACAGGCATATATGTGAGTCCTGTCACTGTTTTATAAAAACATGGAAAACTTGTATCTTGTCTGATAGGAAATACCATCTTATGTCTTTAACTTTCCTCTTGATTAATCAGCTTTGACATGTAGTTGAGTTCTCCTTTATTGCTGTCCTACCTGTTGCATCATGGGATACCTCAAGTGTTTGGGGGAAATCCTCAGCAGTGAGAAAAAAAGTGACAAGAGTATTCTGAGAGGATAAGGAAGGGGAATTCCATCAGATGTTTGTCAATACTCTGCACATTTCAAGCACTGAAATCTGCATTTTAAAAAAAAAATAAAGTACTGTGATGTAAATATATACCAGTATTTAGGAACTTTGTGTTTGTTTTTTTATTTACTTTAGTTTAAAACTTCTTGTTTTAAATGTTATATTGTGCACAGAATGACACTTCCATACATGTACTTTCTCCTCTTTAAACTGCCTGGGAGAATAAATGCCTCCAATAAATAAACTTGAAATACTAGTAGTAGCCCTTGTTTTGCAGACTTGTGGGTTTAACAGAAAAAGACATTCGTGACTTGTGTGTTGACTTCAATCTTTGTTACATATGTTACGTTATAGTCATAGTGAAAAATGACATTTATTGACATCCTAGAGATATTGAAAGATGTGTAAGTGATTAAGATAGATTTAAACAGGCAGAAAATCTTTTAACACCTCCATGTTTTATTACCAAGTATGGAGGTAGTTGTTTCAGGTGAAAGAATACACACTTTTGAGAGATAGTGAAAACTAAGCCTATAATGCAATTGTTGGTTTATACTCTCAGATTGACACACACACCAGGATTTTTGTTTAGTTAAGCATTTACAGGGTTTACTGTCGGGTATCAGATCTTTAGGGCTGCACTTGTATATCATACCACCACTGGCCCTAGTACAAGTACAGTCTGAGCTCTGTTATCCGGCCATGTCGGGACTGGTACCCATTTGGATAAGCAATGCTGCTCGGACACAGGAGAAACAATGTTTACGTATATATGAATACAAGTACCGCTGCTGACCCAGTGGTAGCTCTGTAGGTACCAAGTAGTGTACACCACGACAGTAGTGTCATTTATGCTAGCCTAAAATCATTGTCATGAAACTGAAACATTTGACTGTAAAATTTGTAACATGACAATGTTGGGATTATCATAGGTAAATTGCAGGAGTTTTGTAGGAGTTTTAATTGTGTTTGAAATCACTTTTTTTTTTTTCTTCACTGCTTGGAGGTGTCCAGATAAGAGAGGGCCCGGATAATTGAGGTCGGAGTGTGTGTTTTGGTGGCAACTGCTCTCTTGCAGAAACACTATCTTAAAGGTTAATGCCTTACAAATTGTGTGCAGGTGTGACTTTGTGAAACTGCCTTGCATGGCATATAAAGTAGGCTCAATGCACAGGAGAGGAGGTTGAGTGATACGATAACAAAAAGACACTGATCTTTGAACCTATTTCAGTAGTCGCCAGTAATCTGTTTTATTCTCAGTGGTTTCAGAATTTAATAGTCCACCCATAAGGTTGCAAATTGAATAAATAAGATATGTTGGATAATTATGTTTGTATGGTGTATCAGTGGATTGTTCGTCATTTCAGTCTGTGCTTCAACCAATAAATAGTATCCATTGTGGAAACACAGTCAACTGTGACTATAAATGAGTGAAAGTTCAAGTGAATATATCACCAATTTGTCAGATAAGTATTTTGGGTGCAAGTACAGTCTACTCATAAGCCTTTTTCTGTTGATGTCTTGGAATATCAGCAGCTGGTCTGGAGAAATGCAATAGTGTATTTGCAGCTGTGACACAATCATATTTTATCATCAGACTGCTGAAATGAAGTGGATATTCATGAAGTGCTCACCTGAATAGGGGAATGAAGTTTGAAAAGAGTGTACTATTGGTTGGTGTACACTGCCATGTTTGCAGCATGCAAGCCCACTGGATGGGGAGGGAGAACCTTATTGGGAAGGTCCAGGTGTTTTTAAGACTGATCTTGTTATCCAGGATACATGGGTGAAACTAATCTACCTCCTCCTTGAGACCAAAAAAGAAAGAAAGAAAAAAGATAGGGCCATTGTTGTCTTGTTTCTCTTTCCATTGCAAGAGCTGCATTGTATGACACTTACTGTAAAAGTGGAAATTTTCGCGCATTTCGCGCAACCAGAAACTAGCGCGAAAATAAAAGCACGCAAATATTTTTGCTTGCCACATGTTCCCATACTTACTGTCTTGATTCTGCAGAATTAAAAACATGCGAAACTCTTCTTACCGGGCCGAGCGCGAAAAATTAGTCGTGCGAAAATATTTACTTTTATAGTATTCCAGATGCCCTGAGACGCTTGGCCTAAAATCCAACGCTGCTAACATTCACACATAAAAATCAGGGAAATTCCAGAAAGCATTTTTTTTTTCCCCCACTCAAAGCCATTGTTCAGTTCTTTAGGTCCTCAATTTTGTTTTACAAATGAAAGGTCAAGTTTATTTTGTCATCATGAAGTATTAAAATCATTGTACTCCCAGAGACTGTACTGTGTATGTACAAAGGAACGTCAGCTCCTTTTTCTGTTTTTGTCCTAAATACAAAGCCCAGCTCGTGGTGGAATGATGTAAACTGAAAATCATTTGACAGTCCCTTCAAAGGGCCTGGATATGTTTCCAAGCACAACACATTTCTGTTTAGGTTTAGCATGTATATATGTTATGAAATTGAGTGAATACAAAAAAGGAATAAATGCTACTACTCGTACTATCAATCTTTTTTTATACCAATAGCTAGGCATTAAGTCTGTTCATGCATTAAGAAGTTCCATTATGAAAAACAGCAATTAAAATGCATGTAAAGAACCTCTTTCTTGATTGATTCATTCACTATATTGATTGTTGGTTATAAGACTTTATTCTTACAGTGAATTGTATAAATTTGAGGATACTGTAGGATTTCAGCACTTTGTCTGTGTGAGCTAGGGTTAAACCCACCTCACTGAGTGGCTTCTAAGCAAAAGTTGTTAATGACCAATGGGCTGCATGCCTCATGGACAGGACATAGGAGATTAACACTTTATGTGCCATGTTCACACGCCTGACTCGGTCGATGGCGTGCCAAGTTTGCACCATCCCGCCCAAACCAATCAATAAATCGCCAAATGCCACAGTACAATGAAAGCGTTTCTCACGATTCCACTCCTGTCTCGGGTAGCTTGCATTTTATTTGGTGATTGGCTATCAATCAGTGATTCCTAATGAATTTGTGAGTAAATTCTATCTTTAAGTCACTGTTTTGTGTGCAAAAGCCATGCCTATACAATAATGTAGCTCCAGGTCATTTGAAAAAAAAAAAAAAAACAATTATAGATTTATCATATACTTTACAAAAGTAAAGCTTGGCATTTCCTTTCCAACTTTAGTCTTTATCTGTCCAGGGTACTAAAATCTAAAAAAAAGTTACAAAGACTTGAAGAACAGAATGTTTTCCCAAGGCATGACTTTGTTGCTGTCTCAGAATAATGTGGCACACAGGGGATTAACACCATGGTGCATAGTCAATAACTGCTGTACATGTAACCTGTTTAATAGAGACCCCAACGAGAGAGACTTCAAAGTACTGGTAGTTTTTGTTTCAGCAGCAGTGCTTGGGATCACGGTCTCACAGATATCTATTGTGGAGGTGTCATGGCTGAGTGGATAAGAGCGCTCGTCTGTAAACAACATGAGCATGGTATGGTTCGTGGGTTCGAGCCCATGCCAAGCCCGACACGTTTGCCCTTCAGCAAGGTACTTTGTCCAAATTGCTGCTCTCCACCCAGGAGTATAAATGGGTACCCGATAGGGTGAGAAAGCTTATGTTGGTTGATCAGCATGTGCGCGCCTGTAAAATTGGCTGTGACTGGCTGGTCCCCAGGGAGTGGAGAGTGAGCACTGTTAGTGCTGGTTGGAAATAACATATCCAGTGACCAGGGTAGTAATAGTCTGTAAAGCGCATTGCAATACTTAACAAGTGTGAAATGTGCTATATAAAAAAAAGAAACCCAGCTATTATTATTATTACTGTGTGCTGCATGGTTGTTGTTTTTTTCTGACAATAATTTTGTTTTGTGTGTTGCATGCAAAGAATAACACAACAGGCATCCAAACAGATTATTGAATGGACACACAATGGCTCCATGACATTTCTTTTTTTTTTAAACCTTCTTGAAGGTGACATTATTCCATATTAAGGGATTTTGATGTTAAGTCTGAAATATGCTATTAGTAGACTTGTTTACACCCTTTTTTATGTCATATATGTTTGGGAAAAGTGTACTTCCAGGAAAAAAACATTCAAGTACTAGTATATTTTCAGGAATTGCAGTGTGTGACAAATCTAGAAAACAATGAATAGAACTGGGATATATCCAGCAATGGTAGAGTAAATAGACTACTGTTCTGTTTCACTACTTCATTCTTATTTCCTGCTGATTTTTATTTTCTGATTTATGCTTTTGTTTTGGATGCTTACATGATGATTACTGACTAGTCTTTACTGTCAGTGCAAACAATCATGCTTGGTATGTTGTGAAATTAGATAAACTAAAGGAAACTAGAATACGACATGAACATGTTTTATACATACAGTTCCTGATTGGTGTCTTTGATGCAGATGTTTTGGGATGCCCCAAATAAGTTACAATTCTTTGTTGGTTAAGGCCTCTTTTGAAAGCCTATAAACGAGGTGCAACATTTGTGTTGATACAGCCATTGATTGTTTTGAAATGAGCGCTGAGGACTATATGTACCACATAAATCAAGTCTGTCACAGGTCACAGAACTTCCATGCTCAGCCTGCATATAAGGGCTACTACAGCAGGCAGTACAGTATACAGTGTCACTGTAAACTTAAAATGTTAGAATGTAATTCAGCAGTATTAGTGATATATGAGAATAAGTCTTTCTTAGAAGGAACTGCATCATACTATTTTAGAGACTGTTGAGAAACATGACTCAAACTTACTCATCTGACAGTAAGTTTTGTGTTTATAGAAAATAATAAATGTGCTTTTTCTGTTATGTGCATTATGAGTACATGTGTGTGTTTTGTTTTTTATGGAGCATCTGTACTGTTTGTTTCTACATTTTTCTTTCAGCCTTAAAGGGATCATATAGTTTTGGTTGAGACTTAACTTCAGGTTTTTATCATTTTTTGGTTAGATAGTGAGAAACATTTTATTAAATATGAAAGAGCATGTAATTCCAAGAGGAATTCAATGTTTATTTGATGAAAATTGGTTTTGAAATGGCCGAGATATCCAAAAAGAGTGACCCTAAAGTGTGGGACTCACCTTTTATTACGATCATTTTGTTACCTCCACCAAGGGAGGAGGTTATGTTTTCATTACCATTGGTTTGTGTGTTTGTATGTTTGTTTTCCTCGTGCAAAATAACTCAAAAAGTAGTTTACAGATTTGGATGAAACTGGCAGGAAAGGTTTTGAATGATACAAGTAACAGATGAACAAATTTTGGTAGTGATCTGAGAATTTTGGGGGAATTTATGAAGGATTTTTGATATTTTGGGAGGTAGGGTCAATGAACATGGGAACTTGGGCTGCGCGTATTTGAGGTTTGCATGCGTGCTCTAGTTTCTACTAGGGCGAGGCGCGCCGTGCAGCTGAGGGTTTATGACGTAACAAAGGCTTCTATATTGGGAAATCGGGCGACTTTCAGCACACAATGCTATAAGTAAGGGTAGAAATCACTGAAATCTCTATGGAAGAACAAGATCAGTGGTGGAAATGAGCTGCATGCTTGGCGGAGGTCTGCGCTCTCAGAGTGCTTCTCTAGAATGGTATGCTCTGTAATATTTCATAAGTGTTTTCTTGGTATCTCATCAAAAAAGTTAAAACCCAATTTTAATCTCCACCAATACTGCACCATCCTTTTAATAGTAATAAAGCCCTTGGGAAATTTGAGGGAGTGGATATCAATGCCGACATCTTATTGTAAAAGGGCATTAAGGGAATTCCTTTGTTTTGTTCTACAGGCTGATGCACTGCAGTTCACACAAGCTCATCTCTTCCATTGTGAAACATACTTATACATGTGGAAATACAAACACTACTACCAAAGGTGCAAATATTGGCTACCAGGTATGGATCAATGAAGCTGAACTGTCCCAGTTTGATAATATGCCAGCCTCCCTACCCACACTAGCTACCCCCACAGGGGCTTAGCCTTTTGCAAAGGCAGCTCGCAATGGACTGGCACAAAGCTTGCAGTGGACTCGCGGCTGCACGGACACAGCAGAACCAGTCGCTGAGACTGTACATACACATCCACAAATTATTGCGAGCTGCCTTTGCAAAAGATTACACAGGGCTCCAAATGGGCCATCAGTGTCGCCATCATTTAAAAAAAAAAATTATATTCTACAGTTCTGTTTAATATGTACCGGTACATGTAGTTACAAAGCGACACAATACAGTATGTCCCCAAAAAAATTACAATCGGATTTTCGCATTGAAAACTATCAATATGATTAAACCGTCTAAATATTACTTTAGGGTCTAGCTATATTTTGCAGAAAACCCCATTACAGAGAAATGAGGATTGTTGTAAAGCATGTCATGGGTCTGATTCTTCCAAGTTTAGCACTTGGATGCTCTTGGAACTGCATAATGTGTGAACACAATGGACAGATCTTGGAGGGAAGGGATTCCTGACACGCTCTTCAAAAATCCTCATTTCTCTTTGACCACTGAAGCAAATTGGATGGGGTTTTCTGTAAGATGTGGGTAATAAGTTATAGTTTCATACCCTGAAATTGTTTTGGATTAATTCACTATTTTAAAAGTTATTCTTGCAAAGGTTACTGTTGTAATTTTTGTTGGGACACATCATATAGCTTAGGGGGCCCCTCTTGCAGCCATGTGCACCACTTGGAACATTTTGAATAATGTGCCAAAGAATGCTTACAACTCTTGTACAGTGGACTCCCATTATAATGAAGTCCTTGGGACCGGCAGTTTTCTTTTGTAATATTGAAATTTCGTTATAACCGAACAAATAAACATAAAAAAACATAAAGCTGATATTTTTGCAACCTGAATTTTAATTTGTTTTAACCGTGTTCATTATAACGGGAGTGCACTGCACATTGTATGTACAAGGAAACCCCATTATATCGAGTGAGGTACCACTTTAATGGGGCAAATTTGGCCGTCTCGATTTTCTGTATGTCATTCTATGACAAAGAATTTGATCATAACAAAGTCCCGCTTACAGCAAGGTCGAGTTGAGTGATTCAAGAATAAAAGAAAGCATTTCCATTTGTTCAGATATAACTAGGTGATATTTTCAGATCTGATCCAATCATTCCCTTACAAAATTGCTAACACTGCATGCCAACAAATGCAAGCTTCTGGACCCAGAGAAGACTAATTTCGGTATTTCCACTGCATTTGGGCCACCCATTTCAACATCCCCTTGTCCCCTTGGTCTATGAACGATTCCTTTAGGTTTCATTTCTTAGATCACAGGAGGTAAAGAAGATGCCAAAACAAAAAGTTTACCAGATGGCACACAAAGAACAATACAGTAGCATTCAGTTTCTTTTGATTTTCATCTACTGAACCAGCTGCCAAAATTGAATCAAATGTGAAACCATCAACTTGGGGCTGTCCTGGGACTTCTTGAATGAGGCATAAAAAGATAATGTTGACTGAATCATTTCTTTCCACACTCTCTATCAAACAAACATTGCAAAACATCATAAAATACTGTAGTAATGCTTGGCAAACAGGGAAAAAAACACACATTTAAACACTGCGTATGATAAAGACAACAGGTTTATTCAATATGCTCAACCCACGATCTTACAGTTACAGAAATGAGGGGGTACAATATACAAGTATGACCAACAAACATTTTCTTTTTTTTTTTAATACACAAAACACATTCACTACTTTTTCACACATCAGGCTGCAAACGAATAAGACGCTTGAATAGTAATCTCCTTTCTACCTACTCAAATCGTGATTTTTTTTTTTCTTCTTAAATCCTAACATACTGTACTTCAAGTTTGTTTAAAATTCCACCCAAGCAGCCCCTCAGGACTTGTTGATATGCTCAAAAATGATCTTTAGAAATTGAGCTCTGCGTTAATAGTTCGATCTCTTCTTGACATTATCCAAACTTGAGTCTTCTATAGTTGGCATCAAACACATACAACAATAACTATCTTTCTGTGTAAAGAGAGAAAACAGTGAAGTTTGTATTTTTTTTTTCTCAGTTGCCCATGCTAGGGTGAGAGCATCACTTACTTGACATAATTCAATAATTTTACAATAGGCTAATTATACAATAATATTAAAAAAGTCCCACATTTGTCTATATATACTAGAAAGATTGAAATCTTGCCACGTAATTATGCCATGGCATGTATCCTACATACGGAGACACAGCTCCAAGTGTTCATGTAAATCTTTTTTTTTTTTCTTCTTTTCATTTTTGTTAAGTGCCACTGCAAGAACCAGTCAGAAAGAATTGGGAAATGTATAAAGTCACATCTCCAACCTTCTGCATACAGAATTCCAAGGCATGGTGATTTCCTCCGCATCACACATTGTGAAATGCTACCAATACATGGGGAAAAAAATTCATTACTTTGTTTTACTTTCCTTTCGAATTCATTTCGAATTCATTTCCAGCTTATTGGTGCTCAAATATAACGACAAATCTAGCAAACTACAAATAGCTAAGTAGCCAACATTTTTTTTTTGTATTTTTTTTCTAGTATTTTTGTTGGCAAAAATGGTATACATTAGCAAGAAAAACTGTACATTCCTAGCCGAGTATACAATGAAAAAGGAATGGAAAACCCCCAGGTCGTATAGTACCTATATAGCAAACAACTGTACAAATATATTATACTTTTTAAATTCAGTTTCTTTTGAACATTCATCAATACACAAGGGCTGACTTCAAAGTAAAAACTAACAAAATCCAGTGAGGACAAAGGCCAGAACAAATGAAAGATTGCAATGCCTACTTTTGATGTGGTGGGGGAAAAACAAAACTGCTGACAAGAACACAACTTGAGCTCCTGTATAAAGTTACTAACTTTTCAGAGATGATGCTTATAGTGCACACAGAGGTACAAGCATGTTTGAATAACTGAACCGTTTTATGCTGGTTCTTACTTCCTGTTGGTGATACAGTGACTTAGGAGTACAGGGTACATGTACATTCTGCTCACAGCAAGAATGATGACAACTAAAGCAATGGCCTTACGTAAAAACCTGACTGGCTTGATGAGCAATGGTAGATGACAGGATGCCATCAAGCCCCAGTTTGAAGCCTAACAAACACTTCTTTAAATTGGAAACAGAGCACATCAAAAGTTAACTTACTAGCAAAATAAATAAATACGACCACAATATACCTTGATCTGCTCAGGTTACAACTGCTTTCCCACAGTCAAACATACTATGAGAGGAAATTTGGTCAATTTAGACACATAATTGACATTTCTAATGAGGATCAACTCACAGTCTTGTTGCCATGAAGCACTTATCATCTTCCCTTCTTTCCTTACCTTTTTTTTTTTTTTTTTTTTTTTTTTGGGGGGGGGGGGGAGTCTGTCATCAGGTTTTGCTAACAGGATTTTTCTAAAGTTGTTGTTATTTTATTTTTACTCCCAAGGCTAAATCGGCACTAGTCACAAATACTGCGCACATTTTCTGTGCCGGTAACTTGTGTGATAAGACAATTTCTCATTTTAGAATCAGAAGGAATGGACATTCTCTAGTTAATTTCATCTGAAACTGAAGTTAAATCACTTCAGATTTGTCAGTGGGGGTGGGGAGTCACTCCTTCAGCCCTTCCCATAAAGACTGAGCACTAGAGGAACCCCTTTTCTTTTGTTACTTCATTAGTACAAAACATACACAGGGTGGACCTAATGAATGACTACTCAAAACATGATTCAATGCATTATTAAATGACGCATACATGATCAGATCTCAACATAACTGGAAAGCAGCCACAAGTCTCAAATTACTCTAGATTATTTCCATTGCAAATTGCTGGAAAAAAGAAAATAACAACTCCACAAGTCAGGTTGCAAGATGGATGCTTTTGTTAAGACATGAAGTAGGTTTGACTATATAAACCAATGAAGTATCTTTTGCTTCCTACCTCACTTAGCAAAAGAAATACACACTCGGGATTTGAGGCATGAAATACAATCAATATCACTGCGATATATGCCTGATAGTTAGTAGAAAGAAATTAGTCTTTTTTTTTTTTGAATTAACTCCTGGATAAAGTTTGAGAGATGAAGGTTTTCAAATATCTCATATGCAATGGGTATTGTTATTTAAGGTGAGAGTGCACATAACACTAAAACACCAAGGACAAATTAGCTGTCTTACGCACAAGTTTGATATTCATCACTTTCAAAAGAAAAAAAAGTACAAGGAGGAAACTGAATGCTATGAAACAAGACACATGCAGCTGCAGGTACAACGCGCACACCTGTGGCGCAGGATGTACATTCAGAAGACACGGCATGTCAAAAAGATGCAGAATTGTAACCCAGTGGCAATCATGTCGCAAGGTGGATCCTACATAGTTGCTGGGAGTACATCATTTTATCACAATACCCAGAGCTATTTATTCATCTCACTTGTAGGCATTGTAACCCACTGTGAATTGACACAGAGCCCACTGTGCACCGACAGCATACGGAACATTCAGCTCTTCCTGGTGTCTGCACAGTTTGTGCTGTACTGGACTTGTTGGTGGTAAAAGCTAGCAAAGGCTCCTTTCATACTTATTCCATACATTTTTAGCCAACACCACGAGGTCTTGCTCTGGTGAGCAACTACCAGCTTCCAACAAACCTCTGCACAAGCACTGCATGCAAATGCATAACTCTGCAGGTGGCCGCCAGCCCTCTTGGAGGACTTAGCTGAAGAGTTCAATAGATAACTATCATACCAATAAAATACACCCATCCCAAACACCAGAGCAACATGGCCAACACGCTGTGCGAAAACTCTATACATGCACTTTCTAGTAATTTGATCTTGCAATGACCTCCTGCTGGACACTCGATGCAAAGATTGACACAGAATAGATTAATATATACATGAAACAAAAAATACAGCTCTAGCTGTAGCTCTTGCTTTTTGATTTTGTCTCTATCAGTTTGCTTTAGAGGAACAGGCCACAAAACGTCTGCTGGTAGCTCCCTCTTAAAACAATGTACAAGCGTTACAGTGACGGGAACTCCAACATAACGTATTTGGCATTTATAGTCTCACAAACATCTTGGTTATTTTTTTTCTTTTCTTTAAAATGTTGGACCCCAAATCATTGCACTATTCCATACACAAATATAAAACTGAAACCACAGGAGAGAAAGAAAATGAGCACAGAAACTTTCGACGTAGCCACCTAGAAATGAATGACACTTGCATTATATTGGTTCATTATACACATGCCTACTTAAGGAGAAAAAAAAGAGGAAAAGTCACCAGTTCACGTACAAATACTATACCTAGGTGGTCTGTACAAACACATCCTTTCCATAGCTTTGTAGCTATGCAGCACATTTGAAACATGGCTATTGTGCAAACTTGGAGAGACAGAAAGAGTTACAAAGAACAAAAACAATCTATTTCTTTCTGTTTTCTTCTTCCTGTATGGTGAGGAGGCAATATCAATAGCAAGATACAACATACAAATCAATGCTACTTGGCTGGATAATAATTCATACCAGCTGACAAACATGATTTGATTTTTTTTTCTCCTTTTTAATTCTTACAGTTAATAAGAACTAGTCTACTTTGCAGTACTGGCATGTGCACATATTAGGCACATACAGTTTTTTTTTTTCCCCTCTCTCTCGCTCTTCTCTTTAATCATTGTAAGAATTCAAATATTTACTTGTAACAGGTCAGAATATACACTGTCTATACACAGGGTGGCAATGGCTTTGGATATGCTAATCTCACAAGAGAGACTGCATACAAGACAAGGGCCATGCCTCCAGAAGTTGTTTTTTTTTTAGCATTTTTTTCTCCATTTTTGCCTTCCTTGTTTTTTTGTTTTTGTTTAAATACAGCTGACAGCTACGAACAGTGCATCATAAAGTTAGTGGGTTCCTTTTTTTCTTCTTTATACAAAAGGGAAAACAGAAATGAAAAATGTAGTGGCAGGATGGGAAACTTATATAAACAACAGGCTTCTCCACTGTATGTTAAAACTTCCGATCATACTCAATTTCATTTTATGCAAGTTTCATACACACCCACACATTCACACACGCTCTCACATTCGCGCACACACCACACATGCATGCTAGAAATAAGAAAGAGATATATTGTCAACATCTATGTTATGCCAAACAACACACCCACGTTATGTTTTTCAAGAGCATAATACAGCCCATCCCTTGCTTCAGTCTAAACCAATCAAGACATATGAGAGGAGTCATCTGGACATCAGTCCCTAGCACAGATGCTAGACCACAGATGCGTCACACACCACATTGGAAACAATGCGCTCTATCGACAGCTAGCTGCTGAGGTGAGAAGGGAGAATCCATCACAATACATTTCTTTGTGTGTGTGTGTGTTCCCCTTAGCTGACGTCACATGTAACATGTCTATTATCTACTACATTTATATCGAAAACAATCTAACAAAAGAAGAAACAAGTGTCTTGTTTAAGATCTTGGGGAAAAACAAATGAGATGCAAAACTGCAAGGAATGGGTACCTGTCATCTCTCACAGGTACCTCATCAAGATTATGATTGACTACCAAATCAAGATTACAGTGCTTTCTTTATTTTCTTCCAATTTTCACATCACCTGTTTGACACTACACATAGGTGTTTGGATCATGAAATTCAGAAGCCTGCAGGAGAGAAACTAAATTCCTTTGAAGGTGGTGATACATAGCATTCCAACATTACTTTCTTTAAAAAGTGTTGATTTTTTTTTTCATCATTTTTGCTTTATATTCTCACAATAATCTCCTAGGGTTTGCTTGGTGCTAGTGGCGGTGGAGTCCTGCACGTGTTCTGTTACCCCACCACGGGTCCAACCTCAGTTCCAGACCTTCAGGAAACTGTCCCAAGATCCTGTTGCTACTGCCATACCATCTTCCGTCACACCCAAGCAGCTGACTCTGTTGTCGTGGCCAGCGAGTACACCTGGAACAAAGACAGTATAGAATGTCAGTGGAATTCATAAAGGTTCCTTGTGAACAGACATGAAATCCATATGCAGTGATCTCTTGATTTACATGCAAACTGAACAATGATGGTCTATCAGGGTTGTTTACACCATAGAATCTAGAAAAAGCAACTG
This sequence comes from Diadema antillarum, assembly GCF_040938485.1. Lineage (NCBI taxonomy): Eukaryota > Metazoa > Echinodermata > Echinoidea > Diadematoida > Diadematidae > Diadema > Diadema antillarum. Next base: position 1,972,893 of record NW_027271532.1, read on the forward strand.
TATCAGGATACCTCACTACCAACATTTCACTCAAACTATCAACGTCTAATTTTCTGTATCGCCAGTGCACAGAACACTGTTGTACAGCAATGTCAAAGATGCACAGTGGTTATCTTGGCGGTACTGTCGCTTTCGGTTGCTTACCGCGCATCTACCCGTACACATGCAATCAATGCATGCATGTCATTCATTGCCATCCTTTTCCTTGGCTTGAATTTAGCTTAAAAAGGTTGTTCCGCTTTTCACTTTGACTGATTTGCAGCCATTAGAGCCACTGATCATCACATGAAGCTGCTGTGCACTGGTCAAATATATGATAATAAGCCGAAAAATCTTCAAAAACATCCTTGGATAAAAGACATGGAAAACACTGATTCACAGAAATAAGTGTATTATCTATCTATTACTACTCTCATATTATCACCTGACATTCCTAGATGAAGGTGACAGCTACAATCTAAATTTTAACCATCAACATTCATTGACAAAGCTTTGACTCTTAACCACCCGCCCCCAATCCAATCAACAAATCTACACCTCCTGGGGAGATAAAACACTCCATCAAGGGTTCAAACAGAGCAATACAAGTTTCAGAAGCTCACCAGCTCGCTCGCCCTTCATGGCATCCCACACATTGCAGTTGAAGTCATCATAGCCGGCTAGCAGCAGCCTGCCACTCTTTGAGAATGCAACCGATGTGATGCCACAGATGATGTTGTCATGTGAGTACAGCATGAGTTCTTGGTCAGCACGGATGTCAAAGAGGCGGCAGGTAGCATCGTCTGATCCCGTGGCAAATGCATATCCATTGGGGAAAAACTGAAGAAGAAACAGAGGAAGTCTTTCATGACATTTGGAACAAGTTAAGAGCATGCACATTTCAGATATATGAGTCCCGTGAAAAAAAAAGAAAAAAAAAAAGAAGAGCTTTTCTTTTTCAAGTAATTCCCTGCGATAGTTTTTACACGGTGTGAACACAAGGAGCTGCATGTGCATGTGTCTGTAATGAAATGTATCAATCAGACTGCAGAATATCACAGGTCTATGTGCATAAATTTTTATTCCATTGTTTTCATTCCTACACAGACTATGTCCTTAGTCATACCATCGGACTTCTATCACTCCAAACAGAATTATAGGCATTAAAATATTGCCACATCTGTTTAAATAAATTTCAATGCAAGTTCTCTGCATAGCAGAAAATGAGGGTACTAGATTTAGGATAACACGTCATAGTACATAATCTTTTGTAACAGCATCAAAACCAGAATGACTACAGTTGGGCATATCTTACTTACATCTGACCTTGTGCAAATCACCACAAACAGCTTTGCTGCAAGAACATGAAATTTTAACCAGGTGTTCCTTTAACAGAGCATGGGTCATACAATCTAGAACTGCTTCGTAGCTCCATGGAGACACAATGTCATCTATGACTTCTCAAGGTTTGTCTTTGACTTTCAACAGCTCTCAACAACTGTCACTGGATGAGTGGGGGTCTCTTCTAACCCCCTACTGTAATAAGTCTCTTCCTTTTCCCACCAACTGTGCATCCAATAGAAAACATCTGAAAACCCTGACCTACATTAGTTCTTGCATCACTAATGGTTCACCCTAGTCGAGGCCAACTGTCTCTCTCTCACAAGCTATATATAGCACTGACCCTGCATAATTCTGCCCGAGTGAGAAGAGTGAGAATCAGGTAAAATCATAGATGGAGAACCCAAACCCTAACAAGAGGTCACATTCATCTCTCCTCTCTGTGTAATGACTGTGTATTTAAGACACGAGACCTTCAATGTAAGCTTGAGGTTCTCTACTGATATAAAATTCTGCACAGAATTATATTTGAAAGCAAAATCAAAAGGGGATGGGCATTTATAATTACTCATAAATATAAAACTTGAAGTCATCATTATGGAGAGAAAGAAAAAAAAAACTATCACATCCTGTTTGTTGTGAATAGAACGCCTGCTCTTTGAACATCATTACTGTTACTACAATCAACTCCAATACTGACGCCATCTCCCCAACCAGCCAGCACTTGCCACTGAATGACAACATAGCACAGTGGAAGAGCAATACTAATAAACATGTGAACCCTTCTGAATAATGCAAAACCTTGTTATGGTCACTAAAGAAGCTACCACCTTGCATTTTTAGTTGCCCCCCCCCCCCCCCCCCCCCCCCCCCCCCCCCCCGCTCCTTTGCTATGGCTTCATGTGTAGCTAGAACCTTCTATCATTTGGCAACAGCGAACATTCATTCAACAACCTTGAGGGTTTTTTTGGTGTTTTTTGTTTTGTTTTATATAAATATCATCCGAATGTGACAGCCAGGAAATGTAAAGCAACATGAATCATCTATGCTAAAAACAAACAATGCAAATAGCATTGGAGTGATGTTACTGATCAGGTGGCTATCAATACGCCTGCCTTGTATGCTCAACTTGTGCCAATACACAAGGCTCCGTGGCAAACCAGGAATTCTAACTTCTCACCAGGAAACCACAAACTCTTTACAATCAATCAGGAAGGAAGCTGGCAGAATTCACCCCAAGTTTCCCATTCTCTAGGCCATTCAATGCTACAGCCCCACACAAGGTCACTGAAGTACACTATCTATATATGAATCATGCACACAGTGCATGGTCACTATAACTATTACATATGGTGAGTGCTACACATGTTGACTCTTGCCTCAGCAAAGCACAGGGATGTAACACGGAGAGTGAGAGCTTGCAATAAGGCTATATATCAACTCTTCAGCAAGTCACTGATAGTACAATGCTCCTTTCCAAAATTGTCTCTTAACATGGAACACATCGCAGTGTAATTGCTCAATGAACGTTGTTTACTTCTTGCTTTCTGTTGTTTTTTGTTTTCAAACTTGTCTCTTAATTACCACCTGCGAAGATTTTCTCTTCAAACATATGTCAAAGTAATAGGTGAATAAAAAACATGTTGTTTAGACAACATTTTAACTTTCTCTGCCAGATTCTGGATTTCATAATTTAAACTATTATGTTTCATCTTCATCAAAAAGAGGTGTTAGTTAGGGGCCAAGTATCTTTCGGATTAGGCAAACAAATTGCATTTATTTTGAATTTGCTATGATCGAGGGGGCAAACACTTTTTGATATCTACGTAAAGCTTTGCACCTTTACAAATGGAACATCATCATTGCACCTTTCTGCATTACATCATCAGCACAAATTTTGATCAGGAAAACTGAATGATTAGAGGTTGTCCTAATTTTAGCGCAAACAGTTTACAAAATAACCACGTTGTCATTTTGAATGCCAATGCTGCATTTTTCAAGTTTGCTTAGAATAAAGCTCTACTTATGAAGTGGGAAGTTTCACATTTTCCACTGAAATTAACCCTATATCTGTCACATACGCCGTAGCTAGACTGCTCAGACATTTTGCAGTGCACAGACACAAGATTGTTGATGGCCATTTCTGATTATTATTATTAACATTAATGTGTCATGTTATACATCATTTGAAAGCTTATGGTCTAAACTTTCATTTTCCATAATAATCTGAGTGAGGGCACACTTCAATTTTAAGTAGGACGCCCTCTTATGTCACATAATTATCAATGCAGACTTATTTCTACATGTTACCACCTCATTTTTCCACACAACATGAGCTTGCATCACAAAAAGGTCTCATAGATGTTGTAGAGAATTTATTCAGCTTTCAGATGGTATGATTTTTTCATCAATAGCATCAGTACTTTTCATTTTATGAACAAAAGTCTGTGGCAATTACAACCTAGATATCACACGTTTTGTGTAATTTCTGATTTTGTGAGTGATGTTGGCCTGAAAGTAGACAAAGCATGTTTGTATCTTGTCAAGCTGAAAATATAAATTGAATTGTGCTTTTTTCTTTCAAATTTATATTAATCTTGTCCTATGATAATGCCATAATGATAAGATAATCTAAGGATAAAAAATGTTATTGAAAATATCGACGTTGGAGTGTCCATGCATTCCAGTTAATCATCATATGCTAGTCTACGACTTTCTGCACTTTCCTTATTAAAACAGAATTAACTATCACAGCAGTCATTTTCTTTGTGATAAACCTGCATTGAACTGAAGTTTCGCATAGTGACGGTTTCATCATGTACCGGTAATAATAATAAACAGTCAAACATAGCTGTACAGCTTCAGGCCGCCAGCAGGAAGCTACTGTAACCCTATTGCTCCTTACACCTGCCCCGCTGGCCCCGGGTAACTAGAGACCCATTGCACTGCTGGTAGTGCTGAGTGAACAGTTGCAACTGCTGCACCGAATGTGCAGTGTTCAACTATTCTTCAGATCATTTATGAGGCCGATATTACTGAAACTATACCCCTTCACAGAATTCAGAGATGTTGAAATCCCTAATCTGAATGTTTTCACTTCATGTTTTACTATTTTGACTTAGATAAAATAGATGAAAATTGACCCACGTGTACGATCTTTTCATCGCTCGCGGCGATCTCTATTACAGTCCCACATATACAGATTCGTGTAAGTTCTCCACACATGGCAAAACTGTACACAATACATTGCAGTCTGAATGCAAATGAACATGGGCGGGGCCACCACAATTTCTTGGACTTTGAGAAAGCTTTCCTGATTGGTTAAAGGTGAGGAAGCTTTTTTCACGCTGGAAATCGTTTCCTTACACTGTCGGCCAATTACAAATGAGTTTATAGAGTGGTAGTGTCATAGCCTTTCAAGTAATCTGTCAATCAAAATAGGGCCGATAATATCGGCCGAAGCATTTCTATTGCAGTTTTTGGGCCGATTTAATCGGCCCGTGACAGAGATAGGGTTAAAGACTGTCTGTAAAAGGACTACCATGGATATCAATCAGTGACCAGTATTTCTATTTCCCCTTTACTATTTTAGTGCCATCTTCCTTGTATCAGCTCCCTTTTCCTTGTCATCAATAAGCAAAAAGGTGCAATGATGGACAAGAAAAATGACAATACTCACTGTTACAGCATTGATATCTGACTCATGGCCAGTGAATGTTTGTTTGCACATTCCTTCCCGGATGTCCCACAGCTTGGCCGAGGCATCGCAGGCGCCGGAGACAAAGGTCCGGTTGTCGGGCGAGAGGGAGAGGCTCATGACATCACCTGTGTGTCCCGTGAAGCCTGTGGTCTGCTGTCCGGTTTCTATGTCCCAAAGGCCACTGTAGAGCGAGTGTGAGGATACAATGACGACAGTTGTTATTCGAACTAATTAAACATACCAAACACTTATTCAGAGATAAAGAAATTCAAGACTGATTGACCATATCTTTGAAACATGCTGTGGATGCATCTATAAGTCAATCATATATAGCATGAAATATTTGATGCAACAACCTATACTTTTATTTAATTTTCTATTTATGATTCCCCCCCCCCCCCCCCCCTTTTGGGGGTGGGGGCACCACTGCATCTACATATCATGGCTAGACCACAGAATGTTATACTGGACTGCACATAAATAGTAAGTTCCCAGTGAATCAACAGAAGTAACACAGTACAGTGAAAGCCAATAACCAGATGGGAGTGCTCAGAATTAAGACCTTACCACATAAGGCAATGTGTGAACACCTGAGCAAGAACGAACATGCTTACCATGACATGTCTCCTGAACTAGTTACTATTTGAGTGTCATCGATGAATCGGCAGCATGATAGGTAACCTGAAGAAATCAGAAAGCAGTTGGCACAGAGATCGTCAGTAATACGGTAACATTCCCCAAAACATACTTCTTTAGTTGGCAGACGTAAACTGCATTTGTGTAGATTTCAGTTTGTATGTTAATAGGCAAGACATAAAAGACACTTTGCACGAGTCAAAATCCGCTGGAGCAGAGAAAGTGTCTAGAGTAATGCAATATTCAATGGTTGCGAGAGTCAAGTTACACATTTGTGTATACTGCACTAACAGACACGGTTATAACAAAATATTGGACACACCAAAGTAAACTTCAGGTCCCAAAATCATAATCTACACATCTTCATACACTTTATTTGTTCCGCTACTGAGATATTATGAAAGGAAACGGCCAGACACAAGAACTCCGCTATAACGTAGTTGCCTGTGTATATTGTAACTATTATATAGGAATGTCACTCTCCTGTTGTCACTAAATAAGCATGCATTTTGTCTAGATGCAATGTATTTGAACTTCCTCCCAATTTACAAAATACAGTGAACACAAATGACTTTATATATCAATCTGCATGTGCTGTGTCTAACATTTTAATAGCAGATTATTGCGATTTTGCTCAGTCAAGTTAATATTACAGTCTGCCCTCTCAATTCACCAGCAGTAACGTGTCATCAAAGGTTCTGTCTTTCCACACACACAAAAAATCAAAGAATTAGGCATGCAGACAATGACATCTGATAAGGTGCTAAACAGATTTCACTTTACATGTCACACCTTTATCCCTGTACTCAAGAAATTAAAACGAACCTTGAGAATAGAGCAGTGACCGAAATCGCTTGAATTTGAACGCCTTTTCATTCATTCGAATGCAAATCTGATGAAATTGGGCAAGAAAACCTATGTACTCTAAAAGACAATAGCTTGGACCTACCAAATATTACAAGAAAAACTTCTCTGTTAATAGAATCACTTACCGGTATGTCCTGGGAGTTCTCTGCTTACACGAACATTGCCTTCTCTGGTCTTGAGGCTATAGATAGAACATATGTTGTCGAGACCGCCGCAGGCCACAAAACTACCAGTAGGAGCATAGGCACAGGTCATCACCCAGCTGGACCGCAGAGGAATTGCATGCACCTGGATGGTAGGAAGGAGGCAAAAATGCATATCACATGAGCAGTATTAAAATGAATAGATGCATAAACTATGGGAAGAACCAGCATATGCACAGGGTAAATACCTCCAATGTAAACTTCAAGCATCTCTTTGGTCACAACAAATCTACATATCATTCTTGCACATATGTCATAATGATTTGGCACCAGTGGTCACATTCTGACACCAAAAGGAAAGTACCGTAACATTCTGGTAACTTTAATAGGTCAAATGATAAATTAAACCTACAGCTTCGACCTAGTTAACTGATTTCAAAACTTTATTCTGATACCTCTCTTGAGCATTGTTTTGGCATCTGTAATTTCAAAATATTGTTTGTTTATTTATTTGAAGAAAGTAATTTGAAGAATTTATGAGGAAGCATGTTCTAGCTACTTTTTATTGAAGCAAATATTTGAAGTCTTTACTTTTTCCATCAATTAAAATGAAAAAAAAAAAAAATCACTGTGAATGCATGCTGAAAACATGCATGCATATACATCATTTGTTGCTCTTGTTTTAGACTGTGCCCTTTAGATATACTTTCCTTTCTACCAACACTTTCCTTTCTAACAAGAACTAACTGCTCTCATGAAGAGCACTCAGTTGGTACATAACTGAATATTTAATTGCTCTGAATATTTTCAACTTTCTGCATTTGGAAAGCACCCTTTTTTTAATGATTCCAAAGCATACAATTCAGCAAGAAAGGTCTGGTTGCTTTTCAAACTCCTCTGATTACTTTTGTACATAACCTCAGCATCTAGGACTGAGGCTCACCATTTGCTAAGTGCATACAATGACAGACATTCTACTTTTAAAACATGTAAAGCATAGTTCATATCGAAGTTGGGGTAAGCAGTTCAAGCAGCATTTCAACTTGGACTTGAGGACAAAAAGTGGATGACTGAAACAGGACATGTTTGTTCGTAATACAAAAATTTAAACTCCTGCTCCATCATTTCATATCATTTTGGTTATTCTCAACTACACAAACAAAAGTGACTGTCACAAAGGCTTACCTTATTAGTTGTGTATGAATCCCAGACTATCAATTTACCATCCTGTGATGCACTCACTAGGTTTCTGCATAAAGATCAGACATGGATATATAGAAAAGATATAATAAACTAAAGCAAATGTGACATCTGCATGCATTCCATGAGGATACTTTAGCCTTTTGGATCTCTGTATTCAGCCACCAGCATCACCCATTATCTCACAATTAAATTATCTTGACCTTGAAGACTGACTTCTAGATCCTTTGTACACTCACAAATATTCCAATTAATTGCTGGCTATCTTGCTAGCTTGTGAACAATTTCTAGTATAGACTGTACTTTACTAGCTGCAGTTGTGGCTAGAAAATATCTTGCTATGCTATCATCTAAATTGACCTTTGACCTTTCATCTCCTTCATTGCATTTCAACCCTTCCTCTAAAACTCCATACTGAGCATTCCTAACTGATGTTGTAACAAAAAGACAAATAATCTAACTCTAACCCAATCATTTATCTCTTTATTCCCATCTGTCCTCCCAAGCTACATGTATATTGCCAGTGTACATTTCCAGCTGCTGTTATAAGCTGAAGCTGAAGTAAATTACCTGTGACTTTAAAGTATTATCGGAAGTCCCCGTACCATTTCTGTATATATATTTTTTTTCAATTCATTCTACTTCTGACATGATATTGCCATGTTCCTGCATAAACTTATGTCTGCAAAGAGAATCTTCAGCCAGATATGTGACCTTGAGGATCTATCATATTTAATCAGCACACAACTCCATATAATCATGTAGATCACCTTGACCATGTAACAAGAAAATATATCAAAGTTGTTTTTCCCCCATTGTGTTTTGTAAATGAGATAGGCAGTGTACTGACAGACAATCCAAAACAACAATGCTTGTAGCATCCTCCAGGGACATACAATATGCATTATAAATACACTGCCTGTAATCTAAGTAATGCTATCATGCCAGCATAAGCATCCAGTAAACTACCAGGAAATAGACACAAAACTGATTCTGTTGACTGATGAACTAAACAAGGAAACAGCAATATATTTCTTTCATTCTGGATTATATTCTCTGCAGTTCTGTATTGACTTAGGGAGTAGTCAAACACAAACATCACAATCACTGCAACATCTGGCAAGCAGACAGATACAGACTGACACTGAAGTCCAGAGGAACAATTCATAATACTCAGTCATGAGGGCTCGCTATGCAAAGATACATGTACAATGTACATGTAGCATCCTGGTACTTGTAGCTTTTGATTTTCTGCTCATTTACACATTCATTTGACTACTATAGAGGGATTTTGTTGTGTCTCATAATTTACCAGTACAGAAAAAAAAAAAAAAATGCAAACACATACATAGACACACAGATAGACAGACAGATAGACAGACAGACAGACAGACAAAATAATCACTCTCAATGTCCATTTGTGAAGAACAAGGACCGGAGTGCACTTTGTTGTCATGTTTTTTTTTTTCATCATTATTTCAATTACTCTTTTTCTCCAGTTCTCACATGAAGCTGTTAGCAGAAAAGAAAAGTTTCTATTTTTCTCAACAATTTCCCTTATAATTGTGTGTACAAGTCTGGCCCAAAGAGAGTTCTTATAAGATTTATGATAATTTTTAATGTACAGTATGCATATAACAGGAATTATCCAGATTTGTGCATGCTGAGATATTGTTGATTTGTTTCTTTTACTTCAATGAAAATGCATAGCTTGAAGCTATACTTTTGCTGATACAACAGGTCACTTGTGACCCACAAATTTCATGCTCCCACAATCACAGTCATTACAGCCCGGTTGTATTTAGCACCCAACATAACAGTTCACATAAATTGTAGATACATGTATACCTAGAAAATGAGCAACCATAGGAGGTAGCATTCCACATGTCCATGCATGTGTCATCCAGATATCAACAATCATTGTATACTATTTATTCCTCTCATCCTCTTATAATCCCATGAAATGGTAAAGGATTTCTTTTAAAGCATGATTTTCTGTTACAATGAAATCATGTCTCTGAAAGTCTCAAAATACATTGTTCTTGCTGACTGTGAGGGGCCTCTAATCTTAAACCTCTGAGGGAATTTCAACAGAAGTGGGCTCATTGAAAGTTTTGATTTTGCATTTTGAAATATATAACATTTAAAGTCATGGTAATGCAACCAAGAAAGATAATTTTAGAAAGTACAATCAATGTCATAATCAAACTTGAAACTACAATAAAAAAAAAAAAAAAGGCGGAGAATATCCCACCTACCCACAGCACACTACGCTTCGGGCAAACTGGGCTGCTATGGCCACCAGAACATGGTGTAAATGTAGCATAACTGGTGAACTGGTATGATTGTGTAAGTTTATGATTTGTTTTCACGAAGTCACAAGTAAAGCCTTTACACTAGTGTGTGGGTTAATGGGATTACAAAAGGTGCATTATAGCTAATCATACATGTCTGAGAAAAGGTGTGAAATCACAGGAAATTCAAGATGTTGCTCAAAATATAAACAGTTGTAGGAATATGGTATGCTCCGCCATATCGCATGCTTCTCCCAAGTAGATCTAGAGTATGTCTGGACAATGTGAGATGAGTTCCAAAATAAAAAAGAAATGGCATGTTTGTAACAAATGCACCGAGTGTCTACTTTCCTTGAAGTAGGTTTCATTTGGATGGACGACTAAATTGATTAAGAGAGCAAGTATTTGGGAATTTGAGCATTTTCACTAAGACTATTTGACCCTATGGCCAAAATCTTTCCCTAAAGCATCACTGTGCAGTAAGGCATGTACCTTATGTGATTAGGTTGATATATTGAGTAATCATAAAGGAATGGAAAAAAAGGTATAATTTCAGCATTACATGGTAGAATTTTAGCATTGTAACCTTCCCTTTGACCCAAGTTTCATTAGGATACCTCAAATGATTTGAAGTTATGCTGTCCACAAAATTGATTACAGATGGAAAGACAGAAGGATGGATGGTCAGAAGGACGGACGGACAGACAACCCGAAAACATAATACCTCCAGTGACACTTTCTGGCAGAGGCATAAAAAAACAAACAAACAAACAAAAAAACATACCTTGAATCTGTACCCCAATGCATCGCATATATTTTTGCCAAATGACCTCGGAGTGTGCGACGAGTTCTCATCTGAATTCTTCCAATTTGATCCATTGTCTGTGTGACTTGCATCAGTGTGGTATCTTGTACTGCCTTCCTAGCATCCTGTAAGACATTGAAAAGTAAATATTTAAAAGTTAAATATCAGTGAGAAATGAAAATCACTGATTTCTCTAAGGAAATGAAATTTTCATGCAACCAGAAGCTAGTGCAAAAATAAATGCACGCAAATATCTTTGTTTTGCTATATGTGCCACTATTGGATGACTTCATTCCGCGGAATTAAAAACATGCAAACTTCATCTTACCCACCCCAGCGTGAAAAATATCCACTTTTACAGTATTCCAGAAGACACAAATGGGTCTGTGATTTACGTCCGAAAACAAATGTGTCCCTGTTCCATACACGCACACACACACACACACACACACACACACACACACACACACACACACACACACATAAAGAACAAAAATATGTTTCTTTCCTGGCTCACTTATATTAAAAAAAATCTCTGGATATAGTTTATTCCAGATATGTGATGATCATGAAAGGGAGGGAGAGAAAAAAAACACCAAAACAAATAAAACAAATGCAACAAAAAATAGCAGTTCTTCTACTTAGCATAAATATTCCACATCAGTGTTCATGAGTAGTTCCATTATCCAAAATACATTTGCAAATATTTGTGAAAGTCAATTCCTTCATTTATATACAGTATTTAGATTAGATTTACTCAGACTGGATATTGGAAGCCATCTTTCATTTTCTTTCTTTCTTTTTTGATCATTGTTATTATAATTTTTTTTTTCTGCTTGAATGTTTCACTTTATCAGAAGAATATTCTCACACATTTTTTTTTAATATTTACTATCAAACTAGGTACCAGCTTTGATATCAAGACAAAAAGAGTGTTCTATTTAAAATCATAAAGGACATACAGGTGATACTTTGAAAGGTGTGGTGCCTGTCGTACCTAAAGACACCTATGCCAATGCACATTATCCATGAATATATATTAAGCTAAATATGACATTAACAATACCACTCATTTTATAATAATTTTTTCCCCAGTTCATTACAAAAATGTTTTGTTGTTCTTTAAACAGGTTATTATGTTTTAGTGAATGCATTCATTTGGCTGTGTGGGTGGTTAATTATGCCCAACAGCAGACATGCATCACCCTGAACCTGCTGGCAATGCTAATGTACACCTAAGCCAGGCAAACACAATGTCCTTGCCAGTTAAGCAATATCAATTACAATAAAAGCCACAGACCATAATACTTTGCTGCAGCAGTAATAGGCAACAGCAGCGCCTGTTTCTATGCCGAGATGAGATATATAGCAACCAGGAAACAAATCAACATGGCGCCAAAAGAGACAAGAGAAACAAGAGAGTGTGGGAAGCACATTAGAGGTTACTCTGTTAACTGCAGTTCTAATCATAAAGAACAAAGATGCATATATCCCCTGTTTGTAGTGGATTTACTACAGATTATGGGTGTGAATTACATGGAAATCTTAGAGAATGCCCTAGGTATTTTGCCACTTTACTAAAAAAAAAAAAAAAAAATCATGATTCATTCTTGCTGCTGAATGCACAAATGATAGCAACAAATATTACAGACACACCAAACAAAAAAAGACAGGAGAAAAGAGAGAAAGATAGAGATAAAGAGAGAGAGTCTACTAAATGTATGTGGAAACGGTGTTACTTAGCAACAAAGGCTGAGGAGCACTTGCTCTACAATGCATGCTGGGATGACTAACCGCTCAGTGCACAGTGTAATGCAGCTAATTATGTATGCAGGGAACACCTCCCTTTTAAGCTCACACAGCAGCTATGGCTGTTGAGGGGCTGCTATGCATGTTCTACGCTCTAGCGGCAGCGCTCTGTGAGCAGTGCACTGTGCACACCCACATGGATGTACACAACTGTACCATTCCACATGTGTATGATGTGTACCTGGTAAAGCCTTGGGTTGTGCATGCATGCACATAAGTATCCAATGAATTGTGTCACATCGTGTAATAGGAAAACATTTTTATCACATACTTTCATGCTCTTGTAAGTTTACAGTACATTTTGTTATGGTTTATGCACAAAATGGACCTCTTCTTAGGAATACTGAGGTAGAGAAAATGTGTGTATTTGTGCTTCCCAAATCCCCTTTTCCCTTCTCTTGGTTGTGCACATCTTTTCAGACTATCTACATGCTGTAATTTGAATAATGGGCACTACAGAGCTAACTCTGAAGAATATGATTTTTTGTATGAAATAAAGCAGACTCTTCATGTGAGCATGAGATATATCACTATTAGATTGGATTATTTTACCCAGGAATGAACAAAAAGAAGGCTGTTTCATTGGAGATTTTTTTTTTAATATGTGAAGTGCATCACATGGAAAACATGATATTTCAACCCGACCGGTTGGCTGACTGTATCTGCATTTCAGAGCTAATTTCTGAAACAAAACTTTGTTTATCTGGTTGCTGATTATCCCCACTGCTTCTTTTCTTCTTCTTCTTCTTCTTCTTCTTTTAAATCAAAGATGAATTACCAATGGAAAGCTCAATTAGAAAAATCAAATACAATTATTAGAAAAATAATATATATGCAACTCTTTATGCTTTTACACATGCCAAATAAGCATTGTCATGTATTCTTACATCTTCTTTTTAAATGAGAATTCTTCTGATACTGATAGTTCCCCATAATTACAATTTGATTTTGCATGCAGAAACCCAAAGCTGTTGGGGTCTTGTTTTTCCACTATTTGTTTTATATATTTGCCTGGCCTACCCTCACACACTCACTTTCAACACACACATAGTCCCCTACCTCATTATGGTGACAGAACTCTGACTAAAAAAAAAAAAAAAAAAAAAAAAAAATCAGGTCTGCTACATGCCCGAAGAATTTAGGTAAAGGCTACAAAGGAATTACTTTGGAAGTGACATTTTAAACTATGCTTTTGCAGTTTGATATTGCTAAAGAATGAAAGAGTCTGTGTGCAAATCTTATGACACATGTATGAACAAGTCATACCCAAATCAAAATATATTATTAAAACAGGTACCAGCCATCTTCACAGATGGAAAATGAACAAACAAACAAACAAACCATGCTGCTATCAAAAGCACCAGACTAAAACAGTCTCTTGATATTGCTTTGGGCGAGGCAGCTTATTTCTACCCGATTACGCGGTGCGCCTGATTACCAGTACACAGAAAGCATGTCTCATCAGCAAGTCACACATAATCATGAACAACTTTACACACATTACACACAATATATGTGATACATGTATGTAAATGCTCAGGACACCCATCACACATGCAAGTTGCTGGACCCAGCATCTGTGACAGATTACCCTGATCCTCACCAATGATGCCTAATAAAGCTCATATCTACATCAGCATTAATACACCAATAATTATTTCAGAAAACAAGATAGTGTCAAGGTTTTTGCTTTTCTTTTGACAAATGCTGACACCATTAGCTTTAAAATTGCCTTATAAATTACAAATGTATGTTGCTCTATGCTTGCAAAAGCCAAACAAGTCAAACTACTGTATACGCCATATATTTAGTGAGTCTAATTTTTTTTGGCGAATTGGGACTAAATATACAATTTTGCGGGTGGTTAAGTTCGCGATCGTGGAGTACAGTATTGAGCAGAGAAATGTACATGCATGCACATGCACATTCATGTCAGGATCATCGTTAATATTTTCACGTTTTTAAATTCGTGAATATGAAAATCTCAAGAAATATTTGGCATATACACTACAGTACATGCAAGTTGTGTATTTGTCATAATTGTGTGTGTAGCATTTAAGCGTGTTTGTGCTGCAAACATACATGCATCAGAAATGTCTATACAGTGTGTGTGTGTGTGTGTGTGTGTGTGTGTTGTGAATGCAGTTGGAATGCCGAGCAATCATGGATTGTTGTGTTGCTTGCTTGTGAATGTGGTGCATGCTCAGCGTGGTTCCGACATGCCAAGCTCTCGGTCTGTAGCTGTGGGCGTGTGTGGGAGTGTGGTGTAAGGACAATAAATTAAAGTTATGTGGTGCATGTGTTTGCCAAAAGTCCTGGACTACTTGGCATCAATATCTTTCTTCAAAAAACATACTTCATACAATATAAGTGTATTTCAATCAGTGAGAAGGGATGTAAAATAAGGTCTCTCATGACAAAGTCTACAAATTTAGCTGAAGCCTACCATATTATGAGGCAAGTTTTGTGGAAATGTCCTATCTGTAAGTCAATTACGGAAAGTACATGCTTTACAGATACCTGATAACCTGGAAACTGTTGTGTGTGCCCCTAGCAATTTGTAAAATACATGAATATATGGAAAGTCTACAAAGTAAGCATATTGCAACCAAAAAGGCTAACTCGCGTGAACTTTAGTATCTTTACACAGACGACAAAAATATTGTACAAGTGACGCAATCGTGCTCAAGGGGAGGTAGCACAGTCTTCACCTCTTGACAATAGAAGGTATGCTCTTGGCAACTTCAGCGACGTTCATTCAAGTTTAGCGCCCCTGGTTTATGCATGACAAATCAGTAACCAGGATGCCATGCACTGACCAATAACATCACTCCCTCGTTGCTAGGGGAGGAGTCTATCTGCGGAGTTAAATCCAAATCTTTGGACACATTTCTGTTCCGCTAAAAGTCAGAAAATCATAGCCTGGAAGAAACTAATTTCTTGCCTTTCTTTTAATCATTTAGCTTCGAAATTTCAGCAGATGATAGAAAAACATGATACCGTACTACAAAATAATGTCAAAAACAAAAATTTTATGGTTTTGACCGATTTTGATGACCTGACTTCAAACTCGCTTTTCTTGGCTCAACCATCAGCGACTTTCAGATCCTTTTGTCGTGGCGAGTCACATATGTTTGTTATGAAAGGTTGGACATATTTACTATTAAGCGAGGTGTTCTGAAAGTATAAGAGAGACTGTTTTGTATAGAGTTACTGTTCTATCTGTTGAGACACTGCAGCAGCAACAAGATTTATGCTAGTAACTTTATGTAGCATCAGACATATAACATGTATCTGCCATCTGCCTGTAATTTCTGATATGCAGGGGGGGGGGGGGGGGGGGAGCATCTGTTGGGGAATGCCCACCTGTTCTTTGTGGTCTCTCACTATTCCAGCAATGTTTCTTGACATTTCTTTTATGAATCACTTTGTATTAATGCTCATATTCTAAATCCCTGAACATGAAATGTGCAGGATTATTACTTTTTTTCTTTCAAAATGGAATCAAAAGCACAAATGTAAAATTGTGAACCAATGGTCAACTGTTGGCCACATCTGTGAAGGCATGTATGGTATAGTCTATTATATGCTGTAAAAGCAGAAATTTTTGCATGCATGAATTTTTTGAACATTTTGCGAGAAGCCAAGATTCGCAAAATAGAAATGTATGCAAAAGTTCATATAGTACACTTCATCCACTGAATGCCAGTAGCAATACACAGAAATTTCATGCAACGAAAAGGGTTATCGGCTCCAATTTCCGAAAATTTCATGCCGTGAATATTTCTGGTTTTACAGTTCATTAGGTGAATCTTTGATTTATCTTGTTGCCAATAACTTCCTAAGAACATTATACAAATAGTGCATGCTCTATCATGCACCATACTAGATTATAGAACGACAAACAATAAATTACCCTGAGTGCCGTTTTGTTTCACTGAGACTGCAGGCTGAAGTGAAATGAACTGCACGAGGGATAAATTAGTATTTGGTGTTCTACAGTCCAGTAATGGTGTATCAATAGAACATGCACTGAATTGTTTTGGTTAATAGACCCCTCGATCTACGTTATGCATTTTGCGTACTGTAAAAGTGGTTTCTTTCGCGTACAGATACTTTCGCGGTTTCCATCGGTGCCGACCTTTTCGCGTGTGTTTAAATTCGCGGTCAGCAAAATCTGTGAATTCACAGTCGGCAAAAACTGTTTTATTTTGCACATGAAAACCCAAACTATAATCCAATTATTCTTTTATTCATTACATAGAAATTAAAATTAAATGCAGGCTTACCTGAAATCCCGTCTCTTGAGTACTTTATAATATACGGACCGCACGCGTGGGGCACGCACACAGGAGTTGACCTACATTGCGTGGTATCGCTGTGTGTGTGTGTTGATCATCAATACACTCAATGTGCGGAATCTTCGTGTGTGCATGTGCGCAATTACAAGCGGCGAGTTCAAAACATTTCCTTGCGTGGTTAATTTCACGCGACCTTTCAAAACATTTTCTCGTGATGTTAAATTCGCGGTTCAACCTCAAAGCGTGAAAAGCGCGAAAATAAAACCACCGCGAAAGAAACCACTTTTACAGTAGGTCTAGGCCCTACTGGATCTTAATTTTTTTTTACTGATTTCATGCCCGCAAAGTACAACGTTCAACCTACCTGCTGCGTATCGTTGCATAGAAATTGTAAGTGTAAGCATGCTCTATAAGTATTTTGGTTTCGGCACGACTGTGCACTATACCGAAATTTTTGCACAATGACGTGATGCAATCTAAACAATCGCAATGCATAATACTTGGCCCATCTAATTTCACTGATTATATAACTGAAAACATCTATGCCTGCATACTACATGCACTTGTCATAAACAATTCCACCTGCACAGATTTAATCAAGGAGGTTCAGGAGAATGGTGTCACAACTGTCTTACTTCCTTTGAACCCATGTTCGAAGCCGGCACTCATATATTTGAAGTATGTAAAAAAATAGATCTGCTGCATAGATAGGAAGACAACTGACTTGTGTCTAATTGCAAAATCACCAGCCACTTTCTAAGGAAGATATGTCTCTGTGATGGTAATTACTTTTTGCCATCCCTACTTATAAAAGATAGGTGATATATAATGGTAAAGACACAGGGATACACAAATAGAAATTGTGCAAAAAATGATGAAATAAAAAGGAAAATTACTTGACTGGGCATGCAGTGGAACTAATCTGATATATCAATTAATAATGAACTACCAGTATACTTGAAGAATATCCCGTACCAGTTTGATTTGCGAGAATATTAAGTGGAAAAGTGATAAAACCAGCTTTCCAGGAGGGTATAGCTTTAAACACTTTCACATGACACAGCTCTGATTTATTATTTTGCACATATTTTCGATGATATGACTTTTGTCTTATGTTTTATCACTAGTTAAATTTCATGTCAGTGCTTAATGAAAACATGTGTTCAGTCCACCTAACAATATGTAAAGAGTTCAAAATATATCTTCAGACTGCTCCAAAAGACAGCGGCTTCAAACCTTGATCCTCAAAGGCACACATGCACCTGTGAAATTCTTTAGTCCATCCATAGAAAACTGGCAGCTCTCTGAACAATTTAAGCAAGTTGGAACTCCAATTCTTGAAACTCCTTGCTGCAACTGTGCATGCATGCAAAAGGCAATCCCCTTATCAACACCATAATAAAATATGCACTACCATACACACCAAATGAATAGCAATGATAGAGCAATTGATTCATGTCTGCTCAAACAACCCCTTCTCGAGGGCCTCAGTGATGCATGGATACATACATCATCACTGCACAAGTTACCACGCTGGTAATGTAGCGCTTGAAATAGCTTGTCTCTGCCTGAGTAAAGGCATGTTGATATTCTAAGAGCTATTTTGGTTGGCTCCAGCACCCTCACTAGCAGCATTACTGGACTGATACTTCCCCCATGCTTTATTCAGCTTTTCTGAATGGAAAATTAAGAGGTCAGCTTCTGTCTTCTGTATTTCTTTTGCCAATCTCTATACATCAGAAATCTATGTATCAGCCTTCCCCCAATACGTATTTGTCCAGCGCACTTGAAAATCTATGTCAATCCCCGTTCTAACAGAGCCTTTCAAACGTAGAGTTACTGCAGCAACATCCAGGTAATACCATGATAATCTTTTTACACTGCCTGTTAGAACAATTCCCGCAAAATGTTGCTCGGACATAGCTGCAGTAACTTATGCTACATTCTATCCTAGCCAGCAGGGTAATTGCTACGACACTACCCTGACGTTAATGCGACACCCTGGCATCTCTCCTACTAGAACGCAACTGCAGTAAACGCGTCCTTTGATACACTCAACACGCATGCGCAATAGTGAAGACAGAGAATGACTGACACACCGCACACTGATCACATACATGGATTGTGACCACTGATCTCTCAGGGTGTTCAGACGCAAAAAAATTATACTAGACAGTATAGCTATACAATGTATTTATACGTTTGAACGCTAATGAAACGACATATAACGAAACGACGGTCAGAGCATCGTTTTGAACTAGAACTCAATAACGAATCAGCATTCCATCATGTCCATTGTGCTTCTGAACGTATGGCGACCATAGAACGGTATAACTGGGCGGGGCTTAATGGGAGTGCGCACGAAAGGTGACCCCATAGCTGTCACTCATGACCATAACAGTATGCGCAGTGGGAAACTGCACATCTATACGATACGTTTTCCAGAATGGTTGAGATTAGCGTCTGAACAGTCTGTCCGCTAAACGATGATTGTTTATACATCGTTTCTTTATGAAGTTTTGGCATAAACTGGCTTGCGTCTGAACAGGGGGACTATGTAGTTGAGGTCAGTGATTGTGAACATGTTTTGTTTACAGACATGTGACGCTGGCCAGTTGGCGGAGTAGTCACATTGGTGGACACACCCCCTTCACAGAAACCTACCTGGGTTAGGTTTTCAGAGCGTGTCTGTTCAAACGGTACTACTCCTCGCTCTCTCCTGTGGTTTTATTGGAATTTCAGAGGAATTTTGTTCTGCAGATGTTGTCATGATGTTGCAGCAGCAAGGTCTGTTAAAACATGGCTTCAGTCAACCAATTGCCCAAATAGCACGGTCTCAAAGTGAGCCATCATCACACAAAGTTTTTAACCTTCATTGACAGTGCTTAGGTTCATGCATGCCACAATCCACACAATGTAGCAGACGACTTTGGGAACAGCATTGCAACAGTACATGGGAATTAAAAATTGGAAGGCTTCCATTACAATGTACACAAGCATGTACTTTTCACATGTGTCTGCAGTTATTTAAAGATATCTGAGCAGGATTACCAAACACATGAAACATAAATGTCATGGAATAAAACTAGCTGAAACTAGCCCTAATTCAGCATGCCTTGAATGGTTAACATTGATCAAACGGTAGAAATGAACTTTTTCCTTATAAAGTTTATTTCAAACATATTAAAATAAAGTGGCATGACTAACCTAAGCTTCTCTGCATGTGCTCTGGCACATGTTAGCTGGAACAGTAAAAACTTATTTCACGAGATTAACAGAAGGGCTGACTACAACAGACCCAGTCCACAGTACGGACAAAGTTGAACCTTCAAAACAATATCAAAACTAAACATATTGTATAGTGAATTTTTCACAGCCCATCAGGTTGATGTGTGCTTTCTAAACAAACTATGCATTATATGCATTTGTGGTAAACTAACTATTTTTTGTGTGTGGTAAAAACAACATAATTACATCAATTAGGGGCAAGTCCAAGATAAGGTCCCCTCAGAAGGCAAAATTTCATCTTTGCTCAATATTGACATGTTTGGTATCATTTTGAAGCTTATGAGTTGAAGTTTTGATTTCCATGGAGGAAAAAATGATATTATGTAAGTTTATGCAAATTTCAAGGGCTCATTTGCATAAATGTGAAACACAGCGTTACGTATGGGACATTTATAAAAATTCATATTAATTCAAAGGAAAGCAAATGATATTTGATTAATATGTGGACATAAGAAGTTCATCAAATAGTTTAACTTGGTATAAAAATTTAGGGATTATGCAAATGATTATGCGAATTAGCTCATGTCCTATCATGAGATGTCCCATACGTAACAAATTGAGGTCATTTTTTTAGGTTTTTTCTGAAATTGCTAAGGATATTTTAATGCCCTTTTGGAAAGTTCTAATTTATTGTTTAGAGAAATTAAATACCATAGAAAAAAGAAAAAACAGTAAAAGAAATATATTCTATTAGGCATTGAAATAATGTTACGTATGGGACAAATGCGTTACGTATGGGACATCCTCATACATATTGCATGTGAATGCATGTAGCTAGCTGGGACGGTCTCTCAGTACACAAATGGTCAATCATCCTGAAGAAAGCATCCCAACATTGTAGCTACTTTTTGAGTTTTAGACACTTGAAACAATGCATGTACTTGACTGAACAATTTTCAGAAAGGGGGAGGGGAAAATGGCAAAATACACAATGAAAAATCAGCATTAAAGGGATGGTATGGTTTTTGTAGATATGGGGATTCAGTTTTCAACATTTAATGAGATGATTGGAAACAAATTATATGAATTACTAAAGAGCATACAATCCTAAGACTAGAGGAATTCAAAGTTTATGTGACGGAGATCCAATTTGAAATGGTTGTGATATATACAAAAAATATATAAAGTAAAATGATTCCTTTTTATTGCAAGTGATACACAAATTGTCCTTATTCAGTTTCAATAGTTAGCCACGACAAAATTCATGGGTATACATACTGAGGTGTGACTCGAATCAATGACCTGACTGCTAGACAGACATCATCTACTCGATCACTGGGGTTCCATGCAGCAGGTATTGCTTATTTATTGAAATTAATATTTCTTGTGTCAAGTCATTTTTTATTGAAACTAAATGGCAACTGCCCTTCATCAATGGAAGTAAACACTTTGAACTTTTCAATTTTTCAGTAGTAACTATCCTGATAAAAATAGGGCATACATACTCAGGTTGGTCATACAAAATACAGAATATGATTAGATATGATTATGATGGTATGGGGAATATTGTTCCCTTGTCAATCTGGAACAGCATTTGAGTAATTTCAACTGATTCTAACTCAATGATTATGCAAAAATTTGTTTATATATTATTTTGCAAAATACCCATATAAACTTGGTTCTCTACACACTAAACGAATGGGGGACAAAGGGCATGTATACTCAGGTTGGTCATAAATATATAAAAATATGATTGAATATGATTAAATGATGGTGAATATTCGGGGAATAATGTTTCCTTGACAATCTGGATCAGTATTTGAGTAGTTTCAACTGATTTTACTACAATAATTATGCAAAATACCCATAAACATGGTTCTTCACACACTAAATGAATGGGGGACAAACTGTCCCATACGTAACTGTCCCATACGTAACACGTCATGTCTGTCTTTAATTAGAACCTGTAATTAGAGCTTTTTGCCTAATGACATGAAACTCACCTGTGATAATCTTGAGTGTTGTGACTTTCATCACAGTGAGTTACAAGTTGTAGAATGAAATACTTTCAGAGAGTTTTGAGGTTGAAAAAAATGTTCAAAAAAACAAAAGTTTTCTGGTCCCATACGTAACGGCACATATTTTCTCTTCTAGGATATAATTGTCATGGTCATTTTTCTCAATTTTTTACATGTTTATACTTCTCCTAGATATCAATCACCATGATGAAGTTCAATATGATCAAAGGCCATTAACACTATTTTTCAGGTCATAAAAGTCTCTGAATGTCCCATACGTAACGCGCGCATTATCTTGGACTTGCCCTTAGTTTATTAACATCAAATTGCCATAGAACATATATATATTTTGTTTGTTTGTTTGTTTGTTTGTTTGTTTGTTTGTTTGTGGTCAAGAGAGTACTGGGTATTGCTTAGATCCATTTCCTGATTCAATTCAAAAAGTTTACTGAGGAGATCTCTATCCATATTCCCATTTCATCTCCCTGAACACTGTCAAATTGTTCCACCACTGGTCACAGTAAGTACTGTTCCCTGTACTAAAGGTTGCTCTCCTACGCTTTTAAAATCATTTTAGAAGTCATCAATTTTGAAGTATAAAAATGTATCATCAGTTATGCACTTTGTTGGAAATTCAAACTTATTATACAAATATTAGAAGCTGAAATGGTAGATAAATCCTCTCATTTAAGTTGAAATGCAAAGATAATCATCAGTGACTTGTAATTGCTGATTGGGTATAATACTTACGCCTGCTACATAATTCTAGCCCGCTGGTCTAACCGCCAAGTATTTTAGTAAATGATATTTTCAACAGAGGTTCTCACATTTACTTGCGAAATTATATAAACCATATTAACCTGTTTCCCCCACAATTCTCCGAGAGCCTATAATGCCCCTTCACAAGATTATTTTTACAGGTCCACAGAGAACAGACAAGTTGGTAATCAACCTGTGCAAAAGCAGTCAAGCAATACATGTATTCCCTTTCCAAGGTCAACTACATACATGTGCCATCGAACAAAGAAAATATCGATCGGGCGCGAGGTATGAATAAAGTGAGCGCTGATGGGCTCACAAACTAATTTGTAATACACAAACGAGGCACCTGAATGGGGTCAGCGAAAGCAAAAATCTACTGAGCTCAGCTTTGATCGCTATGTACATCTTCATGCAAGTTTTATACCAAACAAAGCGCACACTACACAGATTCTGATGAAAGTCGCCCCCCACAAGTATCTTTGACCAACTGTTGCATATAGAGGCCTGGCAGTGGAGCTTCAGTTGTACAAGTGTAGCGTGCATGCTTTGCAAAATAAACGTAGCATGTTTGGAAGCCAGTACATAACTTTGTGGGGGACAACACAAAATGGAGATTAGACAGTTATGGAAGAATTCATACTAACATTTTAATAAAATAGCAAGTAGTACAGCTGAGCTCAATAGAAATACTGCCCTACTCGAAAGGCAAGTTGTATTCATTTTGCTTTAAATATTCATGTTCATTGTCCAGGAATCATATAAGTGGAAGCAAGAAATGTTTTCCTTTAATCCGCCAACTATATTTACGTGCAAACGGTACCATGCCCCCACAGAAGCAATCAAAGCTGTCCCCCACCCAAAAGTTTGCAATGATCTCAGGTAAGAGTCTGCAAGGATGCGTGAAATGATAATTTCGTGATGAATTTGTCTTGTTGACAAGTGACGTCGATTTTGTAAACAAAATTACAATTTCATGATGAAATTGGTATTTTGTTTACAAAATTGTCACATAATGACGAAATTGTAATTTCATCAAGGAAATTGACATTGTCACTTATCAACAGAAGACATTTTCTTTTTTTTTTAAAGAGACCATGCGACACTTGACACCCCATACTTAAAGGACAAGTTCACCTTCATAAACATAAGGATTGAGAGAATGTAGCAATATTAGTAGAACACATCATTGAAAATTTGAGGAAAATCAGACAATCCGTTCAAAAGTTATGAATTTTTGAAGTTTTTGTGCAGTACCCGCTGGATGAGAAGACTACTGCAGTGTATGAATAACTTAGATGTCACATGCGTACAACAATATAAGGAAAATATAAAGAGAATTTCACAAAATTCCATCTTTTGAAAAAAGTACACATTCCCCTGAGTTGTTACTGACAAATGTTATGGGTAATATTATTCCCCCTGCATTTAGAAAGAGGCAAGTCAAGTTCACTTTTATTATGCGAAAAAAGTGAAAATATGTTGAATTTTCTTTTACATTTTCTTTATACTGTTGTACGCATATGACTCACAAGCTGTAGTAGTCTCCTCATCCAGCGGTTCCAACACAAAAATTTTAAAAAATTCATAACTTTTGCATCGATTGTGCAATTTTCCTCAAACTTTCACTGATGTGTTCTACTAATATTGTTGCATTTTCTCAATCCTTATGTTTATGAAGGTGAACTTGTCCTGTAACTATGAGCTTATCCTCAAAGTTAAGGATCATTGTCTGAATGTGACTATTGGTTCTCTCTTGAAATGAATCCCTTCACAGAAACGATGTAAACATAAGACCCAGAGGTCTCGCACTGAGTATCGCATGTTCACCTTTCACGCATCCTTGCAGACTCTTACCTGAGATCATTGCAAACTTTTGGGTGGGGGACAGCTTTGATTGCTTCTGTGGGGGAATGGTATCCATTTGCATATTCCATCGCACTGGTAAAAAATACCTGCCAAGTACACCGTACTTAGACAGTTTGACTATGCATTTTTTTTTTTCAGACTTAAATGTAAAAAACTGCTCCCCCCCCCCCCCCCATTCAATCCTGCCCAACCCATGACGCTACCAGGAAAAACTTTGAAACAACATTTTTTTTGTTTTTGTTTTTGTTTTTTTAAATAGGGGGTTGTGGGATCAATGTGTTAAGAACATAAATTGTCACCCTTGTGACAAGGCACTGGGTTTGGTGACAAATTTGACCATGTGTTTGTCTACTCCCCCCCCCCCCCCAAAAAAAAAAAAAAAGAAAATCACTAGATCTGCCATGACCAAAGTAGAAACTAGTAACCAATCTTGACAGTAGCCAATCGAGGCACTAACTTAGCTTATCTCTTCTGGTTCTCGATAGAAGATTCATAAAAGGGTTTCTTCAATTTGGGGGCTTTACATCCCTGGATCCGCCATGAATAAATGTGAAACTAACTCATAGTATTAATTTAGCTCCATCACTTCTGGTTCTACAGAAGAAGATTTTTAAAGATTCTTTTTTTTTTGCCCCCCCCCCCCCCCCCCCCTCCTTGCAGGGCATGATGCCCATTCTAACAAACTGAGATCCTATCCCCCTAGGGATGCTACCTGCCATGTTTGGTGAAAATCTGTAATGGGGTTTTCAAGAAGATGAAGAAAATGTAAAAAGTTTATGCACGACACATGCTGGACAATGAGTGATCGCAATAGCTCATTTGAGCCAGGTGAGCTAAAAGAAAAACCCTGTTGATATAAAAAATAAAATAAAATGCTATATTCTAATATCTGCATTTAATGCATTAAGCCAAAATATTAAAAGTACGTATGTTGAAAGTGGATTGGGGTTACGATGGGGCAAACTTACCAAACAAAAGAATGCTCTCATAAATATCAGTCTTAGAGCACATTACAGATTCAATATTTTCATGGTTTTATGACATCCCATTCACTTTTTATTTTAAAGGTTAAGCATACAAGACATGTTGTACAAAACAGAAACACATATATTCACATGCTTACAAAAATAAAGTAAAAATGCATATACTCACCCTGATGTGATTTTTTAAGGTTTCGGCTTCTTGCCGTAGAGAGTCTAATTCACTTGCCATTGTTTACCTAATTAAAACACAAACCTGTATCAGCAAAGAGAACACAGAGAAAATGAAAGACTAATTAGTTTCGAACATGAGCAGCCAAAAATAAAAATAAAAAATAAATAAATAAATGAATAAAAATCAGTAAATAAATATACAACATGTATATAATCCAGATTGCAGTTAACACTTTCTACTACACTGAATGAAGTGCAATGTTGAACAGCCAAATATATATAGACAGTAAGAGGAAAAGTTCTCAATGTGAGGAAAATGCAAGTTCAGTAATAATATTCGGTTTAACTACATTTCGATCAGCTTTCCAAAAAAAAAACATTTCCTTCAGAGCTCTATCAATTGCAGAAGATCATTTCCAAATTGTATTTCATGCAAATACACAGAGCAACTATATATTTTATATGACATGTACGCAAAACGTAAAGAGAAGAAAAAGAAGAAAAGTATCAAATATTCTGAAAGATCAATTTGTACAATGAATATTCACAGTGCTGCGTGAACAGCTAACATGTACAAGTACACACCACTTCAGTTTGCTCTGGCTGGTATACAGTTTCTGTACTTGCCTTCTGCTATCATCCTGAACTACTTGACAAAAGATGCATGTATTACACTCACTGCCACCAAATTGCACACAAAATAATGCAGAGCAATGCACAGATGAGCTTAGCTGCCTACAAGGCAAATACACTATAATGTACTTCATGCATACTGTACTCTGTACACAGCCCAGCAGACGCTCCACTTCATTCAGACATACGCACACAGCACACATCTGACACATACAATGTATGCAAGATTCAGTATGCCGTCTACAACACAATAAATTTGTCATGTAGAACCAAGGTTAAAATAAGCATGGTGTATTCTAAATGAGATGAAAGTGTCCTCAACCTCCATCCAAATACTGAAAAAAAAAAGTGAAATGGGGAGGGGTATAGTGACAATTAGTGGAGTTTTAGATTTTCCTTAAAAGTTTTTTATTTTTTATTTTTAGTGAAGTCAGCAGTCTATGGATAATTTCTACAAAATACAACCATCTTGGTCACACTATTGAAGAGTGTTTTGAGCTGTATTCATCTTTATCTTGTATTATCACATTGATATCCATCTTTTCAAACATGTTCTATAACACTCACAACAGATCACAAAGAATGACAAGTTTCCTCTGCTCCCTCTAACATATGAGAAATTGCTTCCTTTAATTTGATTTCA
Source organism: Diadema antillarum (assembly GCF_040938485.1). Taxonomy (NCBI): domain Eukaryota; kingdom Metazoa; phylum Echinodermata; class Echinoidea; order Diadematoida; family Diadematidae; genus Diadema; species Diadema antillarum. The sequence goes on from NW_027271532.1 coordinate 2,000,272, forward strand.
CTTGTTTCTGCGTAAGTATATACAAATGTACATTATGAGTTTATCTTTCTTCCATCAACAGAGAATAGTATTTAAAGATAAATCAATAAATGACACAGTAAATACAGAAATATGTGAGGCACTTTTGCGCGTTTACACTGAAATGAAGGCGGCCGAACCACGGCCAAGCCTCGCACTGTAAACGGGGTCTATGTCTGAAAAGGCACATCAGCGAAATAAAACTGAAATGAGGCAAACAGTTCTTTTGTCAGTGACGATGAACGATTCAACAATTGTCCATTGTCCTGAATGTGCTCATCAAGATGCACATAATCAGGTGGCATAAGACCTTTTTACCTTTGACCTCGTCGAGCTTGACCAATATTCAAACTTACATGTAACTGGCACCTTCAGATGATGTACATGTAGTGTGAATTTGGTAGTCATACAATGTAGCTCAAAGCTGTGGAGAGTTACTGAGAGTATGCAACAATACTGGAGTAGAATGCTTATCAGGTAAAGTTCATTGACTATTTGACCTTTGAACTTGTTAAGACTTCACCAATATTCAAACTTGACTGGCTTCGCTAGGCGATGCACCCGTGGTGTGAGTTTCATGGTCATAGCTCAAAGCTGTGAAAAGTTATTGAGAACACACCACAATACTGTGAGTACAGTGCTTACTACTGTAAATCAGTGAAAGTTCATTGACCCTCAATGTGACCTTTGAACTTCTTTAACTTCACCCATATTCGAACTGGACCAGCATTTTTAGGTTATAAATGTACCTGTGGTGAGAGTTTGGTGGTCATACAAGTAGCTCAAAGCTGTAGAAAGTTAAATGTACTGTTTACGACTGAGAGCAGTGATTTAAAAATATCACACTGATGCATACATGTATGTGTAGGTCAGTTGTATTACAAAACATCCTACCATATAAAAATTTTGCAATAAAGCCCAGAATATAGGGAGATTTTACTAATTTTCTCACTAAATCATAACTGTAGAAAGTTTAGTCTAGAAACAATTCTATTATAACTATTGTTCGCATTTTTTGTATTTAACAATACTTAGCATTGATCATACTGATTAACTTTTTTACCCTGGTTCTTTCTATCCCTAACTCCCATTTTAGAACTATTTTGAAGCGCTAAAGCTGGGTTTTTGTTTCATCTGCAAATGGTAAACAATGCCTTTAATCTGAGAGTACACCAAATTGATGATGATGCAGATGATGATGGAAAAGTGACACCTACGTGTACATTGTATGTGTATGCGTATGTCTTGCCTCTGCTACGCAGGAGAGACAGAAGATTGACATCAGGAAATACTGCAGGTCACAATGATTTTGAGTAACTGGGGAAATTTCTACTAATCATGTAATCCGGTAATTTTTACTTTTATATCATTTCAACTTTGTCTCGGCAATGTTGTGCTAAAAAAGAAATGTAACATTGTAAGAAGCCTTTTGTTTACTTTAATAATTTGAACATATTTTGATTTTATCTAAAATACCTGTAACTCTCCTGTTCATGCTGTCTTTGATAGCCTGAAATCCCAGTTATATTTTCTCAGTGATAAAATTAAGACTCGCGGCCCACCTATGTACATGTACACATGTAAGCATGTACCTCAACAACATTTTCACAACTACCCAACCAAATACTATAAATGCTCGGTCAAAACACCACTGTATAAAATATGTTACTCCTTGAACTTTTCTTCAGATTACAATGTAAGAAAGTTTAGACTTTGGCTTTCACTTGTTACCTCTGATCTGACTGACCGCACTGTTCATATGGCAAACTATTGTTTTTTCATATCTTTGCTTTTATAATTTTATAACAAATCAATACACACCATAGACTGAACAACATTAAAGCCATGCCTTTCCTTTTACTGCCCTGGAAGGCAGTTGCTGTTAATAAAGAAAATATGTTGCAATTCATTAAAAAAAAAAGATACACACACGCCTACCACATGACCTAACGGACCTCGAAACATTTGGTATAATTTGTCTACTACTGTTATCTCAGGGTTTGAAGGTGCATTAAAACTGTTGCCATGTAATTTGATATATTGAATATTGAATATTGAACAGATCAGTTTGTCTCTTCAAAGATCCATGATCCACACAAAATGTATCATTCCTTGTCAACATCAAATGGGTGTCCTGTAAGTACTGTAACAACAGCCTGCCAGCCTAATTTTGTGGCTTTGCACAAGGAAAATACCCATCTTGTCTGAAAAGAGGAAGACATGGCAGTAATAGCTCAACTTTCAGCATCAGCTGACCATTAGTAGAACACTTGTTATCACTTGTTACCCTAGTACTTTGTCTAGAATAGCTTGGCATACAACATGTACCACATATGTATTACCTCTATTCGACAGTCACAAATAGACTAGTTCCTAATTCCACTTTGCGTATAATGAACAGAAAAAGGTCATTTGCACCAACAGGCATGTTGGTTTGTAATTTCACTGAAATATTAAAGCATCTGTGATGTGATGATTATTCATGTGCTCCTTACAAATAATGCTTTCCAGCAAAATCCACCAGACAGTAAGCCTGGTATTTGGCAGCACTAACAGAAAAAAAAAAAAAAAAAATCTTCATACATTCAGGGCAAAACAATGAAATATACATGCTTCTGAAGTGTTAACCGACAGATTATTCTGGTCACCTGCTCTGTGCAAATCTATTCTTTGTTTGATCATGACATCCATTGTTACGTCAGGCAAGCTCAAGCATTACACTTCCAGAAAAAGTGAAGTGCCTAGAACTAAGAAAAAAGGTCATTTGTACCAATGTACACATAATAAGCTTATTACAAATTAGCTTATTCGAAGCTTTAAAAAAAAAAGAAATACTAGACAACTCTGATGAAATACACAAATGACAATCTTTCAATATTATGTTTTCTGTGATATATTTTTGGATTTTCAATCATTCAATGAACATACAAAATGATGAAACCTTGAGAAGACTGCTTGGCAGTCAATAATAAAAAAAAAAGACAGAAAAAAAAGACAGAAACTACCAACAACAACAACAAAACATCACAGAATTCCATCCCTAAGGAATGACTGACCTAACTCCTGCATGATGATATCTATAACCACTTTATTAAACATGTTTCACAGTGCACCAACATTGAAGCAAATACATTGCCACAATTAGATTATTAATAAACACAGCATACATATTGCTTTGATAACAAATGGCCTTTAACTTTTCACATAGATTTCACTGACAACATCTGCCTATGAGGTAAATCAAGGGTTCAATTGGTGACAATACACAATGAATATCAAGGCTACGTGTAGATGAAATGGACACCCTGCCATACACTGTACCTTTGTTGTAAACTGTGTACAAAAGTGTAAATATTGCTTGAATTCTTTATAAGGACCTGTAGAGTTTCAGGACAGTATGTAAGATTATCCTTTTGCAGGAAGAATGAAGTGACTTTGGGGAAATTTCTCTAAAACGATCACATATCATTCCAGGGGGAAAGAATGCTTGTTTTCTATTTCCGCTGAAATGCAATAAAGAAATCATGTCAATCCAACTAAGTTCCCAGTAAGTAGTAACATAAAATTTCAATATTCTTTGTAAAATGTCACAATTCATACATCAATAGCTACAAATGTTATATGTGGGGTCTAGGGCAATTACCCCAGACCCTTCCCCTGGCCCTTATCCTAATCCTAACCCTGAACCTAATCCTAACCAAAACTCCAAACTCTAACCCTAACCCTAATCTTTACTCTAACCTTACCACTAACCAGTATTTAGCCGGGGAGGGGGGGGGGGGGGGGGGGGGGGTAATTGCCCTGATACCCGTTATACGACTGCTGAAAATTGAAATGAAGTCATAGGACTCAGGATTCAAAAACAAAAGAAAAAAAATAAAATAATGCAAAGCTCTTCTGGCTTTCAATAAAATTTCATAATTGTTATATTTCATACATGCAAACATATTTCACACAAGCAAACATACATTTGTAGAGCAGAATGCAAATTGCTTGTACATTGGATAATATGAGGTAGAAATTCTGAAAACTGAAACTTAGAAGCACATCATTACTAAACCTTGAAGAACCAACTTCACATTATCAGCTCTATATTTGCCATGCATTATTTGGCCTACAAACATAATCAAAATAGTGTATTATGACTCATTCTTTTGTACTGTACCTGTCTTCCTATCACCATTCCCAGCTTCACAAACAATACCTTACAGTGTATTAAGTACATGTACTGTAGTACTACGCAAGTCAATGACCAACACCCTAACAAGGACATATAACACAAATCAATTCTGTTGTCTCATTCGATGCGCTGAAAATTCATTTTCTCGTTAACACGTTGTACCTTCAGTAAGTATTGTGTATCATTGTCCCCATGACATTCAATGTCATCAACATGTATAGGTAGGTGGTATACCTACCTGTACCAAGTAAGCAACTCCAATGGGACAAACAAACAAACAAACAAACAAACAAACAAACAAACAAACAAACCTATGACCCCATTTACAGTGGCTGGCTGGCCCAAGGCCTGCCTATGTTGTGGTACTGGGCTTTGCATTTTTGTGCATTTACACTGCCTCGTCGAGCTACACCCAGCAAGTGAATTTTCCTCCCCCCCCCCCCTTTTTCTTTTTTTTTTTGGTGTTATTGTGGCGCTCCTCACACATGTATTCTTTTTTTTTTCAGCAATCTCTTCAGTACAGACGATTCAATTGAGTGGGTCTGGCTGCACATTTGGGTCTACTTGCCTTTACATCAACAAAAGGTGGGCCTTGGGCCGCCCTCACTTTCAGTACCGCATTTCGATTTTCATGTGTTTACCTGTACACCAAAATGAAGGACGGCCTTTTGTCTGTTGTAAACAGGGTCTAAATGATTACTACGTGTAGTTGTGTAGTTGTATAGCAACTGACAGCTCCCTGGCTGCTTCAGCCAGCACACAGCCAGCACACAGTGCCATGGCTGTATGCATTTCAAATAATTAATCACAGTTGCCACAAACCCACTTGTCTGCATACCTGGTTGTTTGCTAGCAAATCAACTCTCATTGTCCAAGTACAATGAATTTGTACTGCCCATCAAGGAGTGTAAAGCACAAATGGGAGGAATATCATTTGTAGTATCTGTATATATATACCAGGACCACTATACATGTACATGACAAACAAATAAAGACAAGAGCTCAGCAATGCTATAAAATACTCATCACTGTGTATTCAACAATTTAAAACAGAGTGCATATGAAATATTTCAGATTTAGCATTTCAGTTGAAAAGCTACTTCACCTTAGCATAACTCATCAATGTTCGGGGGTACTAAACAATCATTGCAACATCCTGTATATGTAAGGCTGGCCACTGGCATGATACTGTAAATATGTAATGTATAGCGTTGCCTCATCATTTGAGATGTCATTACACGTTTATGAGCAAATAAATGTGTCTAAAGTCTGTTGGGATGGCTATGGAATCTTCATACCTTACGGGGACTACTTTCATCTTCTGTAAAATGCTTGTGTATTTAAGTGAATGATGAACTTTGTTACATGTAGGTATTTGAATTATTTCTGACCAAAATACACTATTTAGTCCTGTGTTGTACTGGAACTTTGTCATTTTCCACAGATTTGTACAAACTCTAGTTTCCACTGCCTTTTACCAAAATCAAGAAGTCTGCACAATGGTAACTGCTGAAGGCCAATGGGCGCAACACACACTGCACTTTCAAGTACAACATGATGTGTCATGTGTTTCTGGCATGGTCACAGTAAATAATGTACATTTGATGATGAAATCCTCACATGCCATTTATAAGCAGAAAAAGAATAACTGTTCATCACTGAATCTTCAAAGGTAATGTTCAGAGGAACTTTAGATTTCAGAGCTAAGTCCCTTCAAATTTTGAGCATTACACTGTTAGTTTCGCTAAGCATAAGATTGCTAGGAGTTTTATTGTCATGATCTTGCTGTGCAAATAGGTAGCTCTGACATTACTAGCTGCTCAAGAATGCAGCGCCGCTTAGCAATATCTGTCATGGCTAGGCATACACTTCATATTTTTCTCTGGACATGTGATTTCATTTCTCACAGTGATAAATCAATCACTTTGCAGCGTAAAATGAACCTTTCAGATTAAAAAAAAAATTGACAGTTCACTGCATTTATTTTAGGCCAAAAGAAAGAACAAGAGACCCGGGGGTCACGCGCTCACCTGAGTATCGCAATTTCACAATATCGCAATTTCACCTTCCATGCATTCTTGCACACGCTTACCTGAGAACATTGGAAACTCAGGTCTGCATATATATGGATCCCCCCCCCCCCTCAACTCCAGGGTGGAGGGGGCAGCCCTGGATCTGCAATGAACAAACTTGGAACTAAAGTCATCAATGTACAAACTCATGGTATCAACTTTGCTTTATCATTTCTGGTTCTAGAGTAGAAGATTTTAAATATTCCTTCATGGGGGGGGGGGGGGGGGGGGTGGGCCCCTTGGGGCCCCCAAGAGGGACATGGTGCCCATTTGAAGGAATGGAGATTCTATCCCCCTAGGGATGCTACCTGCTAAGTTTGGTCAAAATTCATCATGAGGTTTTCAAAAAGAAGATGAACATGTACAATTCAGGCCCCATTAGGACCCATCCCCATCCCCTCTCCTGGGTCCCGGGGGGGGGGGGGGGGGGGGGGGGGGGCACCCCTGATTCCGCCAATCCCATGAACAAACTTGAAACTACATTCATCAATGTACTAACTCATAGTATTATCTTAGTTCTATCACTTCTGGTTCTAGAGAAGATTTTTTAAAGATTCCTCAATCTTAGGTGGGCCATGGTGCCCACTTGAACAAATTGAGATCCTATCCCCCTCAGGATGCTAGCTACCAAGTTTGGTGAAAATCAGACATGGGGATCTCAAAGTAAAGATGAAAATTTACAATATAGGCCCCATTAGGACCCCTCCCCCATCCCCCTCCCCACCCCCTCCCCTGGGTCTCAAGGGGGGCACGTCTGATTCCCCCATGAACAAACTTGAAACTACAGTCATCAATGTATTAACTCATAGTACTAGGTGTTTCAAAAATCATTTACCACTTTTGATTCTTGATAATTCAAAAACTATATATCAGATAACACTGTCATTGATATGAGTGATAGCTGAATAGTGTACAATTTTGTTGTAGGTGGTTTAAATATGAAAGCATAAATCAGTTTCATTAAATCCATGATTAATTTCACAGTTAGGTTCCAGATATTGCTCTATTTTCAACCCTCTGTACAAAACTTTCACTTTGCACAGGGGTCAATGGGTGTGTATGGGAGTGTGTGGTTAACACCCTGACAATGGTCCTGAACAATGGCCAGGGTTTGAATGCTTCATTGTTTATTAATGAGAAATTCCACTATCACAACTAGTCTTTATTCAGCCTCTGGCAGTATCTGTGTAAAGTCACTTCACTGAGACAATGTGCGTACTTTTTCCATGTGCATGCATTTTACTCTTTACCGTGCATGAATTCAGACTAGCAGTGCCCAGGGCAATCCACATTAATTATTGATTAAGCATTCATGTGCCTGGGAGTGCGAGACTGACGCCTAGTCAACAGGTGGTTCAGGCATGTCCATTGTTTAGGGTCATTGTCAGCACAAACTCACATACACATCATTGGTTCCTGTGCAAAGTTCAATTTTTGTATGTCAGAGGGTTAAAATTTGGCCAAAATCTGTAACCTTACTTCAAAATCAATGTTAAATTTAATAAAACTGATTTATGCTTTCACATTCAAATCACCCCCAACAAAATTGTACACTATTCAGCTATTCCTCATATCAATGACAGTTTTATCGAATGAATATTTTTTGATCTATTAATGATCAAAAGTGGAAAATGTTTTTTGAAACACCTAGTATTAACTAAGCCCTATCACTTCTGGTTCTAGAGAAGAAGATTTTTAAAGATTCCTTAATTTTAGGGGGTTTGGGCCCCCCCCCCCTGGGGCCCCCCAGGTGGGCCATGGTGCCCATTTGAACAAATTGAGATCCTATCCCCCCTAGGGATGCTACCTGCCAAGTTTGGTGAAAATCGGTCATGGGTTTCTCAAGAAGAAGATGAAAATGTAAAAAGTTTACGGACGACGCACGACGGACGCCGGACGAAGAGCGATCGCAATAGCTCACTTGAGCCTTCGGCTCAGAGGAGCTAAAAATAGAATAACAATTGCAATAACGCCTATATGGTTGAGCTGCCTTGAGATTTGTAGACATTTCTCACTGTTCCTTTCTGGTTTATTGCATCATGGACCTAATATACAAGGACATTCATCATATGGTTAATTAATTCATGCACCTGTACATCTCGAAAGCGCCACAAAGACATTTTTAGCATGTTTCACTGCCTTGATCCCATGATCGTAACCGCCAGCAAACCAGGAGAAGAACAAGACGGAGATTCGAGAAATCTAAAACTTTATGCGCAGAAGAAAATGACTCACAAAATCAAGTAAAGTGAATGTGCAGTTGTATGCTAGGAAATCATGCCTCAAACAATGCCGCTTGGGAGAAGCAGGCAGTAATTAAAAGAAAGATAACATTTTGGCAGAATGATTGTCATTTGAGATCTCAATATTTCACTTTTCCGCAGCTTATTCCAGAGCAAAAAGGGACGGTAATGGTAGAGAACAGGTACATGTATATCTTGCCATTAGGCAAGGTCTTATGTGTAAATGCCAAAATGTGCGAATCAGCAATTACCCATCTTTTGACACAAAATTTGTCATGATCTCAGCTTTGCTGCTCCTCATCATCTGTATTTATTCAAAGACATTTCCGTCTGAAAAAGGCACATCAGCGAAACAAGATTGAAATGAGGGAAACGATTCTTTTGTTAGCGACGATACATGATCACACAAACGTTATTGTCCAGACACCTGAATGTACTCATTAAGATGCACATAATCATGTGTCGGCGACGATGATTACATCAAAGAAAGACTGTCATGAACAGTCCATGTATATTAGGTCCATGATTGCATCAAGTAATGTGGGTGTGCAGCATTCTTTTGTTCGAAGGTCTTTCCCCCTCTCCCTAAAGTCTGTTGTTGTCTGATGTGGAAATTTTTGTCAAGCGAGGGTTTACTTTCTAGTGATAAATGTTTGGTTTTTTTTCTAATTTGTCATGACAAACATTTTGTTTCACGAGACATTGGTTGTTAGCACATGTTCCTCATTTGCAAGAAGTACAGATATAAGGGTCTTTTTGTTCATTATTGATGGGTAGGGGATGGGGGAGGAGTGACAGGCAAAAAGGGAAATCAAAAGAAGGAAACATCTGCTCAGCAAGCAGTGTTTTACACCAGCACTATTAATTATCACCACCATCACTAATCAAATCACTTGGCCCTTTGCTGCACACTCAGAAACACTACCATCACCATCATTCCAGCTAAATACCTCAGCATACAAATCAAGTACAGTGCCAACATTATCTGAAGGCTGCAAGACAAAGACATAACTATAAATAGCTTGAAGCGATAAGAGCTTAGGTAATGCAGCAAATTGGACAAATTACCAATATGAAAATAAACACAACACACTTGAAAGAACTACTTCACCTTTAATATGAAAAGGGAAACAAAGTGACATGAAAAGAGAAAATTCATACCAAAAGTTCGCAAAGAGAGTAAACAAAGTTCGCAGCGAACTCTAGTGCAAAAACAAATGCATTGGAAACATGGTTTGAATGTTTTTCACATATATACAAATTGTCACACAAATCATGCAATACATGCACAGAAACTTATCTCTCAATTCAAGCAAAATTACGCAGTCTCGTAAAAAAAACAAAAATAAAACTAGAAATGTTGCTATGGCGACTGGTATGCCTCCACCATAATGCATGGTTCTCCTAATAGGTCTATAGTACAATGTCTTGACAATGTGTGATGACAGTTTCACATTAACATGACAGGTTTGTCACAAATGTGTTGAATGTTCACTTTCCTTGAACTAGGTTTAATTGGATGAATGGCTATATTGTCTAAGGGTGCAGGGTTTGGGGGATTTGAGGATTTTTACTGACTTTTGACCCTTTTATAAGTTTAAGGAAGAAGTGAAATTTAGCACTTTCACTTGACCTCTGACCTTCTGACCTATGACCTTTTTGCAAGAAACTTCCAAGAGAATAATGTATTGGGTAATACATGCATACACTAAGTTTAAAAAAAAAAATCCTGCAGGCATTGCATAGATAAGAGGGAAATAGTGACATTTTGAGGAGTTGACCTTGACCTTTGACCCATGACCGCTAAATTCCCTAGATGATCACTAGTCAGTCAGTACATGCACATATACTAAGCTCCATGAAGATACCTTTAACCATTTGTGAGATACGGAAAAAAAGAGAAATTTTAACAATTTTCACTTGACCTTTGACCTCATGACCCAAAACTCTCTCTGGAGAATCTTTATTCAATGGTAGCTCATGTATACACTAAGTTTCAAGAAAATACCTTCAGGCATTGCATAGATATGGATGAATTAGTGAAATTTTGAGCATTTGACCATGACCTTTCGACCTTGAGCATGTGCACCCAAAAGTTGACAGGCACAACTTCACCCACTCATACGTATACATGCCAAATTTCATAAGGATACCTCAAACAGTTTTTTAGTTAAGCAATCCACAAAACTGATTACAGACGGAAGGATGGACGGACGGACGGACAATCTGAAAACATAATGCCTCCGGCAACACTTCATGGCAGAGGCCTAAAAATACCAACACTCTCACAAGTATACTCATACCTGGTAAAGCAAAAGAGGAAGATGATACAGAAGCAACGGACAGAACCCCCCCCCCCCCCCCGCAAAATTGGATGATGGGACACTATGTGTGCCAACTCAAAGGGTGCGTTCGAGAGCTCTCCTAAAGCAAACTGTACCGTACGGTACCGTACCCGCACCAGAGGAGCGTTCAAACGCTCCTAAAGTGTACCGTACTGTACTGTACCAAGCAAAAAGTGGATCACTTCGCGATGTGCACCAAAAGCGTACCAACAGTTCTCATATATGAGAATGAGCGGTATCATGCACACACGTCATAATGCAAAGAGTTCATTTTCTTTGTTTGGGACAGCTGTAAGTAGTTCAAGTGCGCCAGGTGAATGACCCTTTTGCTACAAAATGCATGAGCCCCTCTCAAAATAACTCACCAGGTACGCTTTTTCATCAGAGCGCTCGAACGCTCCAAATCTGGCTTAGTACAGTACGGCACGCTTTAGTTAGTTCGCTTTGGTTTACTTTAGAGCGCTCGAACGCACCCAAAGTAACACTTTCGTTACACACAGAGTCAAGCACAGGGAGCAGACAAACAATATCATGATCAGTGCACAACACTGCACGCTCATCACTGGATGTCAAGCGACCTTTACATGAAGGTACAAGAGTTCTTTGATTATTTCTACAGCTCTTGGGGAGTCTGAGGCCTTGGGATATCCTTGATGTGGTTTTCACATACAAAATGAATCCAATAACATGGGATTTGTGCGCCTATAGGTTAAAGAGCATTTTACATACATTACATTATCAGTTTGTGCTAAAATGACATGATTTGGTTTGTACTCAATCACAATAACCTTGTAACCAGATGCATAAATAACGTACGCCATACATAATAAAATGTGTGCACATCAATTCAGGATCACTTGGGGTTTTACCCTTTCACTACTTACCTAATAAAAAAAAGAAATGATCAACAGGATGGCCTTGGCACAAAACCAACCCGGACCTGGAGCAAAGGGAGAAAAAAAATATACATTTTTTTATCAAAAGTAAACATTGATGACATTATGTGAAATAACATTTACAGTGTGACAGCCTAGTACAAAAGCTGATATCAGATATTCAGTTCAGTATACTAGGTGTTTCAAAAAACATTTCCCACTTTTGATCATAAATATTTCAAAAACTATTCATTCGATAAAATTGTCATTGATATGAGTAATAGCTGGATAGTGTACAATTTGGTTGAAGGTGATTTGCACGTGAAAACATAAATCAGTTTCATTAAATCTAAGATTGATTTTGAAGCAAGGTTTCACATTTTGGTCAAATTTTAACCCTCTGTACAAAAATTGAACTTCGCACAGGAACCAATGATGTGTATGTGAGTGTGTGCTGACAATGGTCCTGAACAATGAACATGCCTGAACCACCTGTTGACTAGGCGTCAGTCTGGCACTCCCTGGCACATGAATGCTTAATCAATAATTCATGTGGATTACCCTGGGCACTGCTAGTCTGAATTCATGCACGGTAAAGTGCTTGCAAACACCACATTTCATTCCAGCTGGAAATCATTTTCAAATTTTGCTTCTGACATATCACTAAATTTGGGATATAAATAAGCATAAATGATCTAAAATTCCTCATTTTAATACAACTGTCTAATAATTAAATAGTCTGACAAATTTGTCGCTTTTTCAATAAAAAGAGATCATTTTTGGTAAAGAGTTCAGCAGCATTTATCATTGGGGCGATTTGTTTCAGAGTAGATTTATTCAAAGCTCCATATACACAAGTGTATACTCTAATTTTCTTTACTTCCTGTCACCACGTTTACAATAGAACAGAAGGTATTCATTGTAATTTTGTTTTTCAGAAGTAGGGAGAGCACTGACGCGACTCAACGACAGTATCGACAGGCGTTTGACTTTACACAGATACTGCCAGAGGCTGAATAAAGACTAGCTGTGATAGTGGAATTTCTCATGAATTAATAATGAAGCATTCAAACCTTGGCCATTGTTCAGGACCATTGTCAGGGTGTTAACCACACACTCCCATACACACCCATTGACCCCTGTGCAAAGTGAAATTTTGTACAGAGGGTTGAAAATAGAGCAAAGTCTGGAACCTAACTGTGAAATTAATCATGGATTTCATGAAACTCATTTATGCTTTCATATTTAAACTACCTTCAACCAAATTGTACACTATTCAGCTATCATTCATATCAATTACAGTGTTATCTGATATATAGTTTTTGAATTATTAAGAATCAAAAGTGGGAAATGTTTTTTGAAACACCTAGTACTACTAGTACTATCATGAAAGCACAGTAGTCTATGGTACCACCTTTCTAAATGATAACATAGTATGTCACTAATTATTCAAAATTCCATTACATATCATACAATGCTTAGTCTGTAAGTTTATTTAGACATAATCATACTAACTCAGTGAGGTCCACGAGGGGTTTTAGCATGTCGCTGCGACATGCTAAAATTTTTGCGCGACATCCTTCAAAACGTGCGACATTCTAAGCGCCATGCCAAAAAAACTGCGACATGCTAAAAGTAACTAACTCGCAAATGACTTATAGGGTGCTCCTTGTTGAAAGGAGCAGCAGTTTACATGCGCCAAAAGTTTATCCACAGTCACCGCACCGATCACGACACAACACGGCTCAACAACAAGCTACAGTACTCGCACAACACCACATCACACACTTGCTCACTCATGTCTCACCTCCCTGCTCACATGTACATGCCATGGGATTGCACTCTGATTCGGGATCCACACACACAGCAATTTGTGTGAAGTAACACCTAGCCGGTGCAGCGGCACAGACAGCCGCCTGTATGCATGTGAGAGGGAGAGAGAGGACGGAAAGAGAGGGTCGGAGGCCGAGGGAGGCTGAGGAAGGCTGACACGTGCTCGCTTGTTGTCACGCTTGTTGTCGGGTTACGCAAAAACAAACGATATGAAATGCACGCCCCCTCCGCCAAAGGTTGTGTATATATATATATATATATATATATATATATATATATATATTATTATTATTTTTTTTTTTTTTTTTTTGCTGCTTTGGTTTGTTTGTTTGTTTGTTCGTTTGTCTGCCTGTCTGTCTCTCTATTCGCAAAATAAGTCAAAAGTTGGGAACAGATTAAGATGAAATTTCAGGAAGAGTTGGTTGGTAAAATGGCGCAAGGAACAGATGATTAAATTTTGGTAGTGAGAAGGATTTATGATACCACTGGAATTCACCGTCAGGATATCCAGGATTTTTTCTTAGACTTTGTTTCGTATATTTGAGAGGATTCGTATCAATTCTTTAGGAAGCTTGCCATCGGCAATAGCAATTACGCAAAATTAGATGCGTTCAAAGCATTGCCGCAGAGAGAAAATTACCTCCTTCTTTCGTTCAAAAAAAAATCAAAAACAAAACGAACGATGGAGTAAGCAAATGCAAATTGTTTAATCTTTTTTTTTTTTTTTGTAGATTCAGCGGGTTATTTTTTATCTAAAAAGCCATGCGTTCCATTTGAACCTTTAGTAAGTTAGATTTTACTCGAGCGCCGAAGTTCAATTTATCCCAAGGATCTCGTCGCAATACCGAGTTTCCAATGTGTATTTATTTTCGCGTAGCTTTCGGTGCTGCAAAATTTTGCTAGGGCCTAAGCTTACTACTAAACTGATTCTGTCGTTCTCACACCTCGTTTGGTACGATTTCTTCCATTTTATATCACTTTATCCGTTCCCTTTATACTTTGAAGTATTTAAACGTAATTCTCTTAAGTGTCTCGCACTGTTATTTTTGTAACGGCGATCTCTCCGCTTCGCTGCAATACTTCTTCGAATCGAAGCGACGGAGCTCGGAGTTTGATCCCAGCAGCCGCTTCGATGTGCTGTTTGTTGCATTTTCTGGTTCTGGTTCTGCTTGAGTTCTGTTGTCTTTTCTAAATGTTTGTGTTGTTGGGAGGTGTTCATACTTTGTATTTGTTATTTATTTTCCTAGGTACCGGTATCTATCTCGAGGGATTATGCGTGTTTCTTAATGTTGATAGGAAAAGGCTAAAATGATCTTGAGTGATGTCTGATGGTGATGATGATAACTATGCTGGTGACTGGTGTAAAAAGACGGCTTCCTGTGAATGCTGAGCTTACGTGACGTTTGTTTATTTCCCTTTCCCTCTTACTCTTCTTTCCCCCTTACTCTTCTTTGCCCTCTCAAGAATGATAAAAAAAAGAAATTACATACACCTCACAACAAAAAGAACCACGTGCTATAGCAACCTTCGTAAAGTTAAATCTAAATGTTCAATATCAGCAAAGAATAAGGGGAAAGCACGAATGACAATAAATAAAAGCGAAGAGATCGTGTATGCAGTCTCTTCGGCTCCAAGAAACTTGACACCCCACCCCTCTCCCTTGTGGAAATTTCCACAAAAGCAGGTGCCACACCCAGGTGCGTGCCAGACGAAAGAATGCGCGCACTGGAATAAACAGCGTGTTTTTATATCCTGGAAATATCGATCGAAGAACCAGCTCATTAGTTGAATTAAAGGAATCATTGCAAAGATATCATGATTCCATTTCTATAGCCTTTCTTTTGGCGCATAGTAGGAAACATCGAACAGTCGATTAGAGTGTACTTGATCGAATATCTAATGTTCCCTGAACAATAAAAAATGGATTGATTATTCAGTCAATTAAAAATGCAATCACAGAAATACATGAATTAAAGGTCTCGTATGCCCAGACAAATTCACTACGAGTAGGTCCAATGAGATGCAGTCACCACCTGGTTAGACAGTAAAATACAACGTGTAATGACAATTAATTCCAGTTCACGCTCATCAAAACTGCTTATTACTTTTCAAAGTTTTGGCTATCAACATTCGTTCCTGGGTGTATTTTGTTTGTTTGTTTGTTTTGTGTGTTGTTCCCTTATGAAAGGCGTAATGATTTTTTCGTATCGAACGTAAACTGCATGTTTACCGTAAACAAGCCATTCAGCTCAGCTCAGCTATGGCGCATTCGATCCATCAAACTTGCAGTAACCTCTTACAGGCAGGATCGAGCACATGGCGCATTCCTTTATACTTGAAAGTGAAGCCACGTGTTTGCATCGGCGCTTCCACACACAGCGCGGCATTTTGCGATCATCGTTATAGCAGAATTTCCGATTCCAGTCAGGGGAAAAGGAATTGGAATACTTCGGAAAATACTGATATTTAAAATCCAATAAAATAAAAAAAGCCGGAAAACAACGCATGATTATGTTTAAATAGTAAACAATAATTGGAAACACAGAACAAAGTTTTGCATCCGCTCACACAGAAGCTCTCTTGAGAAGATGAAAGCATTCCCCGTCCCCTGCTAGATAGTGGAAGCTTCCATAATCAGCCCAGCAAGTTTTTGGAGGTACATACTTGCACTTGTACACATTCATTGCGAGAAAGCAATCAATCAACGCTGAACATTGCGTAGTTTGGCATCTTTATCGTGCTGGTGACCAGCTCGATGCTTCGGCATGTGTCATAACGTTATGTTTAGAGCCTGTAGGCCTTGTCACAAATGTACACACTAGTAGTTATGTACACGTACATGTATGATGTACTGTATGCCGGGCTGTTTTAATGTGTATGTACACAGGTGGACCAGATTAATGGAGAACATTCTATGTGGTATAGATATAGTACATACAGGCTGACCAGATCAGTGGAGAATTTTCTAGGTGGTATACAATGTAACTACACAGTACATGCATGTAAGAGGAAATACATTATAACTCACTCAATCTAGAATGATTTCACCCTTTCCAGAATTTTCTGGGAAGTGCTTACATATTTGGCTGAGTGAGGCACTGTCCCTGTAGCCCAATGTGATTGGTAGTTATTCTTGGCAATGATGTTTTGTACATAGATAGGCAGTGAGTCATCCAGGATTCCTGGAACTTGGACTGGCTAGTAGGTTGGAGAGAGTTATAGAATGTGCTAGAAGGGGTGAATAGATAGTATATAAGCTAGAGAAATTCTGCAGTAGGCAGAGTACCCAACACCTCTGCTCTGAGAGTTACGTCACTTCTGGCTCTGAAGCGACTTGTTATAGTCAGTCCTGTGTTACCTGCTGACCTGTTATGTTTGTGGAGATAAGGCCGGGGAGACATTTTGCCTGCAGAGAATGAATTTGCCTTCATTGGAGATAGACTCCATGTTTTTATGTCAATGGACATTGCTATGGCAAAGCTGTGATGGGCTGGATTCTTAGCTGAACATTATTAAGTGAATCATCATTCAACGCATCAACTGGACGTGGTCGTCACAACGTTTGGACTCTGCACGTTTCGCCGTGGACATATTTCGTGGATTTTACCCCGGATCTATACCGTGGACTGTCGTAACCTGCGCCTCTGGAGTTACGTCGGAGGAATCATTCATCGGTGCGTCACGGATCATTCGTCTGTGCATCGAACATCGTATTTGGACACTTTCAAAGGATTATTTAATACGTGTAAGTGATTCCACTATCGATTTATAACTGTTTCTATTGATCATTGTTGTATTGATGTGACGCCGATTACCAGTCTGTACCCACAATATCACTGTTAATAAACCGCCTGAACATCAGTTGATTGTTTCTTTTGTGCGATCATTCTCAGAGTGATTTTGGTCGTAACAAAATTGGGGGCTTGTGTCCGAGAAGTGAATTTAAGCCAAAACTTAGAATTTGGAACGTTCCGGAATCCAGAACATTGGTACAGACAAAATACGAGTTGAGTTGATTGTTCAATTGTATATTGTGTGTAATACAGTGTGACAATGTCAATCAGTACAATGGATGTTCAGGCATTTGTTCAGAGGACAGATTTGTCCCTCAAAGATTTGCAAAGGTTACGCAAATGTGATTTGACCGCTGTTGCACAGCATTTAAATGTTGATGTTCCACAAGGTGTAAGAAAAGCAGAAATTCTTGACTTAGTGGCTGGTCACATGGAGCTCAAAGAAGAAATTGACACTCAAGATCGAGCTCAAATTTCAGATCAAACGAGGCTTGAGCTTGCTAAATTGGAAATGGAGAAAGAGAAGATGAGATTAGAAATTGAAAGAGAAATTGAAATGAAGAAACTTGAGCAACAATTGAAATTGCGTGAGATGGAATTGGCTCATGCACAGACTGTAAGAACTCAGGAAAGGGCTCCCTCTGAATTTGATTTGGCCAAGAACATTCGATTGGTGCCAAAGTTTGAAGAAAACAGAGTTGATGCATATTTTGTGTCATTTGAGAAGGTGGCTAACAGTTTGAACTGGCCACAGGAATTTTGGCCCTTGCTCCTTCAAAGTGTGTTTGTCGGCAAAGCAGCTGATGTGTACTCATCTCTCTCTGAAGAGCAATCACGTGACTATGCTACAGTCAAGAAAGCAGTGTTGAATGCTTATGAGTTGGTGCCAGAGGCGTACAGACACAAGTTCAGAAATTCGTACCGCAAACCAGGCCAGACACATGTTGAGTTTGCTCGTGAAAAAGAAATGATGTTTGATAGGTGGTACAGATCCCTGAAAGTGGATCAGGACTTTGATAACCTACGTGAGGTTGTTCTCTTGGAAGAATTCAAAAAGAGTGTTGCTTTCAGTGTGAGGTCACATTTGGATGATCACAAAGTGACAAGTTTGCATAAAGCAGCCTTGATGGCTGATGAGTATGAGCTGACCCACAGAAATGACAACAGACCACCTTTCAGGAATTTCTCTGGAAATAAGAGAGACAAAAATCAGTCGAGCAGTCCAAAGAATGCTGGTTCTGAAAAAGGCACGAGTTCTGAAACTTCATCGGCACCAAAGCCTCAATCTGACAAAGGGTCCAGTACAAGTGGAAATGTCATCAAATGTTTTCACTGTAACAAGACAGGGCATGTAAAGTCACAGTGTTGGAAGTTGCAAAACAAAACAAAGAAGGATTTGGGATTTGTTATGTCAAAAAGTGTCCTACCCGAAAACAGTGTCCCGTTCAGTGAAACACAGGCCATTGAAAATCAATCTCCCAAATTCAAAGATAGGCTGAAGCAGGTGGATGAGAGCTATCGTAGCTTTTTGTTTGATGGTGAGGTGACCCCATGTACTTCTGGTGAGGCAGGTAAGCCAGTGGTCATCCTGCGGGATACGGGGGCCTCTCAGTCATTGATGGTGGATGGTGGTATGACTTTTCCACCAGATAGTGCAGTTAATGCAAAAGTCTTGATTCAGACTGTTGATGGCAGTTATATGTCAGTGCCACTGTATAGAGTGGACTTGAAGTGTGACCTAGTTTCTGGTCCTGTTACTGTTGGAGTTGTTCCTGAGTTGCCCATGGTAGGCATTGACTTTTTGTTGGGGAATGACTTGGCTGGGGACAAGGTGGTTGCGTCTCCAGTTGTTTCGGAGAAACCAGTGGTGGTTGCTGAAACTGAGCAGTTGCAGGAGGAGTTTCCTGGGATTTTCCCAGATTGTGTTGTGACTAGGTCTCAGGCTCGTAGAGCTATTCAAGATGATGCGGATTCTGTTGATGTGGAGGAAAATTCCGGTGTTTGGTTGGCAGAAACCTTTTTCAAGGATTTGAATGATGGGGTTGCTGTATTAGGCTCCGAGGCTAACAGTGATGGGCTGTTTAGCAAGTCTTCCTTGGTTGAAGCACAGCAGGCAGACTCTGAGTTGAAAGGCTTGTCTCAGACGGCGTGTTCTGAGGCTGAGGCTGAAAAGGTCCCTGAGTGCTATTATGTCAAAGATGGCATTTTGATGAGGAAGTGGAGACCTCCCCATAGGCCAGCTGATGAGGATTGGACGGTGGTCCGTCAAGTTGTTGTCCCTCCCAGTTACCGCGGTGAGATCTTGAGGATTGCTCACGAGTTACCTGTTGGCGGCCATTTAGGCGTCAGAAAGACAAAGGATCGGATCATGAGGCATTTTTATTGGCCGGGGTTGAATGTGGATGTGGCTGAGTTTTGCAAAACTTGTCACACATGTCAGGTGGCTGGTAAACCACAGCATTCGGTGAAGCCGGCGCCATTGATTCCGATACCTGCGTTTGAAGAACCATTCAGTCGGGTTCTAGTTGACTGTGTTGGACCTTTGCCTAGGACTAGGTCGGGTCACAAGTACCTCTTGACAATCATGGATATGTCTACACGGTTTCCAGAGGCTATCCCATTGAGAAATATCACTGCTAAGACTGTGGTAGATGCTCTAGTGCAGTTTTTCACTAGGTATGGGTTGCCCAAGGAAGTGCAGTCTGACCAAGGGTCAAATTTCATGTCAGGCATATTTCAAGAGGTGATGTATCGTTTGGGTGTGAAGCAGCTGAAGTCGTCAGCTTATCATCCCCAATCCCAAGGTGCGTTGGAGCGCTACCACCAGACCCTAAAGACAATGATTAGGGCATTTTGTGAGGAGTATCCCGAGGATTGGGATAAGGGCATCCCTTTCCTGCTGTTTGCAACGAGAGACTCCCCAAATGAGTCGACGGGTTTCAGCCCATTTGAGTTGGTGTACGGTCATGAAGTTAGGGGCCCACTGAAGCTCATCAAAGAGAAATTCATGACTGAGGATGATGAGGTCCACCTACTTGACTATGTGTCAAAGTTTCGTGAAAGGCTTTCAAAGGCTTGTGAGGTAGCTAGGGAACACTTGAAAGTGTCACAAGACTCTATGAAGAGAAAGGCAGACAAAAATGCCAAAGCCCGAACTTTCAACCCAGGTGACAAAGTTCTTGTACTGCTGCCCATACAAGGTGAACCACTGAAAGCCAAGTTCAGTGGCCCGTACTCTGTCAAAAAGAAACTCAATGATGTGAACTATGTGATCAGTACGCCAGACAGACGCAAAGATCAGAGGGTGTGTCATGTAAACATGCTGAAAGAGTACTATGAGAGAAAGGCTAGTCAGCCGGTAGGCGTAGCTCAGGTGGTAGAAGAAGAAGTAGATGAAGGGGGAGATCAAGCTCAAGATGAGAATGGAAGTGAGCCCTCTAGTGCCAGGTTGTCTAACTCAGAGATGTTAGGGAAAGTAGATGAGGCACTGAACTACCTACCTGATAATCAGAGGAAAGATGTGACTAGTCTGTTACATGAGTACAAAGAATTGTGTAAAGACAAACCAGGCTGCACCCCTCTGGCTGTACATGATGTTGATGTAGGAGATGTTGACCCTATCAAGCAGAACCCTTACAGGTTAAACCCGAGCAAATTGCAAAAAGTAAGGGAAGAGGTTCAATACATGCTAGACAATGACATAATAGAACCGAGCAAAAGCAGTTGGAGCTCCCCAATCGTCATGGTGCCCAAACCGGATGGGTCTCAAAGATTCTGTATAGATTACAGAAAGGTGAATGCCGTGACGAAAACAGACTCTTTCCCCATTCCCAGACTAGAAGACTGCATTGACAGGGTCGGAAATTCTGCATATGTCAGTAAAATAGACCTTCTAAAGGGATACTGGCAGGTGCCCTTGACCGACAAAGCCAGAGAGATTTCTGCCTTTGCTACACCAGATGGCTTGTTCCAATGCAAAGTAATGCCATTCGGCATGAAAAATGCTCCAGCCACCTTCCAACGGCTGACAAACCAAATCATTGCCGGACTTGACAATTGTGTAGTATACATTGATGACATCCTGGTGTATAGTGACACGTGGGAGGAGCACATTACACACTTGCGGCAACTTTTTGATCGACTCAAGGAGGCCGGATTGGTGATTAATCTGGCAAAGAGTGAATTTGCAAAGGCCAAAGTGGTGTATCTCGGGCATGTAGTCGGTCAGGGACAAGTATTGCCAAGAGAAGCCAAGGTAGAGGCTATACTAGGCTTTCCCATCCCCCAATCCAAGAAGGAGTTGCTCAGATTTCTGGGCATGGCTGGTTTCTACAGGAAATTTGTACCGAATTTCAGCACTGTAGTCACCCCCCTAACAAACCTGCTGAAGGGCAAGGCGAAGTACACGTGGACTGATGAGTGTCAAAGAGCCTTCGAGAAACTAAAGGCAGTCCTTGCTAATGAGCCTGTTTTGGCAGCTCCTGACTTCGCAAAGCCATTCAAGGTGGCAATAGATGCTAGCGATGTAGGAGTGGGAGCGGTTTTGCTCCAAGAAGATGAAGAAGGCACTGAACGACCAGTTAGCTACTTCTCCAAAAAATTGAACACATACCAGAAGAAGTACTCCACAATTGAGAAGGAGGCTCTCAGTCTCATCCTTGCCCTCCAGCAATACGAAGTGTACTTGACAAATAGCAAAGGGGAGATCACGGTCTATACTGACCACAACCCCTTGGTCTTTTTAGACCGGTTCAAAATGAAGAACAACAGGTTGTTCAGATGGAGCATGATGACGCAGCCATATGCACTCAAAATCAAACATGTGGCAGGCAAAAACAATGTAATTGCCGACGCTCTGTCAAGAGTGTAACTTGAAGAGAGTATCAAAGGTGAAAAGTTTTCACCGCGTATCATTTCCAGTGTATGTGTTTAGCATATTCATTAATGTGTGCAAAACAGTTTGATATGATTGTATAAGCTCCGAGAATCTAAGCAATATCATTGTAAATAGTATCCATGAAAAGAGAACATGGAATTAATACAGCTATCCAAAAGGCATGTGATAGTATGTGATTATTGTTGCTTGACTTGGACTTTACCTCACATTCGTTGCAAATAACAATGAGAAATTGTGAAGGTAAAAGAAACCCTTGCTACAGCAAGGCTTTCTTTTTCCCATGGGGGATGGTGTCACAAATGTACACACTAGTAGTTATGTACACGTACATGTATGATGTACTGTATGCCGGGCTGTTTTAATGTGTATGTACACAGGTGGACCAGATTAATGGAGAACATTCTATGTGGTATAGATATAGTACATACAGGCTGACCAGATCAGTGGAGAATTTTCTAGGTGGTATACAATGTAACTACACAGTACATGCATGTAAGAGGAAATACATTATAACTCACTCAATCTAGAATGATTTCACCCTTTCCAGAATTTTCTGGGAAGTGCTTACATATTTGGCTGAGTGAGGCACTGTCCCTGTAGCCCAATGTGATTGGTAGTTATTCTTGGCAATGATGTTTTGTACATAGATAGGCAGTGAGTCATCCAGGATTCCTGGAACTTGGACTGGCTAGTAGGTTGGAGAGAGTTATAGAATGTGCTAGAAGGGGTGAATAGATAGTATATAAGCTAGAGAAATTCTGCAGTAGGCAGAGTACCCAACACCTCTGCTCTGAGAGTTACGTCACTTCTGGCTCTGAAGCGACTTGTTATAGTCAGTCCTGTGTTACCTGCTGACCTGTTATGTTTGTGGAGATAAGGCCGGGGAGACATTTTGCCTGCAGAGAATGAATTTGCCTTCATTGGAGATAGACTCCATGTTTTTATGTCAATGGACATTGCTATGGCAAAGCTGTGATGGGCTGGATTCTTAGCTGAACATTATTAAGTGAATCATCATTCAACGCATCAACTGGACGTGGTCGTCACAACGTTTGGACTCTGCACGTTTCGCCGTGGACATATTTCGTGGATTTTACCCCGGATCTATACCGTGGACTGTCGTAACCTGCGCCTCTGGAGTTACGTCGGAGGAATCATTCATCGGTGCGTCACGGATCATTCGTCTGTGCATCGAACATCGTATTTGGACACTTTCAAAGGATTATTTAATACGTGTAAGTGATTCCACTATCGATTTATAACTGTTTCTATTGATCATTGTTGTATTGATGTGACGCCGATTACCAGTCTGTACCCACAATATCACTGTTAATAAACCGCCTGAACATCAGTTGATTGTTTCTTTTGTGCGATCATTCTCAGAGTGATTTTGGTCGTAACAGCCTCCTAAGTCGACGAGTTTAATTCAAAATAGCAAAAAAAAAAAAAAAAAAGGAAGATTGAAAAAATACGAATTCTGATGGAAAAATACGAATTTTGGAGCTACTGAGTACTATTTTGTGCTTCCAAAGGTTGGCAGCTCTGTACTTAGGAAATTCAATTTCTCTCTGACACAATGTACACCTTTCAAGAAAGAAAATTAAGTGAAATATTGATGAAAGGCTTATTGTGGATAGAATTACCCAGATCTGAGTTTTTGTTAAATGTCATTCAAGTTAACTAAACGTCTGTTTACCAGTAGGCTGCAAAAGTGCAGTTCTCACTTTTCTACACTCATCTCATCTACACAGTTATCTTGGCATTTCAATGTGAAACTGAAAGTAAATAATATTAAAAAAGTCAGTGTGCTGTACTGTAGTACAAGTTCAAGATGTCCTTGTCATTTATCATAGCATCCCCATTGAGGAGTATATCTATTTAAAATATATTCAAAAGGTCTTATAAGTAAGGAGTAGGACGATATATTAACATTTCAAGAACAATTTTAAATCTTATGTCATAATCAAACAATTAACATAATTTTTCAAATATTAATGATTTTTATCCTGGCATTGCAGAGTGATCATGGTGATCAAAGTGTTCAAAATAAGGCTAAGATAGCACCAGAGAGCATCTAGAACCCCAGAGCTTCCAGGGCCCTTAAGCGGGCCCTGGACCCCGGCCGCAAGGGACTTCGCGCTTCGCGCTCGTGATGTGCGCTTCGCGCACATACTTTCACGCGCAAGATCACTTTTTCCCCCTGCAACATGCTAAATTTCAAGTTGTGGACCACCCTGTAACTCAAGTTGTTTTTATTACATCTGCCAAAGGAAGTTATGTTTTTGTCAGCATTTGATTATTTGTTTGTCTATTTGCAAAATAACTCACAAAGCTGTGTACAGCTTTGGATGAAACTTACAGGGAAAGCTGATAATGACAAAAGGAACAGATGCTTAGTAATCAGGATCCACAATTTTTTTTACTCTCTTTCATTTTTTAAGTATTTATATCAATTCTACTACCCATGACGATGCACAGCAGAGGAATTAAAACTACCAAATGCACATCTCAGCCGTATGCAATTCATGACACTTTCCACATCTATGTAAGGGTGCATAATATATCGAAAAATTTTCTGAGGCATAATCACCATCCTTAACGTGTTTGACGCATTTTCAGGTGATAGATAAAATGCAACCGTGTTTTCACACGTTTCGAAATGCTGATTTGAAATGCCACTCAGAGGGTGATTTGAAAAATTTCAGACCATGATCACCTTTCTGCCAGTAGATAAATGAAATGTCATCATGAAACACATTTATATCTCTGAGCTGCCATGGTCAACTTCCAGCTGTTGCGGAGAAAGACGGGCCCCATTTATGTGTTCTACTCGTTATTTGTGCGTGAATGATGAAGGCATATTTGGTGGCTACGCAGTTGACCTCTACCTCCCGGGTTAAACGCTGCAAAGCAGCTGCAAAGTGACAACACTTGAATAGCAATTATGATGGTTAGATAAAAACGGTACCCCAAGAATCGTGTTCAAAACCACGTTCGTAAATGCCATTTGAAAAGCATTTTGAAACATGATTCTCTCTCAAGTTAAATAAACGCAGCATAAGACATTCAGCAGCAAAATGTAATGGGCAAGACAACAATGCATGAATAGAACCAGATATTTATTCTTCATATTCTGCTGGTACAACTGAATAATGAACTGAAAATTGCCAGAGCCAGCATGCGTTAGGATCTGCAGACACTAGAGGGACAATTAGTGTATATAAAATGGGAGCCAAATACAGTTTTCCATCAAACTTCCATGATTTTAGGCCAAGTAAAAAATTAACAGTAGTCTCTCATCCTTGCGCATATCCAATTTTGGGTGCGTTTATCAACTCTTTTTCTCGGCAGAAACAGGTTTTCCAAACGGCTTTCAGGGAATTTTTACGAGATGATAAACGCAAACGCAAAGCTGTTTTGAAACGGCTTTGTACTGCAGTTACGAACCATGCACGCCTTAAGACCTCTTCTCCTCAGGTTGAATTGCGCAATGCAGCTGTGCAGTGACAGGCCAGTTATCATGTTCGCGAAGAGTTGATAAACGCAACTATTTTGGAAGCCATTTCTAAAGGGCTTTGGAAACGGCTTTTGAAAGCCGTTTTAACAGGGAAAAGATGATAACTGCAGCCTTTGATGCCACATCAATTTTTTTTTTTAAACTATGATTTTTCAAAATGGCGATAAAACTGTCACAAATTTGTGTTCCTCGCCCTTGTCCGCATCTTTTCTGAGTTGCCACAGGCGTACACAAAAGTTAGTTTGTGTGGCAGTGGTGTAAAAATGCATAGCAAACTGTGATGCGATACCAGGAAAATTATTCCCTGACATATGTGTACCTTTGACATGTGCTACATGTAGTATTAAAGCCAAAACATAGTTCTGGTACGCCTGCAAAAGTTGTCAAATTTCACTCCCAAATGTGCACGTATGCCTAAGAAATGTGTGGAATAACGCTGTAATAACACGATATTCGATGGCAAACGATGAAAATGCGAAATAACCAAAAAGGTTCGCCGGAGTCGCAGTCTCAGAACTTACCCGATCGAGGTCAGGCTAAACTCGGACTCGAGGACAAATCGGCCTCGCTTTGACGGCGGGACGAGTTGTCCCTCTGGATTGTACAACGTTGTACTATGGGAGGGCCTGTAGCGCTTTGCGTTCTGGCTGGTCACAGTTATGGTTCGAGTCGATATCAAAGACGGTTCACTGAAAAGACAGGAAAGTGCGCGCTAATCCTGAACAAAACAAATGGACAGCGCGCGGTCCTCAAGCGTATTACACACATCACCTGAGACACACTGTCTTTGAAGTTGTTTTGTTGTTTATCAAGCGTCTTTGATTGTCTTTTCAGTATGGCGATCACGAACTGCGTGTAAATTGTCTGAAATGGGGCCGAGTTTTCCCTGAGACCGAGCTAGTCTGGATCCTTCTGGAATAAAAGTTGGTATACCGACTCTTATTTTTGATCTCAAAATACTCCAAAACAACTCCTCATCCCGGCAAATCGCGTCAGCCAGGTAAGTTTCTTGGTAGACTCTTTCGATATATTGCAAGCAAATTATATGAAATGGTGCCAGACAGGTTCTCAAACCCTTACCAGAACTATGTTTTCACTTCAACATGTGTTTGTAACTGGACGTATGTCGACGTACATAATCTGTCAATCATATTTACGCAGAAGAAATTTGCATGAACAGTGGTCTAAATTTAAACCACCTTCATTAATGGTCCATGCGAATGCAATTATTGAGACAATAGATATACATGTACAGTTGTACCCTAACTCTTTACCACTTGTCTCTCTACACTGAAATTAGCACACTTTTTTGGGATATTCCAAAAAGTATATACAATTCTACACTGCAATCAGGAATAGTTGAGAAATTATCCCATTTGTTGGGATCTTTGCTCTGCACTGCATTCTGGAATCTAAAT
Source organism: Diadema antillarum (assembly GCF_040938485.1). Taxonomy (NCBI): domain Eukaryota; kingdom Metazoa; phylum Echinodermata; class Echinoidea; order Diadematoida; family Diadematidae; genus Diadema; species Diadema antillarum. Next base: position 2,027,464 of record NW_027271532.1, read on the forward strand.
CTTACATGGATTCTCCCAGTATTCCCTTGCAAGAGCCTCCTCGGCTGTGTATGTTTTTCTTGCCATTTTCCCTGCATTTATTCACTTTTTCTCTGATCAAAATGCAAAAAAAAAACTAAGCTTGCAACATCACTAGTCCCGTACAATGCCGTAACTGATCACCTATCAAAAATGGGGTGATGCAGGAGGTCATATCAAGCTGAAATGAAGTCACAGACTTGAGGCCGGTAAACTGGCCTTTCGGGTTATTTTACTTTCTCGGTGAGGCCGGAAAACCAGCCATTCGGGTTCAAAGGGTTAAACAGGACATAAGCAATAAATCAAATACAATCTTTTGCGTATTTAGTGCAACACTTAGCATTCACACTGAAACTACTGTCAATCGATACAATCTCTTCATCATGCTTGCCAGATAAGGCCAACTATAAAAAAAGCAAGTATTTTCTTGTCTGGATTCTTGGAGAGATGTGATGCAGGAGGTCCTTACTACTAGAGGTGGGCTATAGAGGGTGACATTTTCAGAACATGCTCATCACACCTTAGTTTGATGACTTTTTGCCTACTGACACCATTTTTGAAAAAAAGAGCGAAAAAAATGCAAAATCCGGGGTGCCCCGGCCGAAATCGTAAAAAATCCAAGATGGCCGCCGTTTTGGCTTTAAAAAGATATTTTTAGCCATAACTCGGCTATTTTTTGGTCTATTGTGATGATTTTGGTGTCTAACCCCATGTTTTAGGGGTCAAGGAAATGGATTATCATGATAATTTTAGTGTAAAACCTAAGCTTCTACATGAAACTAACCTTTTCCCCGTATTTAGGGTTAAATTTCCTTCTCCTTTACCCCTACCCCAGCCGCCATTTTTTTCATTTTTTTCTGTATATTTTTCAAGTCATGTTAACTACCATACTCTAAATAACAAGTTCTAGCAATCTGGTCTTTTTTTTACTACCGACAATACAGCAAGAAATATACAAAATAACTTACGGTATACATGTGTCATGCCAATACTGGTATGTGGCTGGTGCATTCAGAATGCATGGTAACTGTGGAACCGGTATTGTACTGTATTTGCTTTATAGTGTCCATTAACATTTTGGTCCTAAGACCTTTAACAATATAAATAAATAATAAATATTCCTTCTACTTTACCCCTACCCCAACCGCTAATTTTTGCACTTTTTTCCGTATTTTTTTCAAGTCATATTAACTACATTGTACCATACTTTTAATAACAAGTTTTAGCTATCAGTGTGGTGTTTTCTTGCAACAATACAGCAAGAAATATACAAATAACTTACATTATACATGTACATGGTTTACATATGTGTCATGCACTACAGATCTGAATACCAAATGTTTATCAGCACTACAAAGCAGATACAGTATAAGCACTCCTGGCTTCTGTTACAATGTACCATACATCCTGAATGCACAAGCCACACTGTACCGATATGTGCATGGTAAACCATGTATAATGTAAGTTATTTGTTATTATTCATTATTATGTTTATTTATTTATATTGTTAAAGGTCTTAGGACCAAAATGTTAATGGACACTATAAAGCAGATACAGTACAATACTGGTTCCACAGTTACCATGCATTCTGAATGCACCAGCCACATACCAGTATTGGCATGACACATACATGTATACCGTAAGTTATTTGTATATATTATTTCTTGCTGTATTGTTGGTAGAAAAAAAAAGAACAGATTGCTAGAACTTGTTATCAAAAGTATGATAGTGAACATGACTTGAAAAAAAAATGCGGAAAAAAAGGCAAAAAAAAATGGCGGTTGGGGTAGGGGTAAAGGAGAAGGAAATTCAACCCGAAATATGGGAAAAAGGTTAGTTTCATGTAGAAGCTTAGGTTTTCCACTAAAATTATCATGATAATCCATTTCCTTGACCCCTAAAACATGGGGTTAGACACCAAAACCATCACAATAGACCAAAAAATAGCCGAGTTATGGCCAAAAATGTCTTTTTAAAGCCAAAACGGCGTCCATCTTGGATTTTTTACGATTTCGGCCGGGGCACCCCGGATTTTGCATTTTTTTCGTTCTTTTTTTCAAAAATGGTGTCAGTAGGCAAAAAGTCATCAAACTAAGGTGTGATGAGCATGTTCTGAAAATATGACCTAAAATTGACCCTCTATAGCCCACCTCTATTACTACATTGTACTTAAAGGACAAGTTCACCTTCATAAACATAAGGATTGAGAAAATGCAACAATATTAGTAGAACACATCAGTGAAAGTTTGAGGAAAATTGGACAATTGATGCAGAAGTTATGAATTTTTAAAATTTTTGTGTTGGAACCGCTGGATGAGGAGACTACTACAGCTTGTGAGTCATATGCGTACAACAGTATAAAGAAAATGTAAAAGAAAATTCAACATATTTTCACTTTTTTTCGCATAATAAAAGAGCACTTGACTTGCCTCTTTCTAAAGGCAGGGGGAATAATATTACCCATAACATTTGTCGGTAACGAGTCAGGGGAATGTGTACTTTTTTCAAAAGATGGAATTTTATGAAATTCTCTTTATATTTTCCTTATATTGTTGTACGCATGTGACATCTAAGTTATTCATACACTGCAGTAGTCTTCTCATCCAGCGGGTACTGCACAAAAACTTCAAAAATTCATAACTTTTGAACGGATTGTCTGATTTTCCTCAAACTTTCAATGATGTGTTCTACTAATATTGCTACATTCTCTCAATCCTTATGTTTATGAAGGTGAACTTGTCCTTTAATAAATCTTACTATTATTTCAATCTCAAGCTGCTGCACACGTTGGCAATTGCAAGTTAGCGCAAGGGTCTCGTATAATGATTTTTAGACAAGCACAAACTAACCCTAAACATTTCACAACCTATAGTACTTGCATCTCAGTCTCCAAAATCAGGTAAAAGTTGAATATTTACCATTAATGGATTTTGACACTTTCTACACATTTCGGAATTACGTCATAATTCTGCTGTATGCGTGTATGTATCATACTGACAGCTGCACTCCTATATAAAAGGTATCGTATTACCGCGACTGACTACTGACTGCTTGAGTCCAGCACAGAGCTTCAATCAAGGGATGGAGTTACGTCCTGATGTGTAAAGGTGTCTGGAGTGTCTTCTACCAGACATTGGAGACTCAAATGCAAGTGTGTTTAGATTGTGAAATAATCAGGGTGAGTTTGTACATGTTTTAAATTAAAGTCATTTGTGGTGCCAACAGCACTAACATCCTAGCTTCTCCTAGCATCCGATAACAGCGCAAGAGTACATAGCCCAGGGTACATAACCTACACATGTATGAAACCAAACCAGGGTACATAAGTTTGTAGCCCCTGAAACCAGGCTCATGAAATACTGTGCAAGGTGCAACATAGGCACTAGCCAGATTGCCTGGGGCAAGTGAACATTAAAATCAGTTACTGTAAAAGTGGATATTTTCGCACGACTAGTTTTTCTCGCTCGGAAGGGTAAGATGAGTTTCGCGTGTTTTTAATTCCGCGGAATCAAGACATCAACTATTGGAGCATGTATTGTTAGCAAAAATATTTGCATGCATTTATTTTTGCGCTAGTTTCTGGTTGAGAAAATTTCCACTTTTACAATACTGTAAACGAGGAAATTTTTGCACATTTCGTGCAATCTGAAGCTAGCGCAAAATTTATAGCACGCAAATATTTTTGGATGCTGTATGTTCCAGAAGTTAATGTAATAATTCCATGGATTGGAATAAAAAACACACGAAATTCATCTTACTCAGTCGAGGACACAAAAAATTCCTCACGCGAAAATATCCACTTTTACCCAGAGTATTTTGAAACAAGAAAAAATGCTTGACCGAATTGGGCAAGCAACAGGTTTTGAAGCCACCATTTAAAAACTTTTTTTTTTTCACATTTCCTCCCCAAAACCTACAAAATCAACCATACAAAAGCCCTATGAATATGATAACTGTAGTTTAGTGATGCAACCACATGAATTTCATTTCAGCAACTTTACAGTCATGTGAAAAAACCCCAATGCAATGCAACACCAACACATGATCACACCAAGTCTGTCATTCCAATGTATTTAAGCCTGCAAATCAACATGTGCTGTTTATTCAACCGATTGTGTTTTATTAAGGCCTTGACTTACAAGTGATTTTCAACATCATTTTCTCATTTTTTATATTTTTAAAATCTTTTTTGTTTTGCATTTACGGGCAATTAAAGTTCATGTTCAGGGAAGTGTTTTGCAACAAGTGGTTGAAAAAAAAAGTTATGTAGCACCCTGTCAGTGTGTGATGTGCTAAAAACTTGCCCAGTCACAACGTACATTGTACATGATATTCTCAACAGTGCACCATCAAACGATACAAGCTTGCAGTATTACATAACGGCTGGAAGGTTTGTAGGATTCTTGGCTTGCAGTATGCGGCACTACAGTGAGTACGCACTATCAGAGATTTTAGTGCAATGCATGCATGACATCATGATCGGTAGGTGAATTTCCGATGTGTTTTTCGACCACCCGAAAGTACAGTAGTAGGCCTAAATATCAAAAGAATTGATGTGTCAACTCAAAAAAGATGTGAACAAGGACTTGACACACCAATTCTTGATATTTTCATCTGCATTTAAAAAAACAGTAAATAGTGAAAAAAAAAAAGATACGGCTCCAAAATCAGATGCGCGCGACAAGGAGAAATTGCTAGAAACTGCATTATTTTTTTTTTACTATGCCTAATGAGTAATGCGTACCACTATAGAGTAAATGTCCCAGTTCGCGGCCAGGCGCCTGTTCGCAGCCATTACAGCATATTTGGTAAAATAACGCTGAACACAGTGACACACTCCGTACATGTATACCACACATTCACTAACACACTGCTAATCTACAAAAAATAACCGATGACATGGGCAAAATCTCCAACCAAAGTGAAATATTCTCACCGACAGTAAATGACGACATCTCGCATCCAAAATTTCATTTTCGGTACTTTTTAACATCACAGTTAAGGAACAAGGTGTCTAAGAAACTGGACTTTTTTTGGTCATTTTCCCGATGTTCATGGATTTTGAATACATGACCTCACAAAGAAATAGAACTTTCGCCAGTCGATGTGGGCCGCCATTTTTTCAGGAAGTGGATGTTACGATCGAAAAAATACAAAAAACATGAGAAAGACAACAGTAACACCGCCACAACTGCAATCCCTGTTCGTGGTCAGTCCACGCGTGCCAGCCCTTTTCACGTGCTTTTGCAATCCGACTTGGCGCTTACGCAACGTAACGCGAGCCAAATGAAGGTGTTCAGCAGAAGATCTCGGAGCACGTGCGTATCGCATAGGAATTGTACATCAGGCCGCGAACCGGCGGACGCTGTACTAGGTCGCGGCCGTGTTTTTTTTTTACTATCGCGATGGACATTGGTCTTGCGATGGTGACAATAACGTGAATTTGAAGTGGTCAACCTCTATGATATAACCCCGAGTTAAAGCAATTCGCAAGTTTGCGTTTCAGAGTGGAAAAACCCTTATGCGGCCGCAAACCGGGCCACTTACTCTGTCTTATTTTACAGTGTAGTGCACAGAACTCTATTTACAACTGTTTCTAGTACTAAGAGTAAAGACTAGGTAGAACCTACATTGAATCTGTGTGGGGTTTGTTCTTTTATTCCCACGAAAGAAGGGATGATGGGCAGAGCTGAATAATAAGGGACAGCATGCATGTTTAACTAATGCTCCCAATACTGCATTACTGGTAAGTCTATGAAATACACCCATTGCCATGACTCCATTATCACAGTATCATCCATTATTGGACCGCAGATAAGGCACAAGGCACAAAGCAGGTCTGGCTACAAGCCGGGACTCAATTGATGTTGCAATGAATCATCAATAATCAATACTCAGTCATTCTTTTCCTAAAAAACCCATAAACAGATGATATAAACACATCCATATCATAATTACCACATCAACTCAATGTTTTGTTCATGGATGGCAGCCATTTTGGACCCTGACCTGCTGCTGTGTGTGCCTGCAATGGTAGTGTAGATGTCAACTACAGCACATCCATTTCATGTGGTTTGCACAGCCCAGGACAATTCAGATATTGCATGGCGTATACATTTCTACATGTACATTATAGCCACAGAATTATGCATGCATACTAGTGCAACTACATATTTAACACTCCAAATGGGGTACTTTATACACCTATGGCCAGTGGTCTGAGTCAGCAATGCATGAAGATTCACATTCATACTCTCGTTTGCTTGCGACGAGTGCACTGGTGCTGTAGCTGCAACCCAGTATAATGTCATTGCAGTCGGTATGCACACTACCCACTGCAGTAGGCCTACTCACAGCAACATTCAACGATCTTCATGCACCTACAATGTACGGCTACGCATGTATTGAATCATTCGCCTTGGATTTTACCTGAATATTGACATATACGTTGAAAATATCCGTAGAGTCATCAAACAGCTAAGCTGAGCATCAAATTGGAGCTCTTACCACCTTTAGATATGTACGGAAGTCGGTTAACAGCACCCACAGCAAGCCGATGACTTCCAAAACACGGGCTCACCGCTACCCTCCCTTTCCTTGTCTACGAGACTACGGTTAGCTGGCGGGCTATGCGGCGAGTGTACATCGCACAGCATAGTGACAGTGCACCTTCACATACTCAATATACACTTCCCACAGGATAATGTGTGTATCAATTGACATTGTCTATAGCTCAAAAGATACCCTAAAAATTCATGTTATGAGGAACTAAATGAAAATTGAAAGGATGGCACTTACCTGTATATAGTTGTTATATACACCGTAGCTTCCCTAGTGCTATACCGGCCGAATTCATGCGAATAATCGAAGATTTCTCCACGAAAATGTAATCCAAATTTTGGTTATAAGGCCGAAACATAGGGAGTGGTACATCTACGCCCTTGTCGTCTATCGCGTGAAACCCGTCAGGATCCGTATACCCTCGAATGTAATGCAGTTTGCGCATGCGTACAAGCCGATGTAAAAGTACTACCCTATATAGTTTGTGTAACTTTCCGTGAAATGAGCGAGAAAGATATATATCTGCCGAATATTTCGCACAAAACAATACAAACAGAAAGCACCTCCAAATAACGAATTACATGATTGTCTTTCACGAACAGTGCAGTAACTACTGCCTATGACAATCTTATTTGTCGCTTTGTAACACGCCCGCACTACTTCCCAAAGCCATAACGAGAACTGCTTGGCCGGGATGCGCTGTTTTTGACCACAATTGATAGCATTATTACAGTATGCTGCCATTTGGAATGCCTAACACACATTCTAAGTATCAGACAACTCTTTAAATATGTAAAGAATAGAAAGATAACTAGTATGTAGTTCTGCTGGCTTTGCCTTGTTATGATTGATGATTTCTTGAGTGCACATGCAGGAAATAGTGATAGATAGGAGCCTATATCTTCTACACGTAAATCTTCACTTACATGGTTACAGTATATGCATGATTGAAAAGTAAATCGAAGCTTACTCCAAATACCATGTACTACACCTATTTTCCGTTTTAGCGCATGTTATTTCCCACTTAACACTAGGCCCTATCGATTTGACGAAACACGACATTTTATCATTTGTTGATTATGATGGTAACAACAGGAACAAAAAGGACTTTGTTACAGCAATCAAGATTAAAAAATAACACTATTTTATTTGAAATGTTATAAGCATTACGAATATTCGTGATATCCAGTCCTATCGTTTGCTCTCCCACTTTCTGCATTATTTCACATCTATGCTCTTGTTTTTTCTCCCTTTTTTGAGTGTGTGTCTGACTATGCATTATTTCATATACCTCATTTGATGAACGGTCAATTATGATTGGGTTGATATGGGACATAAATCTAACAATTGCATGCAGCCCTTAGTCTCTCCAAAACTGCCCCACATAGTATGTAACAGCCCCATAGCACTAAACTGCCCTTTAAGTACACAGGTACGTAGGCTTGGTACGCGAACACTTGACTTTCATAGCGCGACTGGTGAAATGACCCTACATGCGATGGCGATCGACTTATACTAAGATTTCTTTTCATTTTATTTGGTGTATAAAACAAATAGGCTTCGTTTTTATTCGGGGATTTGTTGATAGCTATCATTGCTCCTCGGGATCTAAATCGTGTGTTACCGCCCTCGGAGGAAGCTCCTCGGGTCATAATCTAAGCATAGTAGCATGGAGTTGAGATCCCTCGGGCGGGGAGGGGCAATAACAATACCCTGAAAAGCAGTTTATCCCTGGAAACTTATGCCTCCTGCTGGAGCACTCGCACTACACACATGTCCACATACACACACACGCACACCAGTCAATCAAGGTCCAAGACGTCAGATGAGTTCCTATCATATGACTACTGCATCTTGTGCTGTCCTCGCATATGTCCTCTGATGATGGGTTTAGCTTGATTGGGGCTCCTGAGGAGACCGCATGTGTCCTGGGAAGGTAAGGGAATGCTTCATGATACTACGAAGTATATTAGTCTGAAATGAAGCTTTGACTTATTCCAGCATATACAAACGAGGTCGAGGGTTAAAGAGAGTCTAGAAGATGCTCCAGGAAGTAAACGATGTATATCTGAGGTCACTGTTTACCTTGGAATTATCATAAGGCATGGTAGATGTAGGAGGAACGAAGGTAATAATGTATCCCAAGAGTCCGTCTTCAGTTCACAACAATCAAAATATGATCTTCGTTGAAGAAAAAAAAAATCCCCCAAATACCCTCAAAAAGTAAATAAATAAATGAATAATTATGATCACCACAGTAATCGCCGTAACGCACAACCCGTGAATGACAATCATCGAAGTTTCGTCACTTTAAAAGTTTTTCCTCAGAAAATGCCATAGAATTTCTCAGTTTGGTATAGATTAATTTACTTGTTCTTCAATGATAGTGAAGTGTATCTGTAGCTCTCGCACGGTTATCATCAAATATGTGATGATGAAGATAAAGGCAAAGACTTTGAATTGCCCCTAAACAAGGAATCCCATACCCAGAGGATAGCGCTCAGTGGAACGCTCGCCTTACGTTGTCCCCGACTCCCGGCTGATAGTCTGACATGGCAGACTATATTTTGTCACATTTACGTCTTCACACAGAATCTCATCCAAGTTGCCTTGCTCACACTGTAACCCATAAGAAGTCATGGTCTATGATTGAGAAGAAAAGTCGTATTTTAGCTTTGGCAAAATGTCATCAGATTTCCAAGGCCCGTGTATATGGTTTATAGGTGAGCTAATAACGGTTTGCTATATAAACAGAATGGGACTGCGCATTTCTACATCGATTGCCGAATAGACGCATGTTCTCACAGACTAATTTTGCTTCAGTGTCTTACGGTCGGAACCTCGACGCATACTAGTACTTGTCATGCGTTTTGTGCAATTCCATGACGAATGTTAAATACCACTCCCCCGCTTTTCTCATTTTGCTTTTGGTATAACAAAAATGCTTTTCATCATGCTGCGTGTTTCTTTTGGTAGCGTCCGTGCAACAGGCGAGTGATAGTGTTTGTAGTATTCACGATTCCACGTAACGATAACACTAATAAAACACCCAGCTAGATCTGCAGTCGATTATGCTGAAGATAACCAGGAATCGAGGTGAAAAGAAGACTAAATGCACTGTTTGTCTTCAAATTGACAGAATATCCGTAGCTATATTTTTATACAATTTTTGATTCAATCAATATTCTGTAATTCTGTATCTGCTTAATTTCAATTGTTTATCTTGTTTATCTAGGTTGACAAGCATGTGGTATTATTCAGTGTTCATTTCAAGGTGTAAAGATCATAATATATATGTCTATTCATTTCACACAACTTTAGGTCGAAATCGGAACAAAGAATAACGATAATAGCGACAACATTAAAATTGGTCTTTAAAAGATGGGCGCTCGAATGCATGTGCGTATATCAATATTTATATTTTGGAATATTTTGATATTCATGTATATTTAACTATTTCAGAATGTTGTCCTGTTTGACACATCATGGCATGCTATTTGTGAAATGATGTCACGAAGAGATTGTGACATCACAAAGGAATTCTGACATCTTATCCTACTTCGTACGGTCACTCTGTAAAATGTAACAATTTTCTAGCAAAGCAACTGTGGAACTGTGACATCACAAAGCGATCCTGGCATCGCGCGCTGCTTCGTACGATTACTTTGTGAAATAGCACAAATAAAAACAATTGTTAACATAGCGCCCTGTTCCGAACGGTCTCTGTGTAGGATCCCCCACAACATCGCATCCACCACACAACTTTCTACTCACATTTCCCCTTCTTATATGTTATCCCCCCCCCCCCCAATATGAAATAGATATGCTCTCCTTTATTTCGAGTTTCTGGTTAAAACTATGGGCCTCGGTTCCTTCAAATGTACTATTCACATCGGGGCTGGGCTCCTCAGTGAATACTCAGTAGTACTGTTTGGAGTCACTTCTGCCCATAGTTTTAACCAAAAACCCTTAAGGCAAAATATAGAGTTATATATATATATATATATATATATATATATATTGGATTAATATTGAATATATAGATATATTGGATTGCCTTTGCAATAGATAAATGACACCGATGAACATATGAGCGCATACTGGCAAAAAAATAATACAAAGTCATGCTTCAGTTGAAAAAAAAAAGAAGAATTGAGAGGTCCACTAAAAAGCAAAGCTTGTATAATGTGAACCACTCATATGAATTACTTATTTACGAACACTTGTTACAAATATGATATACGACAGGACGGACAAAACAGGGGAAACACAACAACATGACACAACTTGCCAGAATAGATGAAAAAAATGGAGGGAAAGAAAGAAAAAGAGAGAATGAGAGAATGCCTACACACTGAACAAGGGAAATGGAACAGGGGATGGTAGAGAATGTGTGCTTCATTTTAGGCGTTTTCACATCAGCCCGATAAAAATCCAAGCTCGAAATATTTTTCGCGATTGCGAATTAGCGCGCTATTTCATTTCCTATTCACATAGCCCGAAATTTTTTCGAGCTAATTCGACAGCTGAGCATGTGCAAACAGCATCAGTAATGTGTGCACTTTCAAAAATTCCTCGTGATTTGTGTGCATTTTTCCTCGATCGATCGGGTCATACACGCTAGGCATGATGGGATGCATCGCGCTAATTTCTTGAGTCGTTTTCACATTATCAAATAGAGCGCTAGTTCGCCAATTATCCCGCTATTTCAGAAATTTCCCGAGTTGGACTCGAGACATTTTCTCGATCAGAGCGATACAATTAGCGCGCTAATTTTTGTTCACATTATCAAATAGCGCGCTATTTCGTGATCGGGTTAATTTCCCAAGTCAGAAAATAGCGCGCTATTTTGCTGACTATTTTCTGCGAAAAATATCTCGAGCTTGGATTTTATCGGGCTGATGTGAAAACGCCTATAGTTGGCGCTGCATGCAGCTGTGTAAGGATTGTGATGACTACTTCATTACGTAATAATGAAATCAGTGATTGAAATATTGGTGGATGGATGATGAACCCTGAGGTTGACAAAAAAAAAGCATATCAGAGAGGATTTAATAGAAAAAAAATTCAACTTGCGCTTAAAAGCAAAGATGGGGAATTTTTTTAAGTCACAGCTTAGTGAGTTCCAAAATCTAGGACCGATGTATATAAATGTATTCTGAGCCAATAAAGTTCTCAGGAGGGGTAAATGAAACTCATTAGATTGTCTAGTAGGATAATTATGAAAAGACTGGTTCCGTGGGAACATTGAATTAAAAATACTGGGAATTGCATTTACATTGTATGTAAACATAAACTGACCAAGTTGAAAAAAATATAAATCTTTGATTTTCAAAATCTTATATTTGGTAAATAATGGCTCTGTACGGGGTCGTGGCGGGACGCCACAAATGATACGAAGAGCCATAACAGTAGTTTATCTAGTAAAGTTTGATGGGCACTTCCCCATGCTAGGAGTCCGTAATTAAGATAAGGTAAAATTAGAGAAAAATACAACGTCAACAAAGAAGACAATGGAATATGAAACTTTAGTCTATTAATAACACCAATATTGCGTGAAATTATTGTACAAATGTTTGTAATATGCGGCCTCCACGAAAGTTTATCGTCCACTGTGATACCAAGGAATTTTATATGAAATCGCGCACTGTTTCTTACCGTCGTCGTCACTTCGTGAAATGTAACAATTTCAAACAGAACAATTGTGACATCATAAAGCAATTCTGACATCGCGCACTGCTTCTTACCGTCACTCTGTGAAATCTAATAATTTCTAACAGAATAATTGTGACATCATAAAGCAATTCTCACATCGCGCACTGCTTCGTACGGTCACTCTGTAAAATGTAACAATTTCTAACAGAACAATTGTGACATCATAAAGCAAATCTGACATCGCGCACTGCTTCGTACCGTCACTCCGTGAAATGTAACAATACTAACAGAACAATTGTGACATCATAAAGCAATTCTGACATCGCGCACTGCTTCGTACCGTCACTCTGTGGAATGTAACAATTTCTATCAAAACAATTGTGACATCATAAAGCAATTCTGACATTGCGCACTGCTTCGTACCGTCACTCTGTAGAATGCAACAATATTTCTAACAAAGCATCACAATGCAATTCTGACATCGTGCGCTGCTTCGCCACGGTCAGTGTATAAGATCCCTCCACAACGTCGCATCCACGCCACCACACGCATTCTTTTGTCTACATTTTTTTATCCAATTTTTTTTTATTTGAAATTTAAACAAATTTACTCTGCCTAATTTCGAGATTCTGGTTAAAACTATAGGTCTCGATACCTCCAAAAATACTATTTGATTACTTCAGGGCTGCGCCCTCAGTGAATAGTGTACTATTTTGGATTCACCTGTACCCACAGTTTTAACCAGAAGCTCTCACGGCAAAGTATATTTGTATAATAGCATTGATGGTTGTGGGTTACGCCTGTGAATGTGTCATGTTTTATGATGTTCTCTTTTTTTTTGTAAAGTGCATATTTATCTATGCAAAAACTCTACTAAGTATATATTTTCCCACCGTATATCTATATTCATTTTCATTGTCTATTTTTACCACATCATCCGATCCTACCCCCCCTCTCTCTCTCCTGTCATTCAATTTCTCTCAAAGCAATGTGTACCATACCAAATTTCCAGTGATTCTAACGTTTAAAATGTCAGACACCATTTTTGAGCTTATAATCTTCTACAAAATCACTTTATATTTTCGACAAGCATACAATATTGTATACAAGTTATTGCACAATTTATCTCTTGTAAGGTAGAGCGCATTTACACACACACACACACACACACACACACACACACACATTTTTTGGCTGTTCATTAACCTCTGAGCTATCATATTAAATATCATGCACTACATCATCCTTCCCGTCCTTTGTCATCTTCTCGCTACTTGGAAAGGTAACGCTTGATTCAACAAATAAAAACTGTGTTTTATTGTTACGACATGCACACTTCAGACCAGAAGGAATCGCACAAAATGACAAAACGATTGAAATTAGTATAATCTATCAATATATTGTGTATTGTTTTGACAAACTAAGAAAATGTATAAGATTTCAACGATTATACTTAATACAAAATACAGATGGCAATGGCCTATGATAAACCCCTCACGAGCAAGATCATGAAGAACTCTCCAGGCTTGGGAAGTTGGCCTATAATGTCAAAGCCTATAGCCTTCGAAAAGCTTCGATACCAACAGCTAGATCTATCTGTTCCAGTCTTTGCTTATCGGCCGATTAACCCCGGAAGTGGTACGAAAAAATTCCTGTTAAAGGAGACCTCCGGGTGATTCTCAGATTTTTACATTTTGTACAACTATAAATCAGTTATACTGAGGACAGAGTTTCAGAATTTGTGATAATTGGGATGAAGAATAAGAATATTTTCAAAAAATAGAACAAATTGCAATGAACAAGGATGATGACATGGCAGAGTCACCATAAGAATGCATGAGTTGGGGCTCAAGGAAGCAGAACAAAAGAAGAAGGCATGCATAGATTATAGACAGGTGAACTCGCAAGCAAGCGGTATTGTTATGGAATTACACTGCTATCATTTCTAAAATAATTATGTGAACCTTCTATGTCATCATCCTTGTTCAGTGTAATTTGTTTAAGGTTTTTCAAAGTATTGTTTCTCTGCTCAAGAACCACAATAAATTCCACAAATCTATACAGGGAGTTGTCGATTTATGTACTAGACGTGAAATTATGAAAATCGTCTGGAATGTCCCTTTAAGGCCTTTTTTGTTTGTTGGTTTGTTTGTTTATTTGTTATTGTTGTTGTTTTGTTTTGTTTTTTGTTGTTTTTTTTTTGCTTGTCAGCTGATTGAACCCGGAAGTGGAACCAGAAATATAAACTGCTTTGAGCCCACCCCCCTTTACGGAATTCGTAGATCCACCCATTTGACACACTTTCACAGCTTACATACACACTCACACATAACACACACACATGCACACAAACACAAAATACAAACGATCAAGGGATTCCCCTTTGCGGATACTTGAACTATTTTTGTAAACACAAACTTTCAGAGTTTTTTCCGTCAACATATAGTCTAAAACAGGTGATGTTCGTTATTCCGAAGGTTCTTTATTCCAAAACACATAAATTCCGTATACCTACAGATGTTCGTTAATCCGAAAATGAAAATGGGTTCGTTAATCCGAACATTTGTGACGTTATTCCAAAGGTTCGTTAATCCGATTGTTCGTAATTCCAAAATGAAATAAAGTTCGTAATTTCGTGATATATAAGTACTCCGAAAATGAAAAACAAAACAAAACAAAACAAAAACAAAAACGTATTTGTGACGAACCGTCGGAATTGAATGAACCTTGCTCGGATTTCGGCCTTCGGATTGACGAAAATTCGGAATAACGAACCTTATTCAGTTTTCGGATTAGCAAACCTTCGGAATAACGAACCTTCAGATTAATAAACTGTAGCAAGATCTTAGGACCTTATCTTACAGGATCTTTGGACCTTAATGTCTTAAGTAGGCCTACATGTACAGGCAATTATCACAATGTCGATTCGTCTTTTTTTACTCATTCTATAGTTTCCTGGTTGTTTCACCTCCTGTGTCTTCGGAGTAGTTTTGTTTAAAAGTGACTGGGAACAAAGACTTCAGCTTAACAAAGAGAGACCTGTGAGTATGACCATGCACAAATCTCGGCAACAGCAACGAACATCACATTGTTCTTGCAATTTATTAATGACTGTGGCTGTGGGGATGTTGCAACCGTGAACTTGCCGATGGCTATACTGCATGATCCTATGCATTTCATCGCAGTTTGCTGTTACGACATGCACAAATCCTGAAAATGCCCTTATCCCGTTGTAGTGAGAAGTTCTTTAGAATATTGATTCAGGGTAGTATAATTAAAATCAATATCAAAAAATAAACTATTTAACTACTCTCATTCCTTTCACTATACATGGAACCTAATGAAAATTTAATAGAAATCTGTTCATAGCTTTAAAGGTGATATCGATGACATACACAGACAAACAAGGAAATGCCGACAAAACACTACTCCGCCGGCGAAGATGACAAAAGTGTAAGGAAGGTTACCAGCAATGATTTGAGCTTGATGACAACATTAGCTCTGTCCAAGCTCATGAAGGCATTATATGTGCCTGTTATGTTTCGTCGTAAGATATAGCATAACATCAGAGTACATCAAACGGACAATACAGTAAAACAAGCTGTCACATTCGGTTATCCGAGCGGAAAAGGAAGGTCTTCCATATTTTGACTGGATACATCTAATGTGTTTATTTCAGCACTTAAAGGAAATGGAGACAAGCCGACATGATGATAAAATATTGGACTTCATTCAACACAGAGCCTTAACAATGAATGCACACACATCTCGATAATTGCAGCTGCCATGGCAACAAACTGCGCGCGCACAGCTGGTGGGTTGCTGAATACAGACCACATCCTCTCGAACCTCGTGTTATCAAGCTCTTATGGCAACACAGTAATATCACTACTATGGCACCAGCGCTGCAACAAACAATCAGCTGTGAGTATTTCAGGTTTTTTTTTAATGGTAGTAGCAATTTTTATGTAAACTCATAGTTATCAAAATGCCTCTATGAAACAGGATTATTTTATAATTGCAACGTTGTACACAGCCTTGAGAAAGTAGAGTCATGATTTTGATTTTTTTTTTCACTCGTGGTGTGCAGAGCTCCTTTAATAACCTGCCATATCACAAAATGGAGAGTTTGTATAATAATTATAATAACTGTTTGGCTATCTTTGTACGTTTATGAATTATTGGACAGAGAGTTTGAAATGTGTAAATACGCTATCTAGCTCATGATCCATGCAGTCTCAAAGGCATAATTTACCATTTGCAGATGAAACAAAAACCCAGCATTAGTGCTTTAAAATAGTTCCAAAATGTGAGTTTCGGATAAAAACAACCACTGTAGAAATTTGAATCCGTATCATCAATGTTAAGTATTGTTAAAATACACAAAATATGAACAATAGTTATGATAAAAATGTTGCCAGACTAAACCGTCTACAGTTATATATAATGAGGAAAATACTGATATCTCCTTATATTTTAGGCCTTATTGCAAAAAAAAAAAATATATATATATATATGGTAGGATGTTTTGTGATACAACAACAGACCTACACATATGCACTGATCAAATGTGATATCTTGAATATTCTTTAAATCACTGTTCCCAAAGGTAAATATGACCTTTAATGGTCGCACTTTTACATGGGAAGCGAAAATACATTCATGTGCAGTGAATTGCATGGAAATATATCACAAGAGTGATATGCTAAAAACGATTGACATGTCGTGGACACAAGGTAGATAGAATAAGAGAGATATCGACTTTTGAAGAACCCCACCATTTATTTTTTAGTATACTCGATGAGTTCCAACCAGCGCAGTTGTGTATGCCTATTATATATGCATATGATAGGCATACACATTGTGCACCCAAATTTCACGGGGCAAAAACAATTCCTGTACCTCATAATAACTCTTTGTGTGCTTTGAGTGACGTTTGGTAAAAACAAAACAAAACAAAACAAAACAAACAAAACAAAACCCATAACATTGTTCACTTTGTCCCAAGTCCTGGCACAGAATGGGTTAACAGTGCATAATGCATGTATAGTAAATCCACGTTGTGGTATTCCTCCGTTGTTGTTGTTGGTTTTGTTGTTGTTGTTGTTGTAATTGTTGTTAGAGGTTACAACTACGAGGAAATATGCATATATAGCTCCCCTATCCTTACTGCCGACTTGGTCCTAACTTGCTACCAACCCATCACTTTTCTATTAGATCTGGAAACGATATAAAAATCAAGGAACCTCTATCTACCGATGATTCCCACATACCGCTTTCTCTTATGAATCTCCCTTCCAGACGAGTCAGAAAACGTACAGCTGTCTCGACCAGTTTCAGATGTACTTAAATCATAACGAAACAGCTGGATTTAAAATCTAGTCCTCCTGGTGGATTTCCTTTCTCATTTGACCTTGCATCTGGGCCACGTATGATGATGAGCGGGTTTGATGGCGAGGGACGCTGCCTCTATGGTCTGTCCTCCTTCAATGTGGATGGGATATGGTTATCTCCTTAATTTCTCTTAACTTTCTTGTTAATAAAAATAATGATTAAAATAGCAATAATAGCAATAACAATAATGACAGCGATGATAATAATAATGATGATCAATCAATGACTGCGATAATAATAATAATGATGATCAATCAGTAAAGTATTACCAATACTTCGTCTAATGATAATAATAATCATGGTGATGATGATAATGATAATAATATAACAAATCTTAACAATTCATAATAATGATGTAATCATAAAAACGATGAAATGGAAGAAAATAACTTGCCATTATCAGAAGAATAGTAGCCATCATCATAATCATCATCATCGTTATCGTTATCATTAGAATCAGTATCATAATCCTTTAGTCATTATTGTCAATGTTGTTTCTTTCCCCATGAACCGACAAAATAACTTATGATACATGTTTTCTAACATGAGAGAAATATAGTGAAGGTATGAAAATATTGGAGAGCGGGAAATGGGAGACGGTGGAGGGGGTGGGGCCTGCGCGAGATGGAGAGAGGTGGACATGATGGCAAAGACAGAAAAAAGGGGGTTGAGGAAGAGGGAGAGAGAGAGAGAGAGGCGAGTAGACAAAGAGAAGACGGAGGCATGACGTCGAAAGTGGGGCAGATTTAAAAAAAAAAATAAAGCACGCTCTTATTCTCCACCAGAAACGCCTTGACAAAAGTGCATATCTGGGCGAGGCGTTGTCGCTATATTGACGTCATACACGGGTTGCATGTAATCCCTTCTGCTCATGAATAATTAAAATCATGCTTCAAACAGGAGGCAGTCTCTCCGTGTAGAGGTCCACTGTGTAGTCAAATTGGTCTGATGCGAGGCTGAATCGCCTTTCTACTGAGAATTCCGATCTCGAGAGTGATAGATGCTTGCTGCCATCAACGGCGACAGCATGGGAAGGGAACATTACTAGTATTGCTCCCAAGTTTTGAAAGACTCCAGATAAAATATTACGGTGTTTGCATAGTTTTCAAAAATATTGAAAATGACGTAAAAGCTATCATCTGCCGTTCACGTTCCATGTATAATTTCAGAAATTCGTTTAATTGTATATAGTTGCCGAAAACCTTATGCGTATTTTCAGAGTGTGGAAAAGATACCGTGAAACTTGATTCTGAATGGATTATGACAGTATAACCGCCATAATGTAAAATGACAAGAAGTTAGAATTTCGTGCGATTGCTGGAAGCCCCGTGAGAAAGATACAGGAAACCTCATAGTAACCGCTCAACTTTAATGTCCTGGCGGGTGTTTCATAAAGCTGTTCTTATAAGCTGTTAAAGTTACGAACGACTTAAGAACGACTGGTGATCAGTTCTTGTGCTGAATCATTGAAATTCTGATAAGTATAGCACATCAGAACTGATCACCAGTCGTTCGTAAGTCGTTCGTAACTTTCAGCTTTATGAACCATCCCCCTGGTCAGAAAAGTTAAATCGAAGATGTCAGGATGTTTTTCCTAAAACTCATTACTAATCATGTATAAATGATCAATATAGCGGACATGCCTCACACACTAGATAGAGCGATTTACTGGCATATCAATTCATTTATTTCTATATGAAAAAACAAGTTTCGTTTTCATTGTCAACTTGAAAGTTTACTCAAGGCTTACTCAAAGATTGAGCAGGGATTGCTCGACGTAGCAACGACTCTTACAGGCACACCTGGATTCAGATAGTGAAACGTATAAAACTGAAACAGATGCATGTATTGTGAAAAGCTGCTGGCATCTAGATTGTATTCAGGGAAATTCACCATCCTTAAAATTGAATAATTGGTAAACCGGCCCATTAAGAATGAGTGGGACCATTCATGATTTCATATTGCTTCCACAAAAATCATCAAGCTGTTATTATTCTCTTACATTGTGAATTATCAATATTGAATGAAGGACACGCAAATCGGTAAGATTAGGTCAGGAACCAATCTGAAAGTGCTTTACACTTGTATGCCTGATATAATACAGTGTATGTCCTAATCCTAACTTTGCTTTCCTTGAATGTTAATTGCCTCGTTTGAATTTGAAAATAGCGGTCTGAATGGACCAGTAGTGATAATCAAAATATTCACATTCATGCATTCATATACTGTATATAATCCTTAATATTCAGAATGACTGCTTATTAAAGGAATTTCACACATTATAACGATTGCAACATGTGAGGCATGCAAACTGGATTCTTTAGGGGCAAGAGTAGGCCCTATATGTTAAATGTTTGAAGGGACCCCCCCCCCCCCCACACACACACACACGAGGGATATTCAATAATCCAGAGCACACTTTTGGTGGAATATTTGAAATATTGTTAATTAAGTGTATCAGAAAAAAAATAATGTCCAAGGACAATGTAAATAGCTAATGTGGAGTCCATCACCTCTTTTTCCGTGTATGTCTTACAATCCAAAGGACCCCGGTCGATTTCCGGGTCCCATTGTATGAGCAATGTTGTGTGTAATCATACCGTCCTCTCCATAGTGAGCGGCAAAAATACTGTCCCTCGGATAGGACATAAAATGAGAGAGTCACAACTCATGCACGTAAAAAAAATCCCGCTTCATTTATTCATCGTAAATTAAAGAGCAGGGTGCTGGTTTAACCCGGTGAAGTGGTCCCGCCTTACAGTACATCCAACTGGACCCCATGGAAGACCAGCTGTATTGCAGCTGAATATGGGCTATATAGCCATCTTCTCAGATGGAAATGAAAAAAAAAAACCACACACACAATAATACTTACGGCATTTTGTGACTGGCTAATGATTGTGGTACTATGTACACTGAATATCTGTCGACCTCTTTTTTCCCCGCGTATATAGTTTTCACTCTATAGCTAGTATGAGTGTGTACCAAGTCTATGATGTACCTGCATAGAGTTTTGATGGGGTAGATTGACCAAAGGGTGAGGGTGTGGCACACAATAGGGAGATTTTACAATTCTAGATGTGAAATCCAACAATCTGGTGCACATTCTTTGGTATAAGAATTTGGAATATTGTCAATCATAAAGTAAGAAAAGTTGATTTCGGAACAATGTATAAACTAGCTTATGTCGAATCTATCACCTCTTTTTCCGTGTCTGGATGCGTCTTCACCGTGTAGGCGTATTAAATACTGGTAAGTCTACGAAGATGGACAGAAGTTCCCCCTCCCAGACAAGGGTTTTTGCATTTTCAGAATTGAAATTCAACGATCTGGTGAACACTTTTCATTCATTAATTAATTAATCAATTAATTAATTAATCAATTAATTAATTAATTAATTAATTAATTCATTCATTCATTCATTCATTCATTCATTCATTCATTCATTCATTTAATTTTCCATTTCCAACAGAAACATATGAATATTTACAGAAGTTGAATACATAAATTTCATCACAATACTTGATAAAGGATAGGTTTACAGAATATTGTACAGAATATTACAAGTATACGGAAATACTCGAAATGGTGAAAATGCTGGAACAATACGGAAATGCTGGAAAGTATACGAAAATGCTGGAACTGTCGGTGGAATTTTAAGAAAGTTTTCAGTCAGTGAAGTAAAAAAAAAATACTGAGAAAAAATTGTTTTGCTATAAAATCGTGGAATCTGTCACGTCTTGTTCCGCGTTTGTATCTTCACTGTGTACTAAGTCTATAAAGTAAAACGGCAGTAAATAGATTGGTGACAGATATCACGACGATGCCGTGTGTCACACTAGGATGACGAGGAATGTAATGAACAAACACAGGAAATAGAATAACTTATCACTTTTTTTATGTCTGCATGCGTGATTTTTTATTCCGTTTTCTTTTATCCCGATCTAAAGCAAAAGATTGGTTTCAAAATGTCAGTGTCAGTCATGTCAATGTAGTTCTATGGCCCATGAGATACTAGTATTATGATAGATAGATGGAGAGAGGAAGATAGGGAGGGGAGGAGAAGGGACATTGAGGGGGAGGGGACGTGTTTTGAGGGAATCCACCATCAGGAGAGTACGATTGATTTGATGAAAAGAAAATACATTAGATACCGTGTATAATAAACTGTATACGAAAAGCATATTACTATTTCATAGAGACTAGATCTATAATATAGAGGAAAATATACCGGTACTTCGAATTTCATTCTCTGACAGCAGCAGAGAATATGGGATAATAAGGGGCAGTAAGTTGTACAGTGTCAGTGGTATCATAGGCCTGCTGTTCACGATGTGATCCGCGATCGCGAGTGCTTCGCTGGTGTCTGACGTCGTCAGTGCATAGTGTGTGTGACGGGGGGGGGGGGGGGGGGGGGGGGGGGGGAAGGTACAGTGGGGGTACGTACACACCTTGCGCTTGTGTTTGCTAAATTGGCAACTTCAGTGGCTAGCAACGGACTACGCTAAGCCGCCACCGCCGAACATCTGAAAGGCGAAGTAAACACTTCACATTTTCAGAAATATACAGCAAGATGACTCTAAATCCTCTGGCAAACCCAAAGGGTGTTAAATTACTGTGTGAATTGTGTCAGAAACCAGCATTTGTACAATGTACAAGGTGCAGAGTTACATATTACTGGTGAGTTAAACAAGAACTTGTAGTAGAGAGTCGTAGTAACATAGCGGTCATACTAGTTGCACGTAGTTTACAGTTTACAGATTGACGCCGCTGCACAATCGTGCTGTGGTATGCTACTGCGGACCGCTACTGCTAGTCCCATATTCAGACACACAGCATGTTTACACGTGTGTCACTTCATTGTCATGAGACGTTGCGTTGATGTCGTCGACTTGCGAGTTGAGATCACGACTAACGTTAGAGAGTAGACATAGTCTAGAGTAGAACCTTCAAGAGTGAAGGAGGTAGATGATGATGATGAAGAAGAAGAAGAAGAAGAAGAAGAAGAAGAAACAACAACAACACATGTAAAATTTACTTGTAGCAAGAAGGAGAAATGATCAGTAATGTTAGATCTAAACAGTTAACGTTACAGTACCGGTACCTGGCTACGACTCATCAACCACTTTTTCATTAAACACCTTGTATCTTAGAAAGTATTGCTCAGTTTCACCTTAATTTCATTTCAACATGGTAGAAAATACTGCAGATTCATACCCCGGGCTCAGATGGCCACGATCAGTGCCGTATATTAAGATAGTCTGGCCAACTTGGTTTTTGGCTTATGTGTTTTGAAGCCTGTGATTGGTCAAAAGCCGGTCCGTGATCTACAGGCGCCATGTCGTTACTGAAGTGCGCTCATACGCAATGCCCATTGTTAACTGCCCCTTATTTGGCTTGGTTATTTTGTTACGTCTGAGCGTACACGCTAATCCTGTGCCGCGTAATATGCGCGGTAACGACATGGTGTCCAAATTAGCAGTTGGCCAGACTCTCTTGGCCACGATGGTCGGCTCAGAAGTCATGGTGTATAGTGCAGTGAGGTGCCCGCACCTCGTCAGGGGCCCGAATACCGTCACCCCGCTTAAAATTGTTTTAAGCGCCCTAAACAAAAATTTATGCCCGGGACTGTGTTCAGTACGCTTGAAACTTGGCAGGGCTACCACAACCAAGCAAATTGTGGCGAAAACCGAACAGTTTTTCACGAAAATCTGAAATTTAATCAGAATACGTGTTATAAGTATCACCACTGTCCCCGCACGCATCTTTTACGTGTATGTCTATGGGAGCATCACGGTCACCCGCACACGTCTTTTACGTGCTTTGTCTATGGGAGTGCGGGTGACGAGTTGCGGGCCCCTTCCTTAGCGCGCAACTTTTTCGCATCATTCGCGTTTGACGATGGTAGCAGCAAATTTTCGATATCAATCAGTGAACTTGTGATTCCATTGGAATTTTCAGCATTTTTCCTGTATGTGAGTTGGATTTCAAAAGAATTTCAGTGGCGAAATGTGATTCAAGTATGCGCACACATTAACTATGACGAGGTGCGGGTCACCCAAGTATACTGGGTGACAAATGCAAATGACATGTTTTTACTGTGCACCGGTGCAAGCTGATCATTTCGACCGACCGCCTGTTCTCCATTGATATTTAAAGCATGTCAGCGTGATGTAGACTTAAAAAAAAAAAATCTAACATTAGAAAGCCCCAATGAATGGCAAAGATGTGTTAATGTCAGTTATGTGTATAACTAATGAGGATTTTCTTCAATTCTTTTTCCTCATGTTTCCTCAGGTTATTTACCTATTCCTTTCTCATTTCTCTTGAATTGTGTTAGCCGTACTCCCCCGTGGGGTTTGATTCCATTTGAATATTCTAGCGTATTGCGCCCTGTCCCATGCATGCTTTTGATTTTATAATACAATGCACTCCCGTTATAACAAACACGGTTATAATGAAATTCCGGTTACGACGAAATAAAAATAAAGGCTGCAACGTTACCGGCTCTTTGTTTTTTATTGTGTATTTGTTCAGTTATAAATAATGAATTTTCAATATATTGAAAGAAAACAGCCGGTCCGGAGAACTTCGTTATAACGGGAGTCCACTGTGATGCAAGAAGGGTATTGCGAAGGTGGTTAGCTGGGTTCCGTTTCATAAAACTTGTCATCAGTGACAACTGCCACATTTCTATGACAAATCTGCTCTCAGCCAATCAGATGCAAGGATTTCAGTAGCTTGTCACATCTATAACAACTTGTCACTGATGACAAGTTCTATGAAACGGGGCCCCTGATGATAAAAGTAGGTGGTCAATGAGTACCGGTAGTAGACTTTACAGTGTATACATTGTTAATGTCTAGACTCTATAAGTAAAGAAACAATAAATACTGCAACCACACTGCATGTGATTTGTTTCTTTTTATGCCTCCACCACGAAGTGCCGACGCGCTGGAGGCATTATGCTTTTGGATGATCCGTCCATCCTTCCGTCCATCCATAATCAATTTTGTGGACAGCACCTATAACATTTGAGTTATCCTATTCCTAATGCAAGGTTGCCCATTAGCACTGGTCCGACGGTCCCTGACCAGTAAAAATCACTGTCGGACCAGTAACTTTTTCAGGAATTTACCAGTGAAAAATGGAAAATCTGGGTACCTACTGGACTGACAGGTTGGACCAGTAAAAGAAATGGGTTAGTGTGCAGCCAGCCCTGCCTAAAAAATTAATGTGAATGAAACTTGGCATAGACACCTGGACCTAGGTCTAGGAACTATTAGCCAGACCAGATGCCGTGAGAAGTGATACCTGTGTACAGGCACATGCTCAAAGGTCAAAGTTAAAGTTTTAAACTTCTTTATTTCCCCACGATATTTCTACATTTTCTTGAAACGGAGTGTATACATGTATTATGAGATAAAGACTCTCCAGTGAAAGTTTTGGGCTGTGGGGCCAAAGGTCAAAGGTTAAGTAAAAATGCTGAAATTTCACTTTTTTCTTCATATAATGCGTCACGCGTTACCCCGGGGTACCGTAGTACCCCGGAATACCACGTTGTGTAGCGCCACCTCACGTCCACTCGAGGACAGCCGCAGAGAAATGCATGCACTAGCTGTGTGTGCATGTACCGGTACATAGTCATTCCCATGCCGCTGCATGTTATACTATGCATGCATGGCACGCTGTGCTAGCAATAGCGTGTGCTTCAGTGCAATGCAGTGCAGTGGCTAACGTGCGCTAGCTCCAGCACTAAAATAATTTCCACTTTTTGGCAACCCAGGGTACAACCTTTTTAAAACGATAAATAATTCAACAAAATGGC
Source organism: Diadema antillarum (assembly GCF_040938485.1). Taxonomy (NCBI): domain Eukaryota; kingdom Metazoa; phylum Echinodermata; class Echinoidea; order Diadematoida; family Diadematidae; genus Diadema; species Diadema antillarum. The sequence goes on from NW_027271532.1 coordinate 2,052,920, forward strand.
TGATTTTTATTTGGTACCCCGGGATACCATTTATGTCATCATATCTTGGAAATGGTTCTAGGTATCTTTGTGAAACTTGGTACATACGCTAGTACTGCCTGACAGTGATTCTCTGAGGAATTTGGGGGTCATGGGGTCAAAGGTTAAGGGTCAAAGGGCAAGTGAATATGCTCATATTCCTGAATACTTGCTCTCTTAAACAATTACAAATTCATTGATCCAATTGAAACTTATTCAAGGAAAATAAACACTCAAGACATTTGTGCCTGTGGCAACACTTGTCATTTAGATTTTTTACCCGTTATGTGAAACTACCATTTCACATTGTCAAGGTGTAGTCTTGACCTGTTGGGAGAACCATGCAATATGGCGCAGGCATGCCAGTCACATAGCAACAATTCTTTTTTTCCCCGTTGATTGAGAAATTTAGTTTTAGTTATATGTACATAGTCTGTACGTTCTTGCGATGCAATTTCTGTTAATATGTCCGTATGTATATAGGGCTAGGTTCCGAGGTCTGCTTACTACTGTAGTGATTAGAACCTTCTACATAAGTAATATTAGACTTACTGACTAGAGGGTGAATTTCTAAATCTGAGTTGAACACAGTCGCAAGTAGAAAAACCTATCTGTAGAGACTATGACCAAAAAAAAAAAAAAAAGCACACACAAAACAAACACAAAACTACTAAATTTACTGCTGTAGGGTTGTCTACTGTTTTTGCAACTACATGTCAAACAGTCTGAGTAATTTCAACACTTGTATGTCAAATTAATTGACAACTTGATAAATTTGCTGATTGCAGTGATACAATGAGACATAGAATTAGTTTTTTAGTACTTTAGGTTCTTTCCCTTTGCAATAAGCAAATTTACCAATTTCTCGCCTGGTTGGACATGTTAAACTATCTATAATATAAATATATCTTTATGGTTAGTTTCCCTTTGTTAACATTTGTTGGAGATGTGACAAGAAGCAATGTTTTGTCATTTTCTTCATTATCCTGGCCTGGGTCAAGTCATAGATTAGCAACATGTCCTTGATGACCATATGTCCTCAAAGCAAGTCACAGAGGAAGTCATTCCCATCAAGTCTTTTATATGTGTATAAACTGCTCGAGGAGTGTACGTGTTTAAAACCACATGGACGATCTGGTTATCTTCTACATCAACATTGACTAATTTACCAACATACAGCTTGTCATGAAGAATCTGTGATTTTCTCTTTGCTTTAAATTGGAAGGGTATTAAAAATTCTTTTTTTTTTCATAATTTTTGTTGTGGCACATGATTATATTTCTTTTTTGTTTTGTTTTATGTGATATGTATGTGTTTGTCGGCAGTGGGGTGGAACACCAGCAGGCTGACTGGGTTGGCATCCATGAGAAGATCTGCCAGCTGTTGATCCCACTTAGAACCACACAAGTCTCCTTTCTGTCTTCAGAAGAGCAGCGCCGGAAGCAGGAGGCAGATATGCTGGAGAGGAGGGTAAGCGTATTTGCCTTACTTGTAATCACTGTACAGATGCCACAGTACTTTTCAAAAAAAGAAAGAAAAAAAAGAGCATTACCAAAATAATCAATAATGAACAGTTTACTTGTAATCTTACTTGTAATCACTGTACAGATGCCAAAGTACTTTTCAAAAAAAGAGCAATACCAAAATAATTAATAACTAGAAAAGCACTCTGAGAGCGCAGACCTCCGCCAAGCATGCAGCTCATTTCCACCACTGATCTTGTTCTTCCGTAGAGATATCAGTGATTTCCACCCACGTACTTATAGCATTGTGTGCTGAAAGCCTTTGTTATACAAATGATGCACAGGATAGAGTGCGTTGTGCATGTTTCACAATTGTAAATACCCTCGAGTGCGCTACATCTCCAATAACGCCATGAAATAATCCTGTGCATCATTTGTTTTATAAAATGGGTCGAAAACTAACAGCATTTTTCATGTACCATTGTGGGTCAATACCAGTCAGCTACATGTAGCACTCGCTCAAGAGTCAAGATGTCCGAAGATGTTCGTCCCAAACATTTACGCACGTCGCACTCGGAAATCCCGCACATATAATTACTGTACGTATAAGGGTATACGTACATGTAATGCACATAAGAAAGGCCGGCAGGCAGCCCGAACTAGAAGTTGTTTACAGGATTGACAGCGCGTATAGTAGCGCGCGACGCACTTGTAACAACTGATTGAGTGCGCACTGCTAGTGTAAACATTGTGACGTCAGGCCATGCATGTTAGTGAGAAATTAATACACGCACACGTGACTCATTTCAGCGCTTCCAATTGGCTACATTCTTGAACCCATTTTATAATATGTCATAAACCCTCAGCTGCACGACGCGCCTCGCCCTAGCAGAAACTAGAGCATGCACTTTAGTGCGCACATGCAAACCTCAAATATGCGCAGCCTGAACTCCCAAGTTCATTGACCCTACCTGCCAAAATATCACAAATCCTTCATAAATTTCCCCAAAATTCTCGGATCACTACGTAAGTATGTAAGTATGTAAGTATGTAAGTATGTAAGGTATCTAAACCTTTCCTGCAAGTTTCATCCAAATCTGTTTTTGAAAACTACTTTTTAAGTTATTTTGCACACGGACAAACTAACTAACTAACTAACAAACAAACAAACAAACAAACGGTAACAAAAACATAACCTCCTCCCTTGGCGGAGGTAATGAACAATGTGTAATGGGTTTCCCATGCCATTATAAATGAAATGACAGAAAATATATATATTTTTTTATCAATTGATGGTTCATTATTTCTGAGATTAGTTCCTTCAAAATGCCCTATAGAACAGGATTTGCAACTCTCAGAAAGAAAAGAGGGAACATGTATGGATTTATACATGGCTGTTAACAAAAAAATGAAAATGTATATTTAGATGGAGAAGACAAGAAAGGCCACAATACTCCAAACACAGCTGTGGAATTCATTGTAAAATCACTTGTAAATGCTGCAAGCTCCTAATACTTTTCCCTCACTCCATGCCAAAAGGGAATTGCTCAATTGTTTTTATTATGTGGTTGAAAGTGATCCAAGAGTGGTCCAATAGTTGATTTTATTAAGCTTTCATAAGATAAGTATGTAAGTAAGTATAAGATGTGTATGTATTCATATGGGAACATTTTGAACTTTGTTGAATACACTGTGTATGATAGTTCTCCAGTAAATGAAGATAGAAAGAAGAGAACACTTTTGTAATAGGCATTGTCTTACCAGGGTAGTTTTGCACTTTCACCGAATTCAAAAACTTCAGCAAAACATACTGTAGAACTTCATTCATCTGGCCTTTTAAACAGTAAAAGTTGCACTTTTGATAATTTGTGATAAAACAGTCTTACAGTATGAACAAGTTCTGAGAAATTATATGTATGCAATCATTCCTTGACTCATGAAATAAACTCTTGTGGAGAACAGTAAGAAAAAAGGTTCTTATGTAAAGAAAATGGCTTCTTTTGAGGAGAAAAGTGTTCTTGACTGTAGCATATAGTGATCTATTTATATCTCTGATTTCCATTCAATGGTCTTTGTCACGTACTAGATAAACATGATTGAGCTAACGAGGACCACTGGACAGAAACTCCTCTTTGAAGGCAAGCATGAGCAGGCTGTGCCAGCAGCAATGCAGACACTTAGGTTCAGCATTGATGTACATGGGCTAGACAGCATAGAGCTTGTACCATCCTACCTCATCCTAGCTGAAGCTAGTATTGGTAAGTTCTGTTAAAATAACTATCCATCAATTGATGTTACATGCATCTGATACAATTTCCATACATAATAACTTTTGAATATGTATGATTTTTTTTTTTCGTGTATATATGTGACTGCATCAGAAACTCACAAGTCCTACAATTCAAAGTTTGGTAGTAGATACAATGTAAATGTACATGTTATTTGAGTCAACGATGTGTTTTGATTCTTTTAGTTTTTGGTGTTTTCTGAAGGAATTAGCTTTCCATGTAAATCTGATCTTTGCAAGCATTAGTGGAAGTGAATGTAGCTTTCATGCCTCGGCCCCAAAGGGTGCTTGAGGCATGCTGTTTGTTACGATTGTCTGTCTATCTGTACATTCCACATCTCATTTTCACAATTTAAGAAAAACTGCATAAATGTATTTTCCTTGAGCATGGCCCAGGTATGCTACATGAGGTGCAGATATGCTGATCAAAACTTTGATTAATTCTAATTATCTGTTTTATTTTCACATGAAAAGAAAGACAGCTAATTTTAATCCTTTTCTTCTTGCGCTGACTACTATCATAAATGCAAAGGATGGAATGAGTAAATCCATGTATACTGTGAAGTCTCAAAGCATCTTTACAGAAATTAAGTGATTATGCGACAAAGCAGTTGTGAATGTTCATTTCCCTCCAGCATCGTATGAGTACTAAGTAGCGTGAGGCACAAACTACTGTTTACCAAGTTCTAAAGGTTGTATGTCTAATGAACCCCTGAAATAGGCAACCGAGGTTTAATGAACATCATTGGGATAAGGCTTGGCCTACATGTGTGAAAAGTTTTATGGACAGACTTATACCAAAAGTTTCAGCCCTGTGTCCAGTTAAGTGTGCTGTTGAGAGTATGTTACTGATGCATCATTTGCAGAATGTTCCCCAGACATGATATACATGTTTGATTAAAACTATATCCTCAGGCCTTCACAAGTTGCAGCAGGCAGAAGAGTACCTGGCCCAAGCCCAGTGGACTGTCCTAAAGACACCAGACTCCAGCCATGCCATTAAGTCAAAGCTGTACAGGAACTGGGGTCTGCTCTATGCTGCCGAGGGCAACTTTGATGAGGCGCTGCGAAACTTAGCAGATGACGTAAGACTTGATTCCATGGACCTATCTCCCTGAGTGATTGCCGTGACTATCTTCTTTTTAAATGCATGTTGTATCATTGTGTCAGGTTGGCCCAAAGCAGCGCTTTACCTGTGCACTCACCCTAGTTTGTACATCCCAAATCTGATCTATCTAGAGTTTAATACTAACTTCACAGCACAAGAATTTCAACCAAACTATTACTTCCTAAGTTTAACTGACACATTATTAAAGGGGAATTCCAGATGATTATCATAATTTCACATCATGTAAATAAATTGTTAGTGCTATGTATAGATTTGTGGAATTATGTTTTTTAAGCAGATAAACCAATACTCTTAAAAACCCAAAACAGGTTACACTGAACAAGGGTGACATGGAAGGTCCACATATTCCAGTACTGTAGCAATGAAATTCCATTACCATACCACTTGCTTAACAGAGTCAGCTGTGTAGAATTTGTGCATACTTTCTTCTTTTGTTTTGCTTCCGTGAGCACCCAATTATGCATTCTTATGTGAAGCTGCTGTGTCATCGGCCTTGTTCACTGTGATTTATTATAAATTTTGAAAATATTCTCTTATGCATTATGTGTCTCTTTGTGTGCTTGGTAATTGTAGATTTTCCATGCATCAGAGCAGTATGGCACCGATGACATCAGCACAGCAGGTGGCTACTTCCATATGGCCAATGTCTTCTTCCGCCAGAACCAGATGGATGTTGCCGACTCACTCTATGCACGAGTGACAGATATCTGGCACAAGCACCTCCTGCGGCTGGTCTCCGCCCGCACCCATCGGGCGGAGACACCTGCTGGTGTGGGAGCTGTTGCTGTGGAACTGAAAAAGGAGAAACCAGAATCTCTAGGTTTGTATTTAACCTGGCTCTGACAGATGAGAGAAACCATTCAATTCTTGTCTTCTGCTTCCTTGCTATGTTGCCAGATGTAAACAATGCTATAGATGAGTCTTTGAAGTTGTTTTTAGCTTGCCTGAACCAAAGGCTCAAGTGAGCAATTGCAATCATGCGTCGTCCAGTGTCAGTTGTGCATCTTGTGTTGACTTTTCACATTTTCAGCTTTTTGACAACCCGTGATTTTGATAACCCTGTGATGGATTTCACCAAACTAGGCAGGTAGCATCCCTAGAGGGATAGGATCTCAATTTGTTCAAATGGGCACCTTGCAACCCTGGAGGGACCCCCAGGGGACCCCAAAGCCCCCTGATAACCTGTTGAGGACGGACTGATTTTGCTACAATACGCATTTTCAGTAGATACTTGCCTGAAGTATACTTGGGACTTGTCCTCAACGGGTTTAATAATAAGAATCTTCGAAAATCTTTTTCTCGAGTACCAAAAATGATAGAGCTAAGTTAGTGTTGTGAGTAAATACATTGGAAATTTCTCTTTCAAGTTTGTTTATAGCGTATTGGCACCCCTCCCCCCCCCCCCCCCCCCCCCCCCCCCCCCCCCCCCCCCCCCCCCCCGTAAAGTTTATATTGTGGTATTAGGGTATCGTTTGGCAACTTGAAGTGTTTCACCAGAGATTTGGCAGGGGAGAGGATGGCTGCTACTTTGAACCCTCATTTACTACTAGTATGTGTTTGTTGCTGTCTCCCTTTAGATGAAGCACAGGAAGCCGAGGCCAAACAAGTGTTGCATTCCATCCATGACATTAGAGAGCAGTCCAGCAGCCAGAATCCTGTGACCACAGCACTCGTCTGCCATGCCCTAGGCATGCTTCACTTTCTCCTGGAGGACATCACAAAGGTGAGAGAAGATGATGGTATCTATATTTGTGACCCTGCAGCACAAAACCAACAAAAAGTCACCAGACGTGGATTTTTAATCGAGGTCAGATTCTGAAAGGACAGACTCTAAGCTTTAAAATGATGTATAAATCAATTCAAATGGACTCCCCTAACCTATCTAAATACTAGAAAGAAAGCACACACTCTGGAAAAGTGTGAACTGAGAAAAGAGGCTCTGAAGTACAGGGCTTATTCAAGCACTTAATCTTTACCAAGCCATGCTAGCTGTGCGATGAATGTGACAAAACACAGGATGTAAACCACCGGAGCAACAACAATGAAGGGATTATCAGATTTAGCTGAAATTGAGCATGTTCTATTAACACATTCTGTCCATGATTAATGCCAACTTTCAAAGCAGTGGCGTTATCCTTTCAAAAGTTATTAGACTTGAAAGTGAAGAGTGTATTTCAAGAAATGAAAAGGTGCCTCTAAGACATACCTGATCATTCTACTCTCCCCCTAAAAAGCGTTGCAGAAAAACTGCTGAAAACACACTTTCCCATTCATGTTATGATCCCAAGCTGAAGAATAATGTAGAATAAGGATAGCTCTTTTAGAAAGCATGAATAACTCCAGATTGACTCGGATGACCCATTTCACCTTTTTTGAGTCATCACGTAAAATCAAGGTGTGCGACTTTTTGTTGGTTTTATGATGCATCAGTACAACCTCCACTTTCAGCTCACTGCTGCCCATTGACAGTCACTATTTGCTTTCCTCACATTCTCCCTGTGTCCCTTCCCTCCTCCATTCTCCTCTTTCTCAGGTCTTCTTTTGCCAAACAAAAATCTTGTCAAGGACTACATACACGTGGTGTTATCCCAAACCCCTCTTCCTCATTTACATCACTATGCAAACTTTCAGACAACACAAAAACTATGTTGTGGTATAAACAATCAAAACCTTGAGATTTCATCAATTAGGAGACCTCATACACTTTTCTGTCTTACATCACCTTGAGGGCCCAATGGAGTATTTGTAATCTGCAGTATTTTGTGTTCAAGAGTGAAGCGAACATAAAGTAGCTTTCGTAAGAGTACATCACTTGGGAGGTCATAAGCATTGAACAGAATTGTTGTTGTAGCTTGGAGTGACAGTCCATTGGGTTGACTTATCACAGCATGCCTATGATACAAACATGCCGACCTGTGCAGTATGTGCTGAAAAGATCTCTTCTCTGTGAATCATGATTGCCATCTTCAAACATGGATCTTGATTTCTATTTTCCCTTCTCTCTGATAGGCCAGGGATCTCACCGACAAGTGTCAGTCACTCATGTCATCTTCTGGAGACGAGGAGAGTGAGCTGAATGGACAAATTGCTGACTTCAGCAACGCACTTGACACCCTTCCCAGCAAGAAGGACCGCAGCATTCTGGGTAGTGCCTACTAGACAAACTACAGCCCAAAGATGTCTGTTCGTTTGGACTAGTGTTCGCAACGGAAGTCTTGTTGGCACTTACACTGGCTGTGTGAAGTCAAAAGCGCGTAATCCATATTTGAAATTTTCATCGCCATATGAATAAAGGATAAAAGAATTGAAGACTCACACTTGTTTGCTGGGTGCTGTTTGGGAAGGACACATTGACATCTTTTGTCATTTCTACTTCAAAATACAACATCATTTCATGTTTTAGCCTTTCAGCACAAATTCTGCAGCCTCTTATGTTCATAAAGGCACTATGTTATGAATAATGAAAAAGTAATGGCAAAATCCATTCAATGGTTTTTGTATAAAGCAGAGATGATGTTGCTGAATTTTGTTGAGATTTGGGAGCCTGTCTATCAGTTTTGACTTTTTTTTTTTTTTTGGGGGGGGGGGTCTGGTTCTATAAAAAAAAATTATGATAAAAAAAAAATTGTTTGATAGTTGTATGAATGCTCCCATGACTCAAGGTGGCTAAGCAGTATCATTTTTGGAATTCACAAAAGTGACCTGTGTATCAGTCTAACTTTGTGCTCTTAAAACAGCACATTTTTTTTTTCTTCACAGAAATAGTGTGAAAACGTATTTTCAGTGTGCTACTTGTGAGTGATGGAACAATACTTTCCATATTTTCTGGATATCTGGAATATTATACCAAGAAAGTCCCTGCATGCATGAAACAATTACCAACAAATGTGAATGTGCAAAAATTTGAATCACATGCATCAGTGTATGGGCTTGTAAGTGAGCCTTTAAAGTAGTTCCAACCTATAAATGCATATAAATATGTCCCCCCAAAAATTACAACGGGGCCCTCCGCAATGATATCTTTAAAGATAGTGAATCAATCTAAATACAAATTCAGGGTATGAAACTATAACTCATTGCCCACATCCTACAGAAAACCCCACTCGATTTGCTTCAGTGGTCATAGAGAAATACGTAATTTTGTAGAGGATGTCGGGAATCTCTTCTGTCCAAGTTCTGTCTATTATTCATACACAAGATCATCAAAATGCTAAACTCGGAAGAATCCGATTCATGATATGCTTTACAATAATCCACATTTCTCTGTGACCGCTTAACCAAATCGAATGGGGATTTCTGCAAAATAGAGCTAAAATTTTATATTTTAAGACCCTGAAGTAGCATTAAAAAAATTTAATCATATTGGGCATTATCAATGCGAAAATCTGATTGTAATTTTTTTTTGGATATACTGCAGTAAGTCGCCCCAAAAATCACAACCAGATTTTCGAATTGATAACATCTCATATGATCAACCTGTCTAAGTGCTACTTCAGGGTCTTAAAATATAACATCTTAGCTCTATTTTGCAGAAAACCCCATTCAATTTGGTTAAGCGGTCACAGAGAAATGTGGATTGTTGTAAAGCATGTCATGAGTCTGATTCTTCCAATTTTAGTAATTCAATGCTCTTGTGTATGAATAATAGACAGAATTTGGACAGAAGAGATTCCTGGCATCCTCTACAAAATTCTGCATTTCTCTTTGACCACTGAAGCAAATTGAATGGGGTTTTCTGTAAGATGTGGGCAATGAGTTATAGTTTCATACCCTGAATTTGTATTTAGATTGATTCACTATTTTTAAAGATATCATTGCAGAGGGCCCCGTTGTAATTTTTTTGGGGGACATACATGTACAGTGTTCTTTTATCACTTAATGGCCATTTCAATGGCAAACCTATGTACTTTAATAATTAAGTCCAATCACTTAGGTGGGACAAAGAAGCCAGACAAACCCAAACAAGCAAAAAAGAAAACACACAGTCATCAATGGTAACTCTATCAGACAGAAGAACAACACACATTGCTCTCTCATGTGAGCACAAAACACAGGCTCATACAGACACAGACACACACAATGTTTCCTACTATTGTATTGTTTGGGCATACCGGTGTGCACAATAGTGCACACACCAGTATTCATCACTGTTAGCTTCCTGGTTTTATGCAAGTGTGGGGGAGGATTAGGCATTGTCTATTGCTCTGCCCAGGGCTTTTGCCAGGAATCTTTACACATATCAATGTGTTTTCACAGAGCATGATACTTGAATATGATTTATCTTTATCTTAGAGTCTGGTTTGTCAATGAAGATGATCAACCAACCTTATTTGTGATGGTAAACAGTTTTCTACAGATAGTACAGATGTTACAGACCCATGTACCAATGCAACTAAAAATTTCAAAATTGCAACCTAAGATATGAAGCTTTCATTGCAAAAGAAAGAAAAAAAAAACTGACACACAATGGAAACAAGGTTACATAACCAGTACAAAAATTAATTAAATGCACCTCATTAAAAAGCTGTGATTAACTTTTCTGGTAACATTGGTTGTAAATGTGGTAAAAGTACAGTGCACTCCCATTATAATGAACACGGTTATAACGATATTACGGTTACAACGAAGTAAAAATTCAGGTCGCAACATTATCCACTCTATGTCTTCTTATTGTTTATTTGTTCGGTTATAACGAAATTTTGATATAACGAAAGTAAACTGCCGGTCCCGAGGACTTCGTTATAACGGGAGTCCACTGTAACTGTACTTTCATGCACTGCTTATGTATTTGATGTCTACATTATAAATCTAGCAATCTTGGTTTTTAGTGTATGACTACTAATGAGCTATTCAAGGCAAAAAGAGATTCTTGTTGATCTGAGGAAAAAATATGACACCAGGATAAGGATTTAAGATGCAAAAATTAGAAAATTTCAAAATGGGTGGTTCTTCAGCGGCAGTTTTCCTTTCACAAATGTGTTAAACAAAACACTAAGTAAACTAAAACTAGTACATGGTTTAAGCGACAGTGCCTATATGAAATATCTGAAAAGGTGGTTACCTGGTAATTAGAATGAATATTATATTGAGGAGCATTTATCATGTCACAAACTCTTACGGGATTGGACAGTGTATAACTAGACAGGATATCATCACTGAATTCATTGTGTGATTTTCAAATCAAATTTGAAAATACATGTATTCATTTGCAATAGTGCTATCATATTCTACACAAACATGGATGCTTTTTAAGGAGGCAAAATGAAGAAATAGACCAATAAAATCACAAGACATGTTTTTTTCTTTACTTGTTAGTCTTTATTGTACACAAATATTTGTATGTAACATGAGTTATAAATCAATTTTGCACATATGTAAATATACTTTTCTTAACGTTGCTAAAAGCAAAATAACAATTGTAAATTTAGCAAAACCCTATAGCCCAATAAAGAAAAAAATATATAATTTATTAGACATTGAGAGTGTGTTTGTGTTGTTACTTTTATTGATTGCACTAATAGCATGACAAAAGCCCAGAGAAGTAACATAAGTATTCTCTCAACAGTCTTTCTTGATTGAATCACATAATGCACCATTTTCTCTTGGAAGTTATGAATAGGTACGAAATCATAGTTTGGACAAGATATCATCCTTCCCTGGTCTCAGATACATGTACTGTGATGTGTGTGTGTGTGTGTGTGTGTGTGTGTGTTCTTTTTTGTGACAGAATATAGATCAAACTTGCTTGTCAATTATCAGACTTTTTAAAACGAAGCTCTTGTCGGCATAAGCCAGACTGTGCTGCCCTTTCTCCATACACACCAAATTTCTGTAGGTAGATAAGATGCTGTACAAAATATAACAGACCACACATACTGGACATTATGCATATTATCAACAATTCATTTTGGTAATACGATGATGTACACTGTATCTTCATATCCTCGTATATTTCTGAATACAACCGCCAACACCTACAAGTTAAATGGAATGCGTATAGCAATAAATGAATAAGAGCATTTTGGTAGCAGCAAGCAGTGGATTGGGATGCCTCCATCTTCACACATGATCACTAGATTCCATTACAAGTGTTTCTCTTCATTTACATTCAGATAAAACTCGATGATCTTGACCATTGACCTGCAGAATGACACTTTCACCCCTTGGCACACTTGGATATATCTTCCAATCTGGTTCTTTTAACTTGACTCTCCTGGCTGACACTATGGCTGAAAATGGCATTCTTAGCCGTAATGGCGCAATCTTTAACTCCATAAATTATTTAATGTCCATTTATTTTTGTCCTTGCTAACAACATAAAGGGGACTCCCATGAAAACAAAGTCCTCAGGATTGGCAGTTTTCTTTCGTCACAAAGTAATTTCACTACATAGCCAAACAATAAAGCATTAAAAGATATATTTGGAGATGATAATATAATGACATGAATTATGACTTAGTTGTGATAAGAATTCCGCCATAACCATGTTTGTTATGACAGGAGTGCACTGTAATTACACCATAACTGAATGTTCCTACGTGAGGTTATGCCTGGAAAGGGGAAAGTACAGTAACTTGTGACCTTGAATATTTCACTCTACCATTATTGTCAATTCATTAATTTCATCCATTCCAGCAAATTACCCTATCAGTGGATATCCATAGCTGAAGTTATGGCTGGAAATTGACATTCTTATTTAAATGTTCAGTGAGCTTGGACCTTCACCACGAGGGATTTCATCCCCCCCCCCCCCCCCCCCAGTACGACGAGCACCTCAAGTACCATGAGAACATTATTTACAATGGAAACTCGATATAAAGAGATCTGATTTAACAAAATGCCTGATATAACAAACTAAATTCTCCAGTTCCAATGAATTCCTATTTCCTTTGTTTTGTATTGTTTATTGACTACTGATATAACAAAATATCTAATATAAAGAACAAATTGTCTTGGTCCCAAGGCTCTTGTTATACTGAGTTTCCACTGTATAACGAGAACTATGGCAAATGAACCCATGCGTGGATTGATAAACCAAAAACATCGGCATTCTGTCAGTAATGCATTTTTGGTCCTACGAAAGTGTCATGCCTTCTGCACAACAGCTACACAAAAAGAAGGAACTGAAGCCAAAACAAAAACAACAATAGAATAAAAAGAAAATCAACAGTAAAAGAAAGTGATCAAGACCTACTAAGTCGAATATTGTTTTGGCAAACAGCCAGGAATGTTTGGCACAATAATGGTCTCCTTGGTCATGTGAAGAAATGTACAATGCAATGTGTGCAAGTACAGTCTTGACGTGAAAAAACTGAGACCCGAATTTTGACAATCAAGGTACGAACACATTCATATGTTAATGAAAAATACCTGTAATCAATCAAGCATTTCCTAAGATCATGTTGGTGAACCTTTGTAGCATTTTTTTAAAGCACTTGATCTACATCATGAAAGAGGGACATGAGAACTTTGTGTTAACCATGAGAGAGAGAAAAAAAACCCAAACAAACAAAACCCAGTCAGTTTCTCCACTTGTAATGTGATGTTATCTGCTAAACTAGGTATACATAATACCTCATATCATTTACACCTACCTTTAGGTATTGACATGCATAGACATTAACATATGCTATGAGCTTGAAGCAATGAAGTATTATCATGATTTAAATAAAATTGGAATGGGACATAAATGCACAATAATGTAATTAAATGGGAAATGCAGTGAACAAAGCATTGACCTTTTCCCAAAATTCTTTGACAATCAAGATCATCAGAGAGGTAGATAATGGAGTCTTACATTGGAAAAAAAAAATACATTTAACTCAATTACAAAAATACTTTTGCCATTATAATTGCACAAAACTCAGTACAATGTATTGAGATTTCTAATTTTCTACTGCCACATTTACCAGATGTTCAGTGTTGTCTGCGATAGTTATGCAGAGAGAGTGTCCCCCTGTTCAGACGCAAGCCAGTTTATACCAAAACTCAATAAAGAAACGACGTATAAAGAATCATCGTATAGCCGACAGACCATTCAGACGCTAATTTCGACCATTCCGGAAAAACGTCGTATAGATGTGCAGTTTCTCACGGCGCATGTTGTTATGGTCATGAGTGACAGGTACAAGGTCACCTTTCGTTCTCGCTCCCATTTAGCCCCGCCCATTTATACCGTTCTATGCTCACCATACGTTCAGACGCACAATGGACACGTTGGAATGCTGATTCGTTATCGAATTCTAGTTCGAAACGATGCTCTAACCATCGTTTTGCTATACGTCGTTTCGTTATACGTCGTTTCGTTAGTCAGCATTCAGACGTATAAATTCATCGTATAGCTATACCGTTTTGGTATAGCTATACCATTCTAGTATAATTTTTTATTTTTTGCGTCTGAATGCCCTGTGTGTGTCTGTCATGTTGAGGCAGCTTATTCCAAGTTTGATTCTACAAAATACATTCTCTCTCTGCATGATGACTTTAATACTGACTGTAAATGGTAAATTTTGTGGCAGCTGTAGAAGGCATGTTGTTGCCATAGTACATGTATTTCTAAATTGATCGAATGCTAGACATTCCTTGCGAAGCAGGGAATGGGTGCAACTGCACCTCTGCTTGCATAGTACAGTTGTAGTTCCTTCTTTTTATTTTGATAAAAGATTTCAATTATTTTGCTATTTACAATAAAGAACACATCAAAATCTCTACTAAATTTATCACTTTACGACTACAAGGTCTTTGCAAGACATGGACTGAATGTCATAGGAAAGAATCTTCATATGTACAACTCTTCTGTAAAACAAATATGCTACACAAACATGTACAGGTACTTTGGATTTGTACATCCAAAGGATGAAGCTACAAAATTATGTCTATGTTGGCTGTCTATTAAGGCATTATATAAAATAAACCAACTGCTAAATAAAGCAAGAACACATGCTTTTCCAGCATAAAAATTAATATGTGAGCTGGATGAGAAGGAACCACCATATAACATTGATTTTTTTTTTCACATTTTCAAAGAAAAATCTATCCATGAAAATGAATTGACCACTAAGCTTATCTGCCAACCTATTACACCTTGCTGCGCCTCATGCACAAACAATGCCCTTGTGCTCTAAAGCACCTCAGATCACTACCTTACCTGCAGATTAATACACATTCACATGTGACACAAGGCACTTTAAAGCATTCTTCATTCTTGTTTTGGTTGTCTCTGGAAAGCATTTTGAAAATCAAAAACAAATTCTGCAAAAATAATTCCCATGACAAAAGTAACATACATATTACACTAGTACTTCCATCTACTTATATTGACCTTTATCTTCCATACTGCATGCAAAAAAAAAAAGGAAAAAGGAATGAGATGGATGTATTATATTTATGCCTTTTCCACACAGTAATGTTGAAGATATTTAGCGTTTACTTTTTTATATAAATGCGGAGTATTTCTTGCTACCATCACAACTTTACAATGACTTGAAGCAGCTGAATAACACTTTGTAAAGATCACTATGATCATACCAAGTTGAAGAGAGAGAGAGAAGTCAATGAAATTTACCCTTTTACGTGGTGATCCTTGAATATATGTAATCACCATGGATATTCAATAAGACTCAAATCAACAAAACTCCAGATTTGACAGTTATTTTTCTCCCCGGCAAACTGACAACCACATCATCTCCCATAATGCATCCAATTTGATGATTTATTTCAAATTGTTCAGAATCAGTACACTAGTATATATCTTCATAATCAGCGATAATCAATGTCAAAAATTTTTTTCCCCAGTAATATGTACCAAAGATTATTAGATGAGATTATTTCTAGATATATAGATGATAACCTTCCATTCCTGAGAGCAAGTTGATGGGAAATTATTGACTTGGTGTATTGTTGAGCTGCCTAGCTGTAATATTATACCTTTACCCCATGACTTATACCAACTTTTAGGGATATTCAACATGGATATTCAATAAGACTTCATATGACGTGGCAGATATCTCTTGATTTTGAGCTTGATATGGTCAGGATCAAAGGCCAACATTAAATTTGAAAGTTACGTGATTCATAAGAAACTGCCAGAAACAAGGACTAGACTTACTATCTCTTAGGAGGTGCGACACATGAACGACCACAGATTGGATTTTGAGATTGTCATCTCTGAAGACCAAAGGTCAAGGGATAAGGTGAAGCAAGTGAAAGACTTAGGAAGCATGAGCCATCAGCTGAGTGGAAAATTTCAAGCAGCTACATATAAGAGCATATATACACATGTTAAAATAGTAAGTTATATGAAGTACAGAGTGTAAAGCGGGAAGATTCCCATTGACATTGTGATGGAAATTGGTTCTTAACTAAAACAAAACGATTTCTAGTAGAACGTCACACTTGATTTCAAAATAACAAAAATCCAGATTTGACTGTTACTTTTCTCTGCCAACAAACTGACGGCTGATCGTCTCCCAAAATACATCCAATTGGATGATTTATTTTAAATTGCTCAGAATCCCTACATTAGTAAATATCTTCATAATCAGCAATAATCAATGTCAAAAAGTGTTTTTTTTCTTTAATATGTACCAAAAATTATCAGATGGGATTATTTCTCGATATATGACTAATAACCTTTCATTCCTAAGAGCAACAAAAGATTGATTTTGTGTACTGTTGAGTTGCCTAACTGTAATATCACACCTTTACCCCATGACTTATACTATCTTTTAGTATTTCATCTATGCAATATTCATACAATTCTCGAAGAACATGTGTCATCACTGAACTCATCATAACTCTACCTAACACCATGGATGGGTAACACACACAGGCATATATATGTATATAATATATCCTTACACACACACACACACACAGCATAAAACTGTAGATTTGTTTGTCCATGTCCTCAAATGTTAATCGCAGTTTGAACCAAGACACAGATATGCATAGCAGTATTTTTGATGTATGAACTGCTAAGTTAACTATGTAATGTTAAAAAAAGAAATTAAAATATTTACAGCAGTATGCTACCTGAATGCTGAGAATCAAACATTATAGGCTTTTGTTGCTAGTCAATCCCTCGATTGCTGGAGTCCCTTTAATTTCCATGAGCTGAGGGGAAGGTCTTGGAGTCGAAGAATGCGTCGTCTGTACATCCAATACCACACAAAGCCAATGACAACACAGATCGCTGACTCTATGTAGTAGCCATCAACGTCTGTAATGCACTTCCCTCCTGCACCTGTGCAAGCCTGCAAAAGTTATAATGTGCTGCTGTTTACATTGACTGCTGTGTATTTTTTTCAGAACCAGATTGAGGAGCACACATTTAGAAAGGTGATGAAAGTTACTTCATATGAAATGTTCTGACAAGGCAAATGCCAAGCAATGCCTCATTGTTCATTGAACTTTTGACCTTTGGCCTTGTCTAACATGACCAATATCTTAAAGGGACTGCACAGTACTGGTTGAGGTAGGGATTCATGTTCTGAACATTCCTAAGTGAGATAATGAAAAGCCTCTTATGAAATATGAAAGAGCATGTAATTTTAAGAAGGATTTAACGTTTATTTGATGAAAATTGGTTTTCAAATGGCTAAGATATCCAAAAAAGTGCTAATAATAAAAGGCGACATGCCCCAACTTTATTAGTATCTCTTTGTTTCACCTTGTTTTTGGATATCTCAGCCATTTCAAAACCGATTTTCATCGAATAAACTTTTGATACCCCTTAGAACCGCATGCTCTTTGACATCTCATAGAGTGGTTTCTGAGTATCTCACAAAACGTTAAAAGCTAAATCTTCACCTCGACCAGAACTGTACACACCCTTTAACTTGACTGGCATCTTTAGGTGGTGAATATGTGGTGTAAACTTGGTGGTTATAGCTAAAAGCCATGGAAAGTTATTGAGAGTACACCACGAAATGTTTTATACAGTGCTAATCTGGTAAAGTTCATGGACCTTTGACCTTGTCAGACTTCACATCTTTAGATGATGTACAGAGCTGCCAACCTTTGGAAGCACGAATCCCTACTCAGCAGCTCCAAAATCCGTATTTTTCCACCAGAATCCATATTTTTTCCATCTCCCTCTTTTTGCTTTTTTGAATTAAACTCGTCGACTTATGAGCCCTACATGCTCTAAACATAACATTACGACACATGCCGAAGAATCGAGCTGGTCATCAGCACGATAAAGAATCCAAACGACGCAATGTTCAGCGTTGATTGATTGCTTTCTCGCAATGCATGTGTACAAGTGCATGTATGTACCTCCAGAAACTTGCTGGGCTGGTTATGGAAGCTTCCACTATCTAGCAGGGGAGGGGGAATGCTTTCATCTTCTCAAGAAAGCTTCTGTGTGAGCGAATGCAAAACTCTTTTCGGTGTTTCCAACTATTGTTTACTATAAAACATAATCATGCGTTGTTTTCAGGCTTTTTCATTTTACTGGATTTTAAACATCACTATTTTCCGAAGTATTCCAATTTCTTTTACCCTGACTGGAATCGGAAAGTCTGCTATAACGATGATCGCAAAATGCCGCGCTGTCTGTAGTTGCGCCAATGTGCAAACATGTGGTTTCACTTTCAAGTTTAAAGGAATGCGCCATGTGCTCCTGCCTAAGAGGTTACTGCAAGTTCGATGGATCGAATGCGCCATAGCTGAGCTGAATGGCTTGTTTACGGTAAACATGCAGTTTACATTCGATACGAAGAAGTCATTACGTCTTTCACGAGGAAAAACATACAAAACAAACAAACAAAAAACACCTACGAACAAATGTTGACAGCCAAAACTTTGAAAAGTAATAAGCAGTTATGATGAGCGTAAACTGAAATTGTCATGATTTTGCTGTCTAACCAGGTGATGACTGCATCTCAATGGACCTACTCGTAGTGAATTTGTCTGGGCATACGAGACCTTTTAAGTATTTCTGTGATTGCATTTTTAATTGACTGACTAATCGATCCTTTTTCTACTGTTCAGACATAAGATATTCGATTAAGTACACTATATTCGACTGTTTGATGTTTCCTTCTATGCACCAAAAGAAAGGCTATAGAATCACGATATCTTTGCAATGATTCCTTTAATTCAACTAATGAGCTGGTTCTTCGATCGATATTTCCAGGATATTTACACGCTGTTTATTCCAGTGCGCGCATTCTTTCGTCTGGCACGCACCTGGGTGTGGCACCTGCTTTTGTGGAAATTTCCACAAGAGGAGAGGGGTGGGTGTCATGTTTCTTCCAGCCGAAGAGACTGCATGTATTCAGTATCTCACAATCTCTTCGCTCTAATTTATTGTCATTCGTGCTTTCCCCTTATTCTTTGCTGATATCCAACATTTAGATTTAACTTTACGGACCGGGGCGCGCCGGGGAGAGGCGGGGAAGCCTACCGCATGGATGTAGTGCTTACTGCATAGGCGATAGGGCATTATCGGAATTTCCAAAATCCGTAATTTTTAGGTGACATTCCGAACTCCCGTAATCGTGGTTATTTCCCGTAACAATTACGGGAAATCCGTAATAGTTGGCAGCTCTGGATGTACCTATGGTAAAAGTAACGATAAAGGTCACTGACCCATTGATCTTTGAACTTTATTATATTGAGAAAAATAAAATGAATGTAATTGCGATGAGAAATGGGTAGAGAGAGAGGAAAAAGAGAAACTCAAGGAGACAGTGTGAATGCCAACTTTTATATATTTCATAGTCACCAAATGGGAATCTTATTTCTATCAAAATTTAGGGATACGCCGTGTATTCAATACAGTAGACTTCCATTATAACAAAGTCAGCAGTCGGCAGTCAGGACTGGCAGTTTTCTTTCGTTAGATTGAAATTTCATTATAACTGAACAAATAAGCAATAAAAAACATATTGAGTGGATGGTGTTGCGGTCTATATTTTTATTTTGTTGACTTGTACGCAGAATTTCGTTATAACTGTGTTTGTTATAATGGGAGTGCACTGTGTTATTATTTAATGATACTTTGTCATACACACCTCAACTTCAGCTTGGACATCACAGTCAAGTCCCTCCTCACTGCCCCCTAGACAAGATTTCCATGTCAGGTTGTCAACCAGCCACAGGGCAACAGTTGGGGGCCAGTTGCCCCCTAGGTTGGATAGAGTGTTCAGGAGGGTCATATACGTACCCCCCATCACTGGGTCAGAGATACGGGCGGTGAAGGCCATGGAGGAGACGAACATACAGTAGAGGGCCACCTGTTGGTTATAGACACACCACATGAGCATTATTCTTGTCACATCTTGTAGTTTTTTGGAATTATATCTGGTAAATAAAACTTTTGATTTCTGGGTTATGTTTTGTTTTATTTCATTTTATTTTACTTTATTTATTTTATTTATTTTATTCTATTTTACTTTATTCATTTTATTTATTTTATTCTATCTTACTTTATTTATTTCATTTATTTTATTCTATTTTACTTTATTTTACTTTATTTAACCTTATCTTATTTCATTCTGTTTTGTTATGTTTTATTTCTTTTCATTTTCCAGCACACGTTAGTGGGTCAACAAATGCTAGCAGCCTTCACGATACATTGTGATAAATACATATCCTGGTGGTGGGGATGGGGCTTTTTGTCCAGCTGAGATCTACATCCATAATTTGAATGGGCACAGATTGAGAAATTCTTCTACCATTCTGTTTGGATCCACTGCCACACACTTCTTGACAGTCCATGCCCAACAGTGGCTACAGAAGCAACTCAAATCCAAACTATGGATAAACTGACTCTTATATTTATTGTTTGATATTTCTCTCACACATGACGCAAATCTCTCGTTTGAAGAGGCTACACCCCAGTAAATAATGCCAGTGCATATCTTGGCAATCAATGACTTAAAGTCAAAGATATAAAACACCTGTTTCTTGACCCCGGCCTAATCTAAGCATCAGTCATCGCCACAGCGCCACAGGAGGGGGGGGGGGGGGGGGGGGGGGGGCACCGCGAGAGGAGGAGATTGTTTTGGTTTTGGCATGGGCCATGTAGCTCCATGGTGCGTGTGTGTGTGTACGTGTGTGTGTGTGAGTGTAGACATTCAGCGTATGCAGACAGAGCATGCCTGTACTGTAGTGACCGGAACTATTGTCATTCCATTTTGCTCTCCCCTTCTCCCTCCCCCATCTCTCCCCCCTCTCCCTCCCTCTCTCCTTCTCTCGCTCTCCCTCTCTCTATCTCTCTCTCTCTCCCTCTCTCTCTCTTTCTCAATGATCCAGTCAGCAGGCTGATTGTAACCAGGGAGGTAGTCTCAGCTCCCCATTGTAACTCACTGCCAAATAGCACATTGTCAGCACCGGCAAACTGGCAATGCTCTCCTTCTTATTCCTGTATTTTCGTTATTTACGGGTCAATTTTTTTCGTTCGAAATGTAAAATGGATGACCATAGAATTTCTCAATAGAATATAAAATTGAAAACTTTAGAAAGGATAGAGAAAATTGAGTTCACTTTGAATGGTCTGCCACAGGCAGATATCCTTATCATGCTCTTACGTAATACGACAGCTGCTTTCTCAACGATCCAGTCAGCAGGCTGATTGTAACCAGGGAGTAGTCTCACCTCCCCGTTGTAACTCACTGCCAAATAGCACCGGCAAACTGGCAATGCTCTCCTTCTTATTCCTGTATTTTCGTTATTTACGGGTCAATTTTTTTCGTTTGAAATGTAAAATGGATGACCATAGAATTTCTCAATAGAATATAAAATTGAAAACTTTAAAAAGGATAGAGAAAATTGAGTTCACCTTGAATGGTCTGCCACAGGCAGATATCCTTATCATGCTCTTACGTAATACGACAGCTGCTGGAGTCATCAAACCCTGGCTTGGCCTCCAGGTTTGTCACGCCTGAGCAGAAGGTTTATTTGCAATGAACAAGTACTTCGACTCCCAACTCCCAAACGACAAATATACGCACCCCACTTTGGGTATACCTCAGTTGGGGACTCGCCTCAAACGAAGGATTGACGGCATGAGAAACAAAATACTACATCTTCCCCTTTGGTAGTCAAGGCATCTAAAAAAAAAGAAAAAAAAACCATGTTCTGATGACATCAAATCTAATCTCTAGTGTGGTGGATGCATCATATCAGTATTATGAAAGTGGTAAACTGACTGATGCCAAATTACAAGGGTTTAGTTGTGGACGTGCATTGCTAGTCTTGAGTCAAACGTACCTGATGAAAGGCATAGCTGACTATGAGAAGTCCATAGTAATATGTAGGAAATGTTCCATCTGGTAGCTTCATAGACGGGGTAATCCACACCAACCAGGCAAACTCCAAACCCATAAGTAACCTGAGGGTAAGAGATGGATAGATTGATAAACAGATTTGCATACACATACTAAAATCAAATAGTCAGATGGACTCTTGGAAGTTGGCGGTGAAATAATGTCAGAAGAGGGAGAGGGAAGGCAACAAACTTACTTCCATGGACACAGAAAGACATAACAGTAAAATGCAAGCACACACTTTAGCAATGAGTAGAACTAGCAATATAGATATAGAAACCATCCAAAATCACTGCCAGCAGAAATAAATATCATTACAGATTAAACAGGAACTCCGGACCAGCTACAAGTTATTGCATCTGATTGACAACCATCCTTCAGTGACGTATTATAAGCACTGGTTATTTAGTGTGTTAGTGGTAGCGATTACAATGAAAACTTGATGCAAGAATTCATTCATTTGAATAAATACACAATATTTGTATTTGCCCCACTTTTGTACATCAGCATATGGCCTTTCCTATGCATCTTGTCTGAGATTCCCCCTCCCTCCTCTCCCCCCCCCCCCATGACCAGTTAAGATTCTACAATGCATTATTTCAACCCTTTTTAAAAACACCTATTGTCTTTCTATTGTTCCTGATCTTCTTTGCTGCATTCCCCCCTGTACCTCTATCCTTCACAGGTTGCCCATTCATTAGCTTTGGTGATCATCACTGACCCTACTGTTCCTTTTTGTTTGCTCCCTCCCATCCCTTTAATCCCCCCTTTCATACCTGATTGGCTTCCTGCTAATGACACTCAACACATCACTTTTGTTTCCTTTGTTCCATGTCCCCAGCCCTTCCAAGATAGTGCATGGTACAGTTGATAAATGTCTCTGGTCCATGTAAGTGTCTGCTGACTTTTTCTGTTTGTCATTATGCCACTGATGAAGATTCTGCTGGGATTCAAAGCTCAGGCCCCTTTGTCTCAATTTTACTCGACTGTCTTACTGTTATTGGCTAAGTTTTCAGCAGCTTATTTCCCCCTTTTTTAATGGAGAATTCTCTTCACACTTTCTTGTGAACTTCCTATACTATAATACTCGAAGTTGTTGTTGTTGTCGCGGCCTTATGTATTTCCTGTTTTATTTCGGCGTTGCTGGTTTCTCTATCTCCTCCCGAGCCGTCGGCTCCGGGAAGTTGCGACCGGTGCCGTCGGCCGCAAGAGAGTATCCTACATCGAATGGCGTGGGTTTCGTCCCCTCTCCGCCTCCGTGTCGACGTCGAGGACGAAAAAGAAAAATTAATTAGCTACATGCATAATGCATTTTTGTGCGTGACGAAAGAGCCGAGCGTTTCAATATTCACGGAACCTGCGCTGGCCTCCTGCTTTCTCGATCTTCCATCTTTTAGCTTGCAGAGACACTGGGGGATACTAAAGATGATGGTGCAGCGAAATCTCTGACATCTTCCGGCGGACGCGCACGCACACACACAATGTACCTCGCAGAACTCTATACACACTCTACACTGTGTGTATATAGTTCTGTGATGTACCTTTGCCTCCGCCTGTTACGTGTACTGAATGTATTGACGATGGTTTCACGAATCTGTGTGTGCGTGACATGGACTACAAGGGCATTTACGTACAGTTCGCCA
Source organism: Diadema antillarum (assembly GCF_040938485.1). Taxonomy (NCBI): domain Eukaryota; kingdom Metazoa; phylum Echinodermata; class Echinoidea; order Diadematoida; family Diadematidae; genus Diadema; species Diadema antillarum. Next base: position 2,076,736 of record NW_027271532.1, read on the forward strand.
TTATTGGCGTCCCCAAATGAAAACAACGAACGTTGGTTATGTAATTGTATTTTGCACAACTGCAGAATACTATATGCAGCTCAGGTACGTCATTTAGTTTGCTCGCCGTTTGCTCTCAAGTCCGGTGTCATTGTACGCAGACTGTTTAGGACGCGGCTAAATATATTTGCCGATCGTACCCTTACATATCAGATTACACGCGCAGCTGTGTCCATTCGTTTACTGCAGAGCTGCTGTAATCATACATATTCATAAGATGAGCGGACGTAGAGGAAAACCTCGCTTTGCCGACCGCCTATTTTCAAAATTGCAAGTGGAAATAGAATGTGTGGTTCTATGGTCTATCAAACCAAGTTTTGGTGACAAAAAAGAGGGAGCAAATGAAGACGAATGCAGTGATGTATATATTCTTCTTTCTTCCATAACATGGGAAAAATATTAAAGAAAAAAAAATACGAGGTCGTGAGAACCTACTCCCACGGGTGCCTATTAAACCTGATGACTATGATCTCCCCCTCCCCAAATAATAACAATGATGATAATGATAATAATAATAATAATAATAATAATAATAATGATAAGGATAATGATAATAATGATATAAATAACAATAATAGGAGCAATAATTGTAGGCCTAATATTAATTATGATAATGTACAATCTGAAGCAGATGTAGTTCTATATTGATATGATATATCAAGCCAAGTTTTGGTGATTAAAAACAACAAGGAGGGAGCAAAATTATGAAGACGAAAATATCTTATTTTTCTCACATAACATGGGGAAAAGAAACATGAAAAAAAAAACACAAAACAAACCGAGGCCTTGAGACCAGCCGTGGATTCCCGCGGGTGCCCGCGTGGATGCAAGAGCAGGGGGTAATCAAAGTCATAGTGTTAATATCTTCCCGTTTCAACGGGAACAACCTGTGGGCAGAACTTTCGGGGAATCTCATTTGCGTTTTTGGTAATTTTTCCCTGAATGTTTTTGTTTTTTTGCCCTGCGGAGGTGGAAATGTGTGTGTGCGTGAGGGGGGGGGGGGGGAGGGGGTGAGGGGCAACAAGACAACTGTTGGACTTCAACGGGTGCAAATAACCCCTCGAAACTCAAGTTCTATAATAAAAGCAAGTAGTGGCGGGAATGATCCCTACCAATGGACCGGATCGCCTGGCATATACTACAAAAATGTATTATAAAATTTCTGGGAAGGGTGGTCATTTAGAAGACAGCACAATTAACGAAAGAATGAGAAGACTTTTCTTTTTATTTCTTCAATAAAAATGTGCAAAATCGTATTATGAGAAAAAAAAATAAAACCCCTCAGACCCGTGGATTTCCACGGGTGCTGCTAGTTCTTTATATAATTATGCTACTGAGACAGCTTGTGCCAGCCTTCTTATCAAGCAATGATGACACTTGGGTTTTATGAAACTTTGAAAATCATAACTTTTGAACAGATGGTCAGATTTTCCTAAAACTTCAGGAGTATGATCTACTACTATCCTGCATTCACTGCATTTTTCAGACGTTTGGGGGTTCCAGTCTTTCATCCATCAATATGTGCCACTAGCAGAGTTTTGCATCAGTATTTCTGTTTTCATTTTCTTTATTTTCTATAGTATTGTTTATCCTTGTAGGTTACTTCACTCAACAGCAGTGCAGATGTCCATGGAAGGGGCCTCAAGACTGTTTATAAACATGTCCACATTGGTTGCATCTGCTCACCTGAATGGCATCGCATTGAGGTTTATGTTGAGGGGCCTGGAGCCTGCAGTGTACTTGCTGATTACCCATGGAAGGATAATTTGGAGTGGCACTAGTGGAACTCCTAGGAGGGCCAGTCGCTCCTTAGGAACTCCCTCCTCAATGAGCTTCAAGGCAGTTATAGAATCTGCAGCTGCAAAGCCAATCTAGAGAAAAGTTACCAAAATCACAAGAATGAGGTCTAGAGATAATTATAATGCAGTGACAGATATATAGCTGAGAAAGAAATACACTGTAGAACAAAACTTGTGAAAGTGTGTGTCTAATCTCTGCCACATACATCCAACACAAAATTAACATCACATCTTTTAATTTCTCATGTATGTATCAGAGCCAGAGAAAATAAAATTTGTAACACTATTGTGCTTTATAAAAGGCTCTCACTAGCACACACAGTGACTAAAATCAGCAACAACTGATATTACAACAAGTAAAGGATTTTTGACAGAATCCATTTGTACTTCCATTACAGGAAACACAGTCGTGAAAGAATTAATATACCTGTAGTGATAGTCTTCTCTTGGTACAACACCATTTAACAGTCATTTAAGATGCTGATCCTCAACCAACAAGCTCAAAGAAAAAAACAAAATTACCTTGCCTGTCAGAAGAATTCCCATGTAAGACATGACAACAGGCAATTGCACAATGCGATACAACTGACGATATGCTGCAACTATACTCATATCTGAATCCTGATGACTGTCCGTCTCCTTTTTGAGAACTGCAACTAGAGTTGTGGTGATGAAGAATACTATTCCCCAGAAGAACAAGAAATCTGAGAATAAATATGAACAGGGATGGATTTAGAACGGCAGGCCAACTGACAAATTCCTTCACAGGCACAGAGTAGAAAAGCCAGGGTGAAAAAAAAAAAACAAGGAAAGTTCCCCCCCCCCCCCCAAAAAAAAAATAAATAAATAAATTAAAAAAAAAAAAAAAAAATGTCCACTCTACTCTAGCATACAAAATTGCATAGCTGGTTTAAAACACTTATGAAAGGTCTTGGATTGTACACCATAATATATATGTTTGCATACGATGTAATCCCTATGATAAACTGCACACTGATAGGAAGCCATCAAACCTTTTCTATGCCTAATAATTTCTAGAGTGTAAGCTGCATCAATTCTCAGACACAATCACATGGTGAGTCAGTATTTTATTAATGTTCCTGCACAATTTGAAATTATTCAGATAAATATACACCTTTCTCTTTTTTTATGACAAGTTTCTGAAAGTCTGGTCACATAAGCTCTATCTTGCATATTTTTCACAGAAGAATAGGAGGTTCAAATCATTCAGAGTTTGCTGTTCGTTTTTTTTTTTAAAACTAATAACATAGTGAGACAAACAGAAGAATAATCTTGCATGGGGAATCTCACCTTTCATTGTAGAGCTAATATTTGATTGTATCAACAACAACAAATAAATAAATAAAAATGCAGGAGATATTAGAGACAATCTGGAACATATACTTGATAGTAAATGAAAAAATACCTTGTAGTGTCATAATTCCATGGGGTAGTGGCTCAGAACGCAAATACTTATTACAAAAGTCAGCAGACTCCAAGGCCATAAACAGAATATTTCCAATGAAGTAACCAGCAGTCTGGCCAACTGTATTACATGTTGATGCATATCCAACATTGCCTGGTGACAGCATAGTAAGGGCCCAACCATCCACAGCTATATCCTGTGTTGCTGCCAGAAAATTTAGTATGAAGAAGAGAAGAGTCAGCATAGGTACATTCGGGCCACTGCCATTTACACCAGTATCCCCGAGCAGGCCACTGACCTGGCTTGACAGTATGATCATGAAGAGGCCAATGAGGTACTGGCTAGGTACAAGCCAAGACTTGCGCCGACCAACGTTGCCGATGAACACTGCATCAACGATGGGTGCCCAGAGGAGCTTAATGCTGAAGGGCCAGTAAACAAAGCTGAACACAGCCTGCTCCTTGTAGCTGATGTTGCGGCTCTGGAGGAGGAGGGGGATGCTTCCAGCCAGGCCCAGCGGTATCCCCTGGAGGACGTAGAGGAAGAGGAGGAGGAGAATACTTCCCCTGTCCCGATCCAGATTGCTGCACCCAGCATGGTGGGATGAGTTCTCATCATGATTTGATGTCGATGAATTGATTGTGTATTCAGAACTTTCCCTCATATGACTTGAACTTTGATCATTCACAATTGAATCACTGCCTGGCTTCTTTGCTCCTCTCCTCTTTGGAGACGACATATTAGAATGCTTTCTTTCCTTCTTATGTTTTGTTTTGTTTGTAAACCACAACTTTTTTGGTCAATCACAGATAAATCTATCTATAATTGCATTGGTGATTGCACTTTCAAAACTGGACAGGCAAATCAGTGACTGTTTCCATACAACCATATAATATCTGCATCTGGTCATTCAATAGGCTTCCCTAATATTTGTTCGAGTCCGGTGTTGAGTGTAGTGTCAATCTGGAGAGAGACAGAGAGAGAGAGAGAATGGGATACACATTAAGACATCTATGAGTAGGCCTACATGACAACAGAATACCAATGTTCTTTCATCTATTCCACAAGTCAACCCATCTCAAGATATAATAAAGGAGTAGTCTTTTTGAAGAGGCCCTTAAATTCTAGCTTTCCTATGTTTCAGCTTTGAATGTTTGTGCCTGGCAAACACTAAACAGCATACAGAACAGAAATCTCATGTAGCTACAGACTGATAAATCTGCCCCCTGTTTGGTGGCCTCTTCTTAACTGTATGGTCGGTAATATGGTCAGTGTAGTGGCAGTGCGAATAAACCCTACCTACACCACACAATTAATTTCTGCATTTTACCTAACTATACACAGCCCAGTCGCTGTATAAATAGCGACAGGGCTGTACCAGAATGGCCCACAACACAAAGAGAGCTCAGTGATCACTTTACGATCGCTTTGAGTTTTGATACTTGACATTATTTTTTGTCACCTCAAACTCGGTACATGTAATCTTCATTAATGACACTACATAGCTATGTTATCAATATTGACATACACATTTCACAACTTATTGAAAATGAAGATTTTATGCAGCATGTGCAAACGGTACATCTGATAATCAGGAGTTTAAAGGCCACGCTGTCCACCATGCTGCTACCAAAGAATGCACGCACGCGTACGCATAATTTGCTTTTGTTGAGTGGTCAACGCGCCATTTTGAATTCTGCAACGATGAACCCCGATGGTCAGGGATTGCGCTAGAAAGTGCCATTTTTTTGTTCAATGGACTTATCGTGAGGGCCCTCTATGGACTTATATACCTTCTGCACCTATAAGCATGCACTTTACGCGAGTAACGTACAAATGTCTATATGTACCGTACTTATGGGTAAACTCGGCCTAGCGGGTGAAGTCGGCCCCCAGCGCGCACAGTACAACTACTTGTAATGCGCGCGCTGGGGGCCGACTTTACCCGCTAGGCCGAGTTTACCCATAACTACGGTATAAGAAATGTATAAATTGTATTTGTAATAAGTTTTGTAGTTGTGTTGTGGTTCCCCACTTTGATGGCGAGGCCCCGTCTGTCTGACGCTGCGAAGCACAGCGTCTGGTCGGGCTACACTTTAATTAAATTACTTAGTTATTACCTACGTTAGATGTCCTACTACTACCTAGTGTACTACTCCTACCACTACTCCTAGACACACGACTAGGATAGGAATAGTGTTGTGTATTGGCATGCTAGGCGCCATTTAAGATCGTTTAAGTTGCCATGTGTTGTGACATTGTGGAGAGGTACAGATTCAAACATACAATTACGCTGTTAAAGTCATCGACGAAATAAAGGAGTTGTGGAGTCCAATAATATGCAGTTGAAGTGTTTATTTCTGAGTCCCGAAACTCAGACAGCAAAATAGCCAAAGTGTAACATAGGAGTTACACAAGTTACAACTAGAAATGTCGCTACAGCGACTGGTTATACCCCCGCCAAACAACATTTCATAAGCTTTGGTCAAAACAACATTTCATAAGCTTTGGTCAAAAAACTGAGGAAGTAGTTAAATCCGCAAGATCTTTCCTTGATCTTCTGCCATTAATATGCCGTTACCATGGCTACGTACTTTCGGGTACTGTCGAAAAATGCGTCTTGCACATCTACAACCAAAGGCACACATCTGTACCAAGTTTCATGGAAATTGGGCAAAAACTGAGGATGTAGTTTGCAACACAAAATTTTCCATCATTTTGGCTCATAATATGTGAGCTGTTACCATGGCAACATACTTTTTGTCACTGTCAAGAAATGTGTCATGCCAACCTATATCCTAAGACAAACATTCAATATGAATTCCATGAGAATTGGAAGAACACTGATGAAGCAGTTTTGCCATGAAGCATTTTGCCCTATATTTTACCAATAACATGCCGTTACCATGGCAACGCACTTTTTGCCACTGCGGAAATATGTGTCTTGCACATTAACATATTCAGATGAACATCTGTACCTAATTTCATAAAAATTGATCAAAAACTGTGGGAGGAGTTCGCGACGCAAGATTTGTACCCATTTTTGCCCATAATATGCCGTTACCATGGTAACGTACTTTTGGGTACTGTCAAAAAATACGTCTTGCACATCTACAACCCAAGGCACACATCTGTGCCAAGTTTAATGGGAATCGGTTGAAAACTGAGGAAGTAGTTCGCGACGCAAGATTTGCAACGGACCGACCGCCCGACCGTCCGCTGATTCCTATATACCCCCTTCAAACTTCGTTTGGCGGGGGTATAAATATCTCCAATGCCGGTAACACAGATAAAATCACAACATGTTCAAAGAGCAGATGAAATGCTACATTCTCATCTGGCTGAAGCTTGGAGTAGCAGTGTCTCGATTCTACTTTCAGAAACTATCTCTCAAAACTTGGGGGAAAATCTCATCCTGAAAAGCACATGGTCCATACACTGTAAGGGGAATAGTAGATCGATTATGTAGAACGATTACAATAGTAGATCGATTATGTAGAACGATTACGATCACGATTGATGGAGATCGATGTAAGAGAAGAGGAAAAGGAACGACGATGTAACGACGAAGAGGTAGCTTGTGTGCCGTGTCGGCAAAAGTAAAAGAGAACAGATTGCATATTCCTGGTGTTGATATCAGTCATTCTGTGTGTTGTCTAACGAACCCTTACATTTGGCGCTGCGAGCAGGGTTAATGATGACTATGAATGTAGGATATATATTAACCGGGTCTGACACTCTCGATTTGATGTGGCGACATGCTATTGGTGTCTCATTGTGTAGTTACAGTGTAGCCCCAGCTATACACTTTTCCGTGAGTAGTGAACGTAGTGATTCCCACTGCTGCGTATCGACGGGTGAATTGTTAGAAGCACTCGTCGGTGGATAGTTTCGATGTGGAGCTTTTTCACATGGTACACAGAGAGTTTGTGTGAATGCTGTCCCTTGGCAGACTTACTTGAGGATCAGTTCACTTTCCTGTCCACATGATTAATGAATGTTAACTAGGATTAGGACTACGGCTATATGTCTACTCCCATAAAAAAAATAGGCCTTATCTAATGCAATGGTTCGTCAGTGTCTGCGTCCATTCGGACTCTCAGTACTGTTTCGTTTTTGAAGCTCAAGTCATCCTTACATGAATTCATTGCTGATTTAGCATTTTTGTGGTTGGAGTAGACAGTACCGATGATTTAGAGAACAGTAGTATTGAAAACGGAAAAAGAGGTGAACCCTAAACGAATTTACCAAATACACCACTTAATGGAAAAGAGATACAAGGGTAAGGAACATCACCACGGTAGACATTCCATCAAAATATCGACACAGACGCAAGACAAACAATAAGGCACATGTGTATGATTTTTTTTATTGCATAAGTGGATAGGAATTTTGTATGTTACTTTTAGAGAAAATTTTTGTATTAAGTTTTTGTAATTGGTAGCTTTGGTGGTTGAGATTTAATTAAATTTTAAATTGATTGTAGAATTTAGATGAAAAGGGCTTAAATAAAGAGAGAAAATATAACAAGTAAACCAAGTATTGTAATATCCTGACACACTAACACTGCATTGGCTGGTTTGAGTTTTTTGGTTGTGGTCAAGATAAATTGCTTTGGTTTTTTGATACTGTGCGGCCTCTAGTGTGTGAGCTCAGTTTTTCTTTTTTTTCCAAGTTTATATGTCTTGAGGTCACCAAGATGTCAGGTCGGTCAGCATATCTTAATCGCTTTACTGCGGAATACATTGCTAAGCTATGTGACTTGAACCACATAGATACACAACTAGTGAAAACCAAAGCAGAGAGAATAGAATGTTTGGTGGAGTTGCCTCACATGGTGGAAGAGGTACGTTCCCAAGAGAATAAAGCAGAAATGCAAAAAGCCATTACTGCAGATGAACTCCTCAAGGTAATGCAACATATGAACATAGCCAGACAGGAGGAGACTGAAAAGTTATGTGATTCATTCATGCAAGTAGTAAACCAAAGTGCTCTGAAGTCGAGTCCACAGTTGGTAGGTTTGCATAAGCTGAGTTCTGATGATGATATCGAGTGTTACCTCAGCACTTTTGAACGCATTGCCACATCTGCAGATCAGGATAGAGCAGATTGGCCCCGTTTGCTAGAATCATATTTGACTGGCAAAGCACAGCAGGCATTTCATGCTTTGGATGGTACAGACAAGGAGGATTATGACACAATTGTTCGAGCCATAAAACGCAGATACAACCTGACCCCTGATGCCTATCGGGTCAGATTCAAAACTGATGCAAAGAAAGGAGGTGAGACCTTTGAAGAGTTTGGATATCGACTCCAAGAGAACTTGCTGAGGTGGCTAGAGATTTCAGAGAGCACCTTTAACATACCCGAGGTGAAGCGCAGCCTGAATTTAATCATGATGGACCAGTTTCTTGTGTCTGTGTCTGACAAATCCCTGCGTCTGAAACTGAGAGAGGCACGGTGCAAGTCATTGCATGACTTGGCACGATTGGCAGATGAGCTACTGCTTCATCGCAAGGCCAATTTTTCCATGGTTGAAGACAATCCTACTCCTCGCAAGCCAAGAACTGGTGGTGATCCAACTCGTAGCAGAAGAACATTCAACATGAGTTGCTATGGATGTGGCAAGCTTGGACACCGCATCGCGGAGTGCCCCAAAAACGTCCCCAAACTCCCAGCCCAAGAAACCCAAGCTTCAACTCAAGCTTCGACTCCAGTCAAAACTAGTGCAGACTGCAGTTTTTTGGCACCCCATCGAGAAGAGATGCCAATGGTGGATATTGGGCTGAGTGGTCCACAAACAACCTCTTGCAAGATTCATGCCCTGGTAGATACTGGTGCCAGCGTATCTCTCATGACTACTAGGCTAGCTAATCAACTTGGGCTCAATCCAGCATCTCAAGATGAAGATGGATCCCTTCGCATGGTTGATGGCACATATTGACTCCGGCGGGAATGGTGCATGCCAAAGTCGAAATAGGGGGTAGTGTTGTGGATAGGACCTTCAGAGTTGTAAAGAATCTCCCAGCTGAAGTCCTTGGAGTAGATTTTGCCAAGCAGGTTGGCTTGGTCTTGGATTTCAGTAGTGGTTCTTTCAGCACAACTGGTCCTGAGGGAAATGACAGGTGCATGCAGTTCTCAATGCAGGGCTTCCACCCTGAAGAAACCACAGAAATCGATGAGAACGATGAAGTCGAACATATGGGGCAACCCACTCAACCAGAGATTGCCCTCACCCCTATCGAAAGTCAACACCTTCAAGACTTAATAGAAGAGTTTCACACTGTCTTTTCACCTGAAGCGGGGCACACCAACGTTGCTACACACAAGATAGATGTAGGAGATGCAACCCCAGTGCGTGCGCACCCGTATCGGATGGGACCAGAAAAGAGGAAGGCTGTAGAGGAAGAAATTGACGGCCTCCTGAAAACAGGAAAGATTGAACCTTCAGAGTCCGCATGGGCATCCCCAGTTGTGATGGTTCCAAAAAAGGGAAATAAATACAGAATGTGTGTTGACTATCGGTGTCTGAATGCGGTGACAAAGCTGGACGCGTTCCCGATGCCCACTGTTGATTCCATTTTGGGGTCACTACATGGTGCAACAGTCTTCTCATCTCTACATCTTCACAGCGGATACTGGCAAATGGGTATTGCTGCTGAAGACGTTGAGAAAACAGCCTTCATTTGTGGCCAGGGTCTATTCCAATTCAAGGTCCTTCCTTTTGGTCTGGTGAATGGCCCAGCCAGTTTTCAAAAGCTGATGTCAAAGGTTCTTGGAGAGCTGATCGGTCGCTGTTGCTATGTCTACTTGGATGACATTGTGTGTTTCTCCCAAGATGTTCCCCAACATTTGGAAGATCTTCGAGCCATCTTCAAGAGATTGGAGGAGGCTGGGCTCACAGTTAATGAGGAGAAGTGTCAACTAATGAGGGCCGAGATGAAGTATTTGGGCCACATTGTCAGTGCCGAAGGACTCAAACGTGATCCGGAGAAACTCTCAGCCATCAAATCCTACCCATCCCCAAAGAATCTCAAGGAATTGGAATGGTTTCTTGGGATGATGGGCTGATACCAAAAGTTCATTCCCCATTATGCAGATGTGGCTGCACCCCTCTTTGCCCTCAAGAAGAAGGGAGAGAAGTGGACCTGGAATGACAAATGTACACATGCCTTCCAAACCCTGAAGGATGCCCTCATGACTGAACCCATTCTTGGTTATCCGGATGAGACTGCAATGTTCACCGTTCACACGGATGCTAGTGATGTGGGGCTTGGTGCCATTCTCACACAGAGCACACCATCAGGGCCAAAGACCATCGCTTTTGCTAGCCGCACCCTCTCCAAAGCAGAACGCAATTACAGTACCGGTACCACTGAGAAGGAATGCTTGGCTGTAGTTTGGGCCTTGGAGAAATGGCGACCATACCTTGAGGGGAGAAGCTGCCGAGTGGTAACTGACCACCAGGCACTGTGCTGGCTCTTCCGGAAAAATAAGCAGAATGGACGACTTGCTCAATGGGTACTTCGCTTGCAGGACTTCCGCTTTCAGGTGATCTACCGTCCAGGTTCCCAACACCATGTCCCAGATGCTCTCTCTAGGATAAATGAGATACCCATGGTGGTTGGGGTGGTGGAAGAAGTGCCAACTGAAGAGGAAGAGTGTGACTTCAAAGATTGCTGTCGGCCTAGTGGAAAAGTGATCGACTGGATTCAATGCGATCAGTGTGATGGCTGGTTCCACCAACGGTGTGTCTCGCTCACCAAAGAAGAGGCAGATGCCATGGAACTCTTCTCCTGCCCGGCTTGCCAAGAGACAAGTACCAACACTCCTGAAACACACGCAAAAACAGTACACACTGTGCCCCTGGATAAGGTGGCCTTTTCCACTGCACAAAGACAGGACCCGATGCTGAATCTCATTCGTGAGAAGATGGCAACAAATCCTGATACCAACCATGGATACTTCTACCTCAAGGACAACCTATTGTACTGCCAGGATGGGTCGTTGGTAGTGCCTAAGGAGCTGCCACCAGCAATTCTACTGGAAGTCCATGCAAAACCAAGTGCAGGACATCTGGGACGAAGAAAAACGCTCCAGAGATTGAAGGACATGAATCTATGGTGGAAAGGAATGTGGAAAGGAATGTCCAAAAGCGTCCGGAGTTTTGTTCGGAGTTGCCGTAGCTGTCAACAAACCAAACCAGTGTACCAAAAGAAACCAGGAAAGATGATCTCCACTGGTTCAGTGATTCCATGGGAAAGGCTTGGTGTAGATCTGATGGGACCACTGCCTCGAAGCTATGGGGGACATGAATACCTTTTGGTTGCTGTGGATCGATGCACCAGGTTCGTGGAAGTGATCCCACTGAAGTCTGCCACAAGTAGTTCAGTTGCAAGTGCCCTGGTCAGACAGGTTTTCTGCAGATATGGACCTCCCAAGGCACTCATCTCAGATAACGGTTCACAATTCCGGGGGAAAAATCTCAGAGCGGTGTGCGAGGAATGGGGAGTGGAACAAGTTTTCACCACTCCATATCATCCTCAGAGTAATTGGGTGGAAAGAGTCAACCGCAATTTGAAGGCAATGCTCCAGGCACACACTGAAGATGATCATCGTCTATGGGATGTACATGTGGCGGAATTCGCCTTTGCTTTGAACTCCAGTTGCCACGACGCTCTAGGAGTGGAGCCTGCCCGCCTCATGTTTGGTAGGAAACTGAACTCCCCAATGACGAACAGGCTTGGACCCCCTGCAGCAGTGTGTACCGACCTTCCAAGCGACCCGGAGTTGGAGCTTCGCCAACAGAAGGCAAGAGATGACGCAGCGAAGCATTACAACAAGCGCCGTTGTGAGGTACGCGTGCAAGAAGGAGACCAGGTGCTAATCAAGACATTTCCATTGTCAAACGCAAAAAAGTCCTTCAGTGCGAAGCTAGCGCCACGATGGGCGGGACAATACATTGTGCGAAAGCGTGTGACACCTGTGACTTTCTTGGTTGTCCACAAGAACAACCCCCGAGACACACGCATCATGCATGCGGACCAAATGAAACTTTGTAAAGACGATTGAACACTGTCACAGGAAGTGTAATGAACACTGAAAAAACTTGTGTATTGCACGACATCAACAAAAAATATTAAGACAAGTGAAAGTTTTTAATGTTTTCTATCACCTTGGACATTGGTGCTTGCTGATTTTGGAGAAAGGACTGGTGTTTTTTGTTGTGTTTTGAAAGATGTGTATGTGAACATGGATTATTTTTCCATGTTCTATCTAACTGTATCTGTTATGATGTTAAGGACATTAATATACTGTATGTTTATAGCTAGACAGAAAGATCCGTCTGTCCGGAGGACTCTTTTATATTTTGCCATTAACGCTGTCCTCCGTAGACAGACGGAAGGTTGCAGTACCCATTGCTGTGTGGATGTTCTTAACCACTGTCTCTATGGAAAATTGGGTGAGGTACCTCACCCTTCTCGATTGCGTCTAATTCACGGCCCTAGGTCGGCAAATTTAAGCTTTTATGGTGAAATTATTTTTTTAAGAATACGTTACACTCACCAGATTAATGAATAATCCAACATTTTAGGAGAATTTTCAACGTAAAACACAGCCTGTCGCGTCGTCACATTCAAACTGCAGAAACATACACTATGAATCTATCAGCCAATCACATGCGAGGTAGTTTCTACGTGTTTGTTTTACTAAAACACGTACCTCGCATGTGATTGGCTTAGCAATTGCTACAGATTCAAAATGGCGACTTACTGCTCGCGAACGGCGATGTTGCGATATCGATAAAATTTCTGCATTATAACCGAGGTTATGTGAGTATTTCGATTGCAAAATGTGAGAAATTTATCCCAAATATTGCTGCATAATGTGTCATGTCATGTCATACTTGTTTGAATGTAAAAAAGCTGTCTGAAATTTGGTTTATCGTAACGTTTGATCTGTGCGCGACTGCTCCACACAGGAGCCGCAATCATTGACTTCGGTCTGTATACGGAGGGGATCCGTGAAGCCAGACGCAGTCTCCGCGGAACATTCCCCGACGGACAGATACAGACCGATCTTTCGGTCAAGTTTATAGCATGCTGACAGTGCACTGATATTTTGTTTTAGCCTGTTCAGAAAGATTTCAATGAAGTGGTGAAAAGGCCTAGGAAATTCAACACTATATTCACAACATCTGTCAGATTTGGTCAGTTATGTGGACAAAATAATACTCTCACATTTGCACGTTTCATGGACTTCAGTCGTATTGTCATGTACCACTGACACAGGGCCTGGGTAGCAGCATTTATGAATACTAAAGTTGTTTGTATACAGAGGTTAGAATACATAGTTTTACAATGTATTTACACTGTGGTGTAAGTGACATTTAGACGTTAAAACGAAAGTGTAGTTCAGGGTAGTGTGCATTGTTTAGTAGCCGTGGTATTTAAAGTATGAGAAGTTGTGTTTACCCGTCTTTGTTTGGTTAAATGTTTGAAAATTCTGTAGAAGAATTTTGAGGGGGGAGTGTAAGGGGAATAGTAGATCGATTATGTAGAACGATTACGATAGTAGATCGATTATGTAGAACGATTACGATCACGATTGGTGGAGATCGATGTAAGAGAAGAGGAAAAGGAACGACGATGTAACGACGAAGAGGTAAAGCTTGTGTGCCGTGTCGGCAAAAGTAAGAGAGAACAGATTGCATATTCCTGGTGTCGATATCAGTAATTCTGTGTGTTGTCTAACGAACCCTTACAACAAAATATGATTGGTCAATTCAACGTGGGCATGGAAACGTAGGGTATGGTCTTAGTCATTTTGGGGCCTGAAACAAAGGAACAGTGTTGAGGGTATTATAATGGGAGATGGATTTGTGGCAGGAAGGGAACTGGACAAGGGGTGATAACTTTCTGACCACAATGGGAGTGGATACTTTGATGTGGGGTTGTTAGGAGGAAACTAACCTTGGTGCATGGTGGTCTGACATAAAAAGGCTCCTATTGACATGAGGGGTGATGGACAGGTGTTGGGGTTACTGTGCTATGGGTTATTGAACTATAAGGGAAAGGACTAAAGCACGAATGGCAACTATATTCCATAGTTAGGTAATGGAGAATTGCGCCTAAATGACGGATGTAACAATATGCAATAGCTAATCATTTAATAGCCAATACTAATAGGATGGCTCCCCTATAATCACTGGTAATACATGATATCTCCTTGCCTACCATCCCACCATTTCCAGTAACGATTCCCACGTGACTCTATGGCTCTACCCTTGATATTTTATAAATAACTCCTGACCTAGATGAAGTGTCTACATTACATAAAGCTCTAACACTGACAGTTAAAATAGACAAGCACCAACGCGTTATTCTACGAATGGGACTGTTACAAGTACAAAGCTGGCAAGATGGTGAATTCCATTGTAAAATTTAGTATGTGACTTATATTACGATGAGTTAATCTGAATGGGGAAATCAAAACAGCACAGGGAACCTACTTGTGCTTGACAAATGACGTGGAGTTAAGCATTCAATCCAGAAAACAAACTCGTCTGAGCAGAACTGATCATACCGGTAACACACGTCAGCAGCGCAGCAGCTGTATGCGATATGCATACGTACACAGCAATGCGGTAATACGATGGTGCGCGGCGCGCGTACGGGGACGCGTCATAGAGATGTACTTAGTATATGTATATCTCTATGGGACGCGTGCATAGATCTGTAATGCAGTGAGAGCATACAGTGTACGTGTGTGTGTGTGTGTGTGTGTGTGTGTACGTGTGTGTTGCAAGCAATGTGTTGCTATATTTTATGGCATGTAAAAGCTGAATGAATGCACGTACGTACCAATACATGTTCTAAATCTGATGCAAGCATTGAAAAATGGCTGAAGAACGAAACGGTAAGTGCTGTGACCATGTGTATGGCTATGAGAGATATTTTGGGATGTGAACTCTCCTTTTAGTGTGTTTTATGTCAGAGATGATGAATGTAATATGTTTCTCGCTTGATTGTGGCGTAGTTTCAAGATTTCTTGGCCTTTCTACATAACCGGTAAAGGTACCCAGTATTATGTTACACTACAGTAATATTATACAAAATACGACTCGACTGGATCTTGGCTGGAAGTGCAACTTTCTCGTTTTTCTACGCTAATTACGTTCCCTTGCTCGGTTGGCCTTTGCGAATACTGACCCGAGTCTTGCCGTGAAGGCCGGGCCAGCCAGGCAGGGCTAGGGACTGGAGAAGAGGGCCGAGGGAGAACCAGGATCGAAGGAGAAGCAATTGGTGCAATTCACCGCCACCCCCCCCCCCTGCTTTTTTTTCCCTCTTTTTGATGGAGATTCAGAATCACACAAAGGCAATTCCTTCTTCTGATCCTTCCATCAGATTCCAATTCCAGTTTAACTTGCTTAGCAAAAAAGTTTTTTTTTTTTTCATTTAAAATTACATGGAGATATTAACCACTGATGATGCTATTTTTGATAAAATTATGTACCGTATAGTTATGGGTAAACTCAGCCTTGCCCTAGCGGGTAAAGTCGGCCCCCAGCACGCGCAGTACACTACAAGCAGTTGTGCTGCGCGCGCTGGAGGCCGACTACCCGCTAGGCCGAGTTTACCCTTAACTATGGTATCCAGGACCAGGTATTTTCAAAATCATCATAGCTCTTTATTTTAAAGCATGAACATCCCATTACCGATCTGACAGTCTTAAAGGTACCCCCACTAATTCAGTAATTTCTTGATTTCATACAAGAAGCACACTCATAGGCCGTATTTGGCATTTTGCACAAAGACACAGCAACTTTTCATGACTCCCAACAAGGATTGTCAGACTAATTATTCCTTTCAATTTGTGAAGTTAGCACTTTCCAACAAAGTTTGAAATTATAATTATCACTCTATCTATTACTATATATGCAGGTGCCAATGTCTCCGATGAGTCGGAAGAGGAGGAAGGAGGACCAGGGGTTGAGATCATTGAGCCTCCAGATCAGGAGCCAATCAATCTTGATCCCAATGCCTGTGTGAGTACAACAAATATATACCCCTTGCCAAGCCAGTCTTGTGAAGGTCCAGCAGAGAACCATATCGTCAGCAAGCCAGTTTTATTAGTTGCAGCAAACTCTCAGAATGCTAAGAGATAAAAATGTGTTGATGAATTGCTTTGATGAAGTCTGACATGAGTTTCACTAAATGAATAAACCTTACATCTGATTTATTTACTCACTGTTTAATAAAAGTGAGTCTTGTCATAATGTTAGTTTTGCAGAGCAAGAATCATGCAAACAGATAGTTTTTGAATGAAACCTTGTAAGATAAAACCCTATCCAGTTCTGGTGGAGGACCGCGAAGACAGAACATGGACGTGATAACAAGCAATTCTATTACTTTCCTTCCGTACATTGTGGGACTGTTGCTCTGATCATAGAATATGACACACTGAACAGATGAATAAAAAAAAACCAAAACAAAACAAAAGCATAAAGAAGAGGTAAAGGAATTATAGACACTGTGGTACATAAAAAGAACTGAGATATATCAACCTTCTCTTTCAAATTTGTGCAGGATGTTGACCTGACGCACAGGAGGATTGGTCGAATCGTTGGCTTTGAAGTTCTGAGACAGGTTGAGGTAAGACCATATTTCCCTCTTTATTTGACCTCTGCATTGAAACTTCTCTGCCATCATTTCGTCTTTCTTTTTAGCTCACCTGAGCCGAAGGCTCAAGTGAGCTATTGCAATCGCTCTTCGTCCGGTGTCCGGCATCCGGCGTCCGGCGTCCGGCGTCCGTCGTGCGTAAACTTTTTACATTTTCATCTTCTTCTTGAGAACCCCTTGACCGATTTTCACCAAACTTGGCAGGTAGCATATCTAGGGGGATAGAATCTCAATTTGTTCAAGTGGGCACCATACCCCATCTGGGGGGCCCCCAGAGGGGCCCAAACCACTCAACATTAAGGAATCTTTAAAAATCTTCTTCTCTAGAACCACAAGTGATAGAGCTAGGTTAATACTATGAATTAGTACATTGATGATTGTTTCAAGTTTGTTCATGGCGGAATCAGGGGTGCCCCCCTTGGGACCCAGGGGAGGGGTCCTAATGGGGCCCAAATTGTACATTTTCATCATTTTATTGAAAATGCCATAATGAATTTTCACCAAAGTTGGCAAGTATCATCTCTTGGGGGAAAGAATCTCATTCCCATCAAATGGGCACCATGCCCCTCCTGGGGGCCCCAGGGCGCCTAAATTTGGACCGAAATTGTAAATTTTCATCTTTTTCTTGAAAACCCTATCACAAATTTTCACCAAAGTTGGCAGGTAGCATCCTTAGGGGGAAAGTATCTCATTCCCATCAAATGGGCACCATGCCCCACCTGGGGGGCCCCAGGGGGCCTACATTTGGACCGAAATTGTAAATTTTCATCTTTTTCTTGAAAACCCTATCACAAATTTTCACCAAAGTTGGCAGGTAGCATCCTTAGGGGGAAAGAATCTCATTCCCATCAAATGGGCACCATGCCCCTCCTGGGGGCCCCAGGGCGCCTAAATTTGGACCGAAATTGTAAATTTTCATCTTTTTCTTGAAAACCCTATCACAAATTTTCACCAAAGTTGGCAGGTAGCATCCTTAGGGGGAAAGTATCTCATTCCCATCAAATGGGCACCATGCCCCACCTGGGGGGCCCCAGGGGGCCTACATTTGGACCGAAATTGTAAATTTTCATCTTTTTCTTGAAAACCCTATCACAAATTTTCACCAAACTTGGCAGGTAGCATCCCTAGGAGGATAGAATCTCAATTCCATCAAATGGGCACCATGCCCCACCTGGGGGGCCCCAGGTGGCCTACATTTGGACCGAAATTGTAAATTTTCATCTTTTTCTTGAAAACCCTATCACAAATTTTCACCAAACTTGGCAGGTAGCATCCCTAGGAGGATAGAATCTCAATTCCATCAAATGGGCACCATGCCCCACCTGGGGGGGGGGGGGGGGGGGGGCAGGGGTCCCAGGAATCTTTACAGATTTTTTCTAGAACAAGAAGTGATTGAGCTAAGTTAATACAATGAGTCAGTACATTGATGACTGTTGTTTCAAGTTTGTTCATGGGAGAATCAGGGGTGCTCTCCCCCACCCCCTTTGCACCCAAGAAAGCGGGATGGGATGGGGGGGGGGGGGGGGTCCAAATGTGGGCATAAATTTTCATCTTCTTGCTAAAAACAATATCATGGATTTTCACCAAACTTGGAAAGTAGCATTCCCATGGGGATAAGATCTCAAAGTGTTTGAATGGGCACCATGCTTTCCTTGGGGGTCCCAGGGGGTCCAAACCTTCTAAATTAATTAATATTGAATAATATTTTTCTCTAGTTCTAATCAAAAGTAATAGGGCTTTAAGTCTTTTTTTCCCCAAGCTGCATAATCCAACATTCTATAAAGCACAGTGTACTTGGCAGATATTTTTACCAGTGTGATGGAATATGTAAATGGACACCATGCCCCCTCTCTCAAAGCTACCCCCACCATAAGTTTTCAATGTTCTCAGGTAAGAGTCTGCAAGAATGCATGGAAGGTGAACTTGCGATACTCAGGTGACTGTGTGACCCCCGGGTCTCTTGTTATATTTCAGGTGAAAAGAATAGTGCTGTATGCACTTTTGATGTTTACTCAGGTATCCTTATAATATGCTCTTTGGCATAGTGTTTGTTGTGCCCCAAATTAGTGCATTAAGCATAAAGTGATGAAATAGCAGTCTTGAAATATTTTTTGTTTGTTTGTTTTTTGTTCTAGATATACAGGAGAATGGAAGAGAGGGCATGCATAAGTCTTGTAGATAATGTGACTGGCATTGATGTCTGAAATATTTAGATATTTACATATATTTTGGCAAAGTATGCTGTTGATCAGCATGCTACATACAGCAGAATCCATGTTTCATTGGCATTGGTAATGAGAGGCATATGGGCAACATCACTTTGTCAATTGCTTTTTTTTAAATATAGATATATCTATGTTCTAGTCATGCATGTCTGTGGTTAGTGTATCATTCAGTGCTTATATAAGAAATGATTCAAACTGATGTCATAAAAATTGTGATACTAAATTGACAATCTATGGCAGGCAGACATTTCTGTAGCTGTGTACTATATTTAAGACATCACAAAGCCTTCAAAATATGTTTCTCTGATATGCGTTGCCTCTGTCAGACACTCACTCTACGGCAAAATGAAATCAGGAAGATTGAAAACCTGGAGACATTGACTGGACTGACTGATCTGGACCTCTATGATAACCAGCTGAAGAAGATAGAGGGCCTTGCAACATTGGTCAACTTGAAGTGAGTTGAAACACTTCAGTCAGAATTAATACTAAAAATTAATGATAAATTGTGGGATTGTAGTAGAACTCAGTAATAAGTCAAATCTTGTGCTATGAATGATGTTGGGGATGAAAACAAATTAGTTATCCAAAATTTATTCAGTATTTATATTGTTGCTTGATCCATGTAGCTGTATGGATGTTTTTGTACAACCCACTAGCATAGTTCAGTGGCACGCAAAAGCATGGTGTGATCACTTGAACAATTTGACATGGCACTATCAGCTGTGATGAAAAGGCAGCTGTAGTGTTTGTAAATAATGATGGAGCCCTTTTGAGCAAAGGCTGCGCCAAAAATGCTTTGAAAATTGAGGTGTACCGGTACTGCCTACTGGGAATCATTTTGAAACTTCTCTTCCACTTTCATGTAAATAGCTCTCAAAATGTATTCAAGTACTGTAAAACATATTTTCGCTAATTGCCTTTAACATTCATATAGCGTAGACAAGATCTTTAGTGTGCATTTTAATTTCGCGAAAGTCTGCTCTTGCGAAATTTGCGAAATTAACATGCATGCGAACATTCCTCGTTCTACAGTAAATTCACCTTTAATGATATTAAGTACTACTGTCATAACTTCTTGGTTGTCTGTTTGCAAACACTACTGGATACTTTCATTGTGTCTTAACAGATTTCTAGACCTGTCTTTCAACAAGATTCGAAGAATAGAAGACTTGGAACCACTGGTTAGTGTAGAGAGACTCTTCCTCATCCACAACAAGATCAGCGTGATTGAAAATGTGTCCCATTTCACCAACCTCAACATGCTTGAACTTGGCGATAACAGAATACGAGTGAGTCATGTAGACCTTAATACTTTGAAATACAGGTATGACTAGTTTTCTCAATTGAAAAAAAAAATTCTAGCAATGGATTGAGTTTGAACTTGATTTTATTCTTATATTATGGAAGCTGCTCGAACCTTAAGATGGCTGAAAAACATCTCCCTTAGTGCATGGAGATTGAATGGGAGATTTTTGTTCTTGTACATTTCTTTTAATTGCAGGCCTGGCATATTGTTTGTTTGTCTTGTTTATTAATTATTATTTTGATGTCATATAATTTTCTTTCATATCTTCATATATCTAATAACTTCAGATGCAAAATAATAGAATCTAGAATAATGAGTAAAATAATGAAGTTCCCATACTTTCCTTCTAGAAGGACCAACAATAAATTGAACATATGCCTGTTGTCATAGTGGAATTAGGCTTTAAAAAAAATAAATAAAAAAAAAACACTATCTCTAAAAGGTATGCTCACTAGGTGTAATGTTCAGTATGTAGATTATGTCTTCTTTCTTGTTGAATCAGTGTTAGGGTACATATTTTTTTGTTCCATGTAAGGGTAGAAGTAGAAGTGAGATAAGATGTTCTACTGCACTTTCGAATGTTTATGTCATGCATTTTCCATTCTTTTCTCTTCTAGAAATTGGAGAACCTAGATGCCTTGCAGAACCTTGAGAGCTTATTTGTGGGCAAGAACAAGATAACCAAGCTGGAAAATCTTGAGAAACTCACAAAACTGAGAGTTCTTAGTATACAGGTTTGTATGAAGGCTGGATTTTTTGTTGTTGTAATTTTCTTCCTTCTTTGCAAAGTAAGTGCTAATTTGAATCAGAATTCACAATTTTGGCCTTCTCAGTTTCTTACCAAGTCTCATAGAAAGTTGACACAAAACTGTTAATAATTTTCTATACAAACGGGGTGAAAGGTATCTTTATTTGTCATTGGATTGCCTGTGATATCTTTTAGCAGAAATGTAAGGGTTTATTGAGTTGACACAAAAGTTAAGTGTAGAATTTCATTTTTCTTTTGTGTGTGTGACAGCAGAGTACAGTCTGTTCTTTGTTTACTCATGTTTGTGAATCTAAGAGAAGTAACAAAATTAAATCCAGGCAACTGTGGGTGTTGCCTGTAGGTCCTCTTGTGAATTGTGTGCAGTGACTCTGTCCTATTGAGACTTTTTGTTTTCAAAAAGAAAAGACAAGACAAGACAAGACAAGAAAAGAAGAAAGAAAAGAAAAGAAAAGGAAAGAAAAGTGAGGAAAATGGGGCACATGTTGATTAAAGCAGCAGATCAGAGAAAATTGTTAAAAGCAGACGAGCATCAGTGTACGATGGTAGGGCCACACTATCAAATTATCCTCACGAGCTTGTCGGGATAGTTCATAACATGTCATGAACAGAATGCTTATCTGAAGGGGACAATGGTAACTAATACTGCCTTTCTCCCTTTTTCTCAGAGCAATCGCATCGGCAAGCTGGAAGGTCTAGAAGCACTGACTGAACTGGAGGAACTCTACATCAGCCACAATGGCCTGGAGAAGACTGAGAATCTGGAAAACAATGTGAGTTCCATATCAAATTTGCCAATGAACATAGTTGCATATTGCAAGACTATTTGCATTTGCACTCAAATAATCTTCCCCAACTTGACTGTGTTGAGAGTTTAAGCAACCCACTATGCCATAATCCCACAGGAAGGACATAGTTGTACAGTAGGGATTAGTATGATTGCATATTCCCTTTCCATTGACCTCAAGGTTCAGGCTATTCTAGCCAATTGCTGAATAAAGCAAATCGGCAGATGTGACAAATGGCAAACAAAGGCTAGTTAAGGTTTAATTATTATTTTCATGGTGTTAACATTATGAAAAGCACAAAGAACTGTATTAGGCTAACAGATGTTAACTAGGTGGGTGTTTGAGCCAAGTTGGAGTATAAATTACGATGTCGGTCAAATTTCATAATACTTTTTTTTTTCTATATCAAGAAGAATTGATTAATCAGTAAAGATGAGTTGAGTGAACTGATGATTGTGAAGACTGTAGCAGTTCATTGTTATGATGGGCCACATTTTAGCATAACAATTGATTAATCAGTAAAGATGAGTTGAGTGAACTGATGATTCTGAAGACTGTAGCAGTTCATTGTTATGATGGCCCACATTTTAGCATAACAATCATGTAGCATTTTTTTAGATTAGATTTGTTTTTGTTTTTTTGTTTTTTGTAAAATTTAATAATTATATAGTAGTCAAGGAGAGTGTGCAAATATTTAATGCAGAATATTGCAGAGGACTCACTGTTAACCAGCACTCCATGTCACTCAATCATTAGCACAGATGTCAGGAAACTAGTAGTATTAAAGAGAAGAGGAAATTTCACAATGCCCATAATTCCCACTGTATGTTACTGACCTTCATGTGGACTCTTGGGATTGTTACACCTACCTCTGATTTGATTCTGCAAGGATATTCCTGGGATATTTTTATTAATCAAATCCTTAACTTTTGCCAATGTGTTTCTGAGAGCAAAATGGCTGTGATTTTTCTTTTAAACTGATTTCTTTGCATTATGAATCTGTAATTTGCTCTCTTTTCTTGCTTTTCCTATCTTACAGAAAGAAATGTGGTATTAATCTGCCTTTTTGTTGCAATTCCTGCCACTGTGCAGAAATCAAAGTATTACCCATCCAGAATGCAGTGTAGATATTATTCATAATGAGTACCAACAGTATTTTACTCAAAACCTCTAGGATGGTTTTTTAGGATATGAAAAGGATGAAAGTGGAAAAAGTTTGACATTACATTAGTATAAATTCAAAAATTGAATACTAAACATTTGTTCAAGTTTTCCAATTTAATAAGAAACCATCATTATCAGACATTATTGAATTTGATACATGACCTTTGGCATTAATTCATATTGTGTATTGTCTTTCTTTTTAATGTATTCATGTTTGATATCAGACAAAGCTGACAACACTTGATCTGGCAAGCAACAAGATATCCAGGATAGAGAATATCGCACATCTAGTATCACTGGAGGAATTCTGGGTATGACCACTGATTACTGTATTCTTCAAAAGATATGTCATCAAGCAATGTGTAGCTATCGGTATTCAGCATACATCAGAAATGATATTCATATCTTCTCTGCAGTGGAGCTCCACCTGTAATATATTTTCCAATTTGTTGAGAGTGAACTAATTGCAAATTCTCGCAAACTCTGTGCGAAAGAAGATGATTTACTCATGCTTTTTTTTTTCTAAAGGCAACTCTGATGAACAAATTGTTCAATTAACTGAAAACTTTCTTTACTCCTTGCCAGGAATTAACAGTAGTCCCAACTTCTGCTAAGTAGGTTTGATTTTACTTGTGTGTTTATACTTAGTTGAATGGCATTGCAGATACATTGCTTTCTTTTTTTTCAATACTTTTGTTGTATTATAAAAAAGTGAAAAATATTTCATCCCTAAGTGCAGTTAGATAAGACACTTTAAGTAATTTTCCCTGCATATATCTTGATGCATAGTTACCAGCTTATACTTGTTTGCATGCCTCGCCCCAACCATCTGAGGTCCATTCAAACAATGGCATGTGTGTGCTCAAGTTCCATCCAAATCATATTTTATATGCGCACATGTATATGACCATTACTTTCTTCCTTGTACACTGCTCATCAAGATCTATATACCTATATTTTTCTTGCATTTCCCACTGATTCAAACAGTTCAACAACAACCTTCTGGATAGCTGGAGGGATTTGGACCAGCTGCAAGGGGCTACCTCTCTCCAGACGGTCTATCTGGAGCACAATCCCATCTTTCGTGACAAGATGTACCGCAACAAGGTCAAGTTAGCTCTGCCATGTGTCAAGCAAATTGATGCAACCTACTGCCGATAACCTATTACAACTGTTTTGATAGGCCTGGCATAGGTTGTACCTTTAGATTCTGGTCCCTTTTTTTGTGTGTGTGTCATTATTTTGTAGTAGTCAATGCATAATTGCTACGCACTGTTCTTCTATTTTTGTGCTGGCTGCACAAATAGATAGTTCAGTAATGACTTCCCTGTTTCTACACTGTCTTTGATGCAAATCTAGGAAAGCACATGTAATTTGCAATGTAGGTGTAAAACTGGACAATTAATTATCTCTCCTGTACAATTGATTTAGTTTTTCTGTCTCTTGAATTTTTGGAAGTTTTTCAAGAATACTGTTAATACCATTAAGCATGAGTAGGGGAAAGAAGTGAGGTTATGAGAAATTTATGTATTTGGTTTTCACATTGCTAGATGATGTGTAACATGGAGTTTGGGGGCAAAAGGGACTTATCAAATTGACATATTATGGATTCAACACATCTAAAACACAAGTTAGTTGCAAATTGGTGTAAACAGATTGAAACACTTTATTTGGTCAGTAGCTATCTGTGTTGCTAGTGTGCTTTCTTATTTATCCACCTACAGTGGAAACTCGATATAACGAGATGGTCGGGGCCGAGTCATTTTCCTCGTTATAGCCGATAACTCGTTATATCAGTAGGCATAAAAGAAAGCATGACATAAAGACATTAATTTGCACATGTGGGACTACCCATCATCTTTCAATCAATACTGATAACTTGATAATGGGTGTGAGGGAATTACCCACCTTTATGGGTAAGAAAAGGTTTTTCGCCAATGAAATCCAAGAATGTGTTTCTTATTAATTGTAGATGTTTGAATCTGTAAATTATATAGCTTGCGATTGTGTCAAGATCGTCTGTGGATTAGTATGTGGTTATGGTGTGGGTGTGTGGAATATATATGGTCTGCACAATACTGTGTGTGTATGTGACACATTCTGTTTGTACATTATGACTGCGTGTGTGTGAAGATGGGGAATTCCCTACGTAGAAAGCCAATCACAGCATCAGATTGCCTCACACCTGCTAAACGTCATGATGATGTCATGTATACATATGGCCGTCCCACCACATTTTCTGCATACAAATCAGTGTGCGCGCACACACACACACATACACGTACAACATGCGGTGGTAGCTGGAGTGCACTGAAGAAAATATGTGTGTACAAGACAGTTTTTGGCGCATCGAGCTTTACAATCTCGGAAGGAGATAACACAGGCGAAGTAAAGCTTTACCCGAGGACATTTTGCTTTACCTCGCTATAACAGGTTTGATTGGCTATGTTTTTCTTTGTTTGGAAGTCACAAAATTTATCTCGTTATAGCAGTTATTTCATTATAGCCGATCTCGCTATAAGAGTAGCATTTTACATAGACTTGTGTGGAAGGAAATTTGGGACCGGAAAAATTTCCTCGTAATAACCGATATCTCGTTATAGCAGTGTTCGTTATACCGAGTTTCCCCTGTATTTACTTTTGAATCAGAAGTCAATCCTAAACTGATTTCACAGTCTGAAAAGTACCTGTAACAGTCTTGCCCTCAAAGATGCAAGCTTAAGGTCTCAACTGCAATACATACTTTCAAACTTGTATGAAGGAAAATGTTACAACATTATATTTATAGGTCACAAACCATAACAAAAACATGTGTTTGCATACAGTAAATATGTATTGGTATATTGTCTCTTTGTCATTGAAAGTAACTATGCAAACATGAAATATTGATACTGAGGAGTTTGCCGTGCATCTACTGAATGATTGATGTGAGGGTTGTGAGAACAAAAGGATTTTTTTTCCCTGGTCAAGACATCACACATACTCAGATGGACAATCAGGCAGTGGCTGTACTTTCAAATGTAACCATGGTTCATATAATTAATCATTCATGTGGAATTTTCTTGACAGAATTGCTACTAAATTTGAGTTTAAATGAATTTGACTAAAGTTACTTCTGCTATTAAACAGCAACACTGGGTTTTTGTTACTGTTATATATTTGTTGTTAACAGAAACTATGAATTGAATTGAATTTGACAAAAGTCACTTTTGTTATTAAATACAAACACTTGGATTTTGTCACTGTTATATATTTGTTGTAAATAGAAATGATGAGTGCATACTTGTACTCTGTATTCTGGCCCATGAATTTTGTTGTTAATGTTGTGTATATTGCAAATAGGACTCCTCTTTGATCCTGGAACTATTTGTAAGCATTCAGACCATCTCTTCCCCATGCTGATGCCCCACAGGAGTACATACCATTCAGTAGTAATGAATGGATGTATGATGTATCTAGAACACAGACAATATTCTATGTCATTATTGCCCATGTAGAGCAATTAACAAAAACCTGCATTTTATTGCAAATACAGTGTACATGTACTCAGAAGTTTGAATCTGATGTAGTTTGACACTACATCCTCGGTGTGAAATAGTGTATCACAAGTGGAAGTACAGGAAATATTTGACTGTCTTAAGTGCTAACTGCATTTTATTATATCAGACTGACGTGAATTACCAACTCATTAGGACTCCTATATCGTTCACTGCTGCCTGAATGCAGACAAATATCTTATTACTGATGGACAATGAGTTATAGATGGATAACCCTTATTGCACAACATTGTGTCCCAGTAATTATCCTGTATCATGTATTATGCTAGTGTGTGAGGGTATTGCTTTGAACATGAGTGACATCACAAATCTCACATGGATCTTTTCAGATCATTCTCCCATGAGAATTTGGATTATGTTGACATAAAAAAGTAATGATATGAGAGATGAAGTGTTAGGGTTTAGATTCAGGACACACTTTACTCTGAAGATGCAGTTGAAGTAAAACCATATCCATGGAGATTTTGTTTGGGTGTTTTGTATTCAAGTTGCATTTTTGTTTCTTGTTTTATACATGTATATGGTCACAAAGCTTGTATGAGGTATCCCATTTAGTTGACAGGCTTTTTAAAGGTGCATGGTCCCGGTAGTATAGAGGGCGCTGTTGCTGATACCGTTAGCATTGAGACAAAGATTACTGAAGTTGAGCTGTCATCAAGAGTAAAGTGCGTAGGTGTTGCTAAGTAATGTTGCCTTCGTTGTCTTCTCTGCGCATCGCGCAGTCTGTAGTAATGCCAGGGTGCGCGCATATGTGCTTGTTATTATGACATCACAAAACAAGTTTGCTAAAGCTGTCATCTCCCTCAGCCGAATCATGAGCCGAACTGTGATGGGACCACTGACTACAGTGAATTGGACTTCTTTGGACTCGGGGAAGTGGGCCACAGCGTAAGCGCCAAAGAGGAGTCGATAGCGTAGGTCTCTATAGGAAACTTGCGCCGTGTGCCCGCGTACGCATTTGACTAAAACACCGGGACCATGCACCTTTGATATAAAGTCTTAACGATGTGTTATCTAGGCTGGCTTTTTAAAGTGTGAAAGCAAGTTTAGACCTCATTTGAGTATGCATTTTCTTAGAGCACTGTGAAGATACATTTGCACACTGTCACATGCAGTGAATACTTCTTTCTTGAATGCTTGAATAAGACATCCTATGTAAGGTTGAGACTTTAAAGAACATGACTAGCAAGACCATTTTCCTTTTGTGATGACTCAACTTGAAGGAAAGTCACAAAAATACTCCCATCACTCACTCTGAAACAGAAGATGAATTTAGCTGACACTTGAAAGTACTATTCTCATACCAAATACCTCATTTACAGGAAACTTGCAGAAGAATACTGATAAAGAGGAGAAAACAACTGACTTGTGTGGACTCCTAACCTTGAAACTGATTGGCTTCACCTTTGTCTTAGACTTATCTGAAGAAGACATATGGTAGATGTCACTGATGCCCATTTTCATAGATGTATGCCACTGGTGATCCAATCCAACTGTTCCTAAAGCAGCATCAAATAAATAATGCTGGCATCAGATTGACTCTGGAAATGGTAACACACTGTTGACATAATCTTTCATTCTCTCCCTTTCTACAAACGTAACCATTCTTGGTTGTCAAAGGATGCAATCCAGACCAATCCAGCTTTTTATTCAGTGAATGGAATATGAACTTGCAACAGTCATTTGTGGGTTGCGCTTTCTGCTACCTTGTAAGTTTATGCACCACAGTCTCATAGTATTCTTTTCCTAGGTGAAATTGCTGCAGTTTACGAGGAGGTGATATTTAGGCAAAAACATATCCTTCATCAGCTATTCTCAAGATATTTCAGTGTGTTTGTACCAATATTGATGCTGTATTATACCGTGCAATTACGTCATGTTTTGGAGCTGTGTTTGCTTTTCGTACTGCATGTGTACAGAATTTGCATATAGTAAAATTATTAAATACTCCATTGAAAAGAAAATAAAGAAATTTGGTATATTGTTTTTACTCTATTGACGATAAAGTGTAAAAAGTCTGATTGATGTGTAGATATGAAAAGAATAGCATGCATCTCTCCATCTTTGCTTTTTGTTTTTGTTTTTTACACCATTTTGTCTATTTATTTTTTCTTTATCTGTATGGAAAAGAACCAGCTTTAGAGATTCTGTTAGTGTCTGGGTGAACAATCTGTGCCTGAAAAAGTAGCCTAAACTGTGTAGTGTTGATTGACTGATGTACGTGCTTTGAGACGTGCAGAATTGCAATTTTTGAACGATAAGTTTAACCAGCTTGATAAACATTAACATTTAAAGACACACATACATAAATACATTCAAAACACACACACACACACACACACACACACACACACACACACACACACACACACACACACACGTGAAACTATTCACTTTCAGGAGCCAAAGCATTTATGACTGAAGGAAAAGCACAACACCTGAACCTCTTGCTGGAGGTGAGGAAGGGAAAAAAAAAAGAAAAGAAAAGAAAATAAAATTAAGGAGAAGATAGCATATGATAGAACTGGGGGAAAAACAAAGTGCAATTCTAATCTCGTAAAAAGTACCTACCGTTATTTAAAGATGTGAAGTGAACAAGTTTAGCCAATCTTAAACATTGTTTTTATGTATATTGGCGAGCCTACACATGTAGTCTTGTGTATTCTGTGCGGTATGGATGTTGTGTGTGTGTTTATTTTATGTGTTTATGGTCTTCATTTTTCATGGAGTCCGGCTATTCCATTGTATAGACCTACAGTGCACTCCCATTATAACGAACACGCTTATAACGAAATTCCGGTTACAATGAAGTAAAAATTCAGGCCGCAAAATTATCCACTCTTTGTTCTTTATTGTTTATTTGTTCGGTTTTAACAAAATTTTGATAAAGTGGAAGAAAATTGCTAGTCCCGAGGACTTTGTTATAACGGGAGTTCACTGTATATGGTATGTATTTTGTATAGGGCCCCACTCACAAGCCTAGCTGCTGAAGCCTAGCTTCTGAAGGGGCCTAAAATTTGAGAAAGCCATTTGTATGTTAAGTTGTGTATTTATGTAATTGCAGATATGTTTGGTTTTGGTGTCCAATTAAATCAACTCCAAACTTCAACTTCAAACTTCGTGGGGATAACCAATACATGTACAAGCCAAGGTGGCCCAGGCTGTTACAAACATGTTAGATGAAGTGGAGCTACCAAGGGTGTGTACAGAGTATGTCCACTCTATATCTAATCCACACTGTGATTACGTATAGTGGGGTGGCTTAGTGACAAATATACTGATAATCGTGACACGCCGGACAAAAGTGTCATTTTTTCCTCAGACATTTGTATATATATGAGGATCAAAATTAGGGGGTGCTCCAAGAAATCCGCTAACAGAAAAGATGAGAAAATGCCCTTAATTTGTACATAACAATAGTGTCTGAATTCAAAGACTATACACAGGGCATTCGCCAGGTTTCTGTACAATGCAATGCAATGTACATGGTTGCTAGTCTTAAAATTCAGACCCATAATACGACATATTGTGTGCATGTTTACAGTAATACACCATTTTTACTGGTTTTCCTATGGTAACAGGTGGTTAGTCTGTGTTGCAGACCTGAGGGAGGTGTGTTGGAATAGTCCAGTTTTCTTAAGCACCTTTTCATTAAATAATTTCCTATAATTTCTGGTAAAGGATTTTTTTAGTACTGTCTACCTCCTGTAGAGAAATGGCAAAGAGTGACATGTGACTCTGGCTCAGATACTTTAAATCTTGGGCAATGACTGAGCCAGGTGTAGGACTATGTCACAGTTCATTTTTTCTCCCAGAACTACTAGTTTACCAGTAGAAGAGCTGCATATTCCATTGAGAACTTAAGGTTTTGGGTATTGACCTACATATTTCCTAACAAATTTAACCCGTTTCCTCCAAGATTGTGTGAATTCCATAGGTTTAGCGCAGGGATTACCTGGTTCCCGTAAGCAATTTTTATAGTCCGCACCTCCCCTCTTTATATGTTTCTTATTTCTTGTGGGGGTTATTCAAATGTTTAAAAAGGTTAAAAGTCTATTTTCATAGATGAAGTTGAATTTAGACAATTTGAATATTTTTAAAAATATATTGATATTTGTAATTTCACTCATAAAGACTTAAAGCGGTTTGAATATTTTTGGTCTGATAGCTATGTATAGACATGTTATTAAAAAGTAAAAGCAATGTTTGATTGGTTCACATTATCCAAAGAGGGTGGGATGTAGTTGGCTGGTGAACAAAGTCTATGGGGAAGTTTAAAAAGTTGATAGAAATAAAACAAAATCGGCATAGAGCAGAATCTAAATCACAATATGATATGACAAAATTCCTGACCCCAAAGGCGGTTGATTCTATGATGCTTTATGTCAAAATACATTCCACCCAAAATACATGTGATTGATAGGAGGAAAAAGTATAGTACATTAAAAACAATATAGTTCAACTAACCCCATTAGTCGAGCAGCATAATGAAATGATTGTTAAGTTTTATCGCCTTGTCAATTGAAGATGATGTTACATAATGACAATTATCAAAGTCAGCTAGATCTACGAGTATATCAAGAAACCAAAAAGAAGGGGTGGGGTGGGGTGGGGAGAGAAGAATGAAGTAAGTTATTAGTATTTGTAGTTTTGGTTTTCAGTATATTCATTTTAATTTCCTTAATTTCCGTTAGGTCATCATGGATTGGAGCATTTGTGTACTAGTAATCTGCCAGGAACAAACACAAGAAAAACTTAAAGGTCCTATATTATACACTTTTGGGAGAGTGACTTGAAAAAAAAAATGTTCAGGATATCACATTTTATGCATAATATGTGTAGGTCTGGGGGCATTTCATGAAGCATTTTGTCCGACAAGTTGTCGGACAAATTTGCTCTCTGCCAATCAGATGCAAGGATTTCTGTAGTTTGTAACAGTTTGTCAGAAAAATATCTGACCAAACTGCTTCATGAAATGCCCCCCTGGGGGGCATTTCATGAAGCATTTTTGTCCGACAACTTGTCGGACAAAAATGCTCTCAGCCAATCAGATGCAAGGATTTCAGTAGCTTTTAACATTTTGTCAGACGAAATATCTGACAAAACGCTTCATGAAATGCCCCCCCCCCCTGTTGTATCACAAGACATCCTACCATATACAGTTTTTGCAATCAAAGCAAACATATAAAGAGATATCAGTATTTTTCTCATTAAAGCATAAATGCGGACGGTTTAGTCTGGAAACATGTTATCATAGAAATATTGTTCACATTTTGTGTTATTAACAATACTTAACATTGATTATACAGATTCATTTTTTACAGAGGTTCTTTGTATCCGTAACTTACACTTAAGAATAATTTTCAAGCACTAATTTTGGGTTTTTGCCTTTAATTATCCACAAAAAGGAGGACTCAGTGCATAAAAGGTGTATGCTTTATTTTTGGAAAATGTTGAGGAGATCAGGAAAATAATATATATTGATGTAGATTTTGGACCTGAAGGAGCAGTTGAAGCATTTTTAAGAAACAATGCCTTGTGGCATCGTTCTTATCATCAAAAATTAATAATGGCAAACTCAAATGAAAATTGGAGGGGGGAAGAAAAGATGAACATAATGACATGAGACAGCTTGGTAAAGATTAAACGCTAAAATAGACAATGCAGCCTCTTTTCTCAGTTCATACTTATCCAGAGTGTGTGCTTTCTTTCCAGTACCGGTATTATTATTTAGATAGGTTAGGGGAATCCCTTTGAATTGTGTGATACATCATTTTAAAGCTTACAGTCTGCTCTTTCAGAATCTGTCCTTAAAGGACAAGTCCACTTTCATGCGCACGTGGATTCAGTGAATACAACAATATTAGTAGGACACATCACAGAAAGCTTGGAAAAAATCGTACAATCCGTTCAAAAGTTATGATTTTTTAAGGTATCTGCACAGTCGCGGCTGGATGAAAAGACTACCACAGTGTATGATGTCACATGCACACATTCTAAGGAAAATGAAATGAGAATTTCACAAAACCATACTTTTTGAATAAAGTTCACATAGTTTCTTTGACTTGCTACTTACGTATGTCAAGGGTAAAATTATTCCCCCTGCCTTCTGAAAGAGAAGTCGAGTATCCTTTTGTAAGCGAAAATAATTTATGTTGAATTTTCTTTATTCATTCTTTATATCGTTGTACACATGTGACATTACAAGGTATAGTAGTCTTCTCATCCAGCCTCGACTGCATGAGCAGAAACTTCAAAAATTCATAACTTTAGAACGGATTGTCCAATTTTCCTCAAACTCTCACTGATGTGTTCTACTATTGTTGCTGCATTCACTCAACCCACATGCTATAAAGGTGACAAATCTTTGTCTGGCGACTTTTTTGTTGATCAATTATACCAACCCTGATGGAAATCTCTTCAAATTCATAAGTTCTGAAGTCTCCTTTAAGTTTAACCAAAATCTATATATGTAGTTGCCATGGCAACATACCACTTAACACTAATGAAAAGTATTTCAAACCTCTATACATCCCGTTGATCAGTTGTACCTATTCAAATGGAATCTCTTCCAAACTGGAAAATAGCCTCCTGTAACTAACTTCAATCAAAAACCCTCGTTTTGGGTTGCCATGGCAACGCACAAATCAACAATTATATTTGACCCCTGGTTTATACTCTTGGTACCTTCTATATAACGTTCATATCAAATTTTGTGAAAATTGAATCTTCCTACCTGGAGAAATAAACAAAAACATGATTTTTAGAAAAAGTTCATTGACCTTTGACCTTTGACCTTTGGAAAATTCACCCCAAATTCAATCAAAATATTTTACTTGTTCTCAATATTCTTCCTGCCAAGTTTTATCCAGATTGGATATTCCTGACCTGAGAAATAGCCAAAAAACCTATTTCACAAATAAAGGTCATTGACCTTTGACCTCTGACCTCCTTCCCAGCATCAATTTTCTTGGAGCACCCTATTTTTTGAGAAGGTACATCATGAAGTACCTTTGGTGAAAAAATCATGCTTTTGTCCGCCGTGTCACGATAATTTCACTAAGCCACCCCACTAGTAATATAGTCGCCAAACCAAAACAAATACACGTACTACATAGCACCACCAAGTGAAGGTACTGAGTACTGAGTAATCATCAGTGTTGTAGCTGTGCTGTGGTTCTACTCGAACTCGTGAAAGGCGAGGTCTTTCTACCATCAATAGCATAGCCCTGCCAGGTAAGTTTAGCTACATGCCATACAAGTTTCGGTTTCCGTTACATAACACATTCTAACGACATCCTACTACTGCAGTATTTTGTCACAGAATAGATCTACGTATAACATGCTGTATGGGCGATAAACACGATAACCCGACCTCTTTTAGTCCCGTGTATAGCATTTCGTGAGGTATTATACCATCAATAGCACACGCGGAGCCAGAGCAGAGCTCGAGCGGACAGTACACACACACAAAGACAAAGGTATTTATAATACACTGTAGTGAAGCTGCCCATGCAATGGACAGAAAGATCCGTCTGTCCGGAGGACTCTTTTATATTTTGCCATTAACGCTGTCCTCCGTAGACATACGGAGGGGATCCATGAAGCCAGACGCAGTCTCCGCGGAACATTCCCCGACGGACAGATACAGACCGATCTTTCGGTCAACCCATGCAATAGATACCAGTCGACAAATCGGACGATATGTTGCAATCGAATGATGTTTATTATGTAATGTACAACGGTCGTATCCGTGAAACTGTAAAGATGATGTTTGATTGTGAGTAGCATACACACAATATAAATTAGATCTAGAAATAGATCTAGTTCAGTTTCACAAATTGAAATTACATTAAGATTGTTTTGTCATTTAAATTTATGTGCGTCTGGGAATTCTACAATCAGACAATTGTTTTTACACTAAAATTATCCGTCTATACAATAATTAATAAAGTTATACACCTAATTACAGCGCTTTCAATCTCATATTCGCTAAAGGATAACATCAACAGTAAACACTAATTCGATCACTCTTTACAGTAACAGTTTTTCGTTAATCTTAACCTCTACAAACTTATGAAATACTGTAATCATTGGAATCATGTAAGCTATATACAAGAACATTTAAATCGCTTACCTCAATGGTGGACATTAATTGCATTAGCAGCGTGTTTCAATTGTTTTTTGGCTTTGAGACTTTTTACTTTGAAGATTTTGTTGCTTTGCATGTAGAGTCTACTTTCGTTGCTTTCAGTTGCAGCCACAGACCGTAAACTGAGCGTAAAAAAATCATTCTAATATTTTGTTCAAGATCAAAGCCAAGCACCTACGCGCATAAACATACTATACAATAAATCAAAGCATACCGCCTACGCGTATAGGGCAGTACACGCCTCATATTGAGCATCTAACAACACCGCCAGGGAGAGTAACCATGGCAGCAGGCTGGAGGCAGCTGCCACATGTAGGCCCTACAGTGCAATGCCCCATTAAAATGAAATTTTAAGGTACCGATTCTCTTTATTGTATGTAATTCTATGCATTCTACAAGCTGTAGCAGTCTTCCCATCTAGCGAAGGTGGCACTGAGACTTCAAAAATTCATAACTTTCGAACAGATTGTCTGATTTTCCTCAAACTTTCTCTGATGTTTGATATACTATATTGCTCCATTTACTGAATTCAGTTATTCACATATATATATATATATATATATATACACTTGTATGCATTGTGGTGAACTTGTCCTTTAAATTTGTGGATCTAAGACTGTGAATTAGATGTAATTGAGGATGGTGAGGGTCCCTCGCCCAGCATGTCATAGGGTCAGAGGTTAAGCATCCCCCACAGTGCTGTTTATGAGAGACTTCCGTCTGTCTCAGAGGAGAACCGTCAATATCAACAAATTTTATAAAACTCCTCTGAACAAACCAATTTTTCTGTGTCGCTGAAATATATCTATAGATAGTTATAATGACATATTTGCTATGAGAGTTCATTATACTGTAAAACATGATACATGACCTATTCGCGGCATGAAATTTTTGCGAATTGGAGCCGACGGCCTTTCTTGTGACATGAAGTTTTCGCGAATTGCTACTGGCGTTCAATGCATATAGTGTAGACAAGAACTTTTGTGGGCATTTTAATTTTGTGAATCTTAGCACTCGCGAAATTTGCGAAATTAAAATGCACGCGAACATTCCTCGTTTTACAGTATTCAGATAGTTGCATTTGCGCTCAAAATTTCTTGTCCAATTTGTCTGTGTAGGGTAGATACAATCTAGAGTCTAGTTGCTAAAGTGAAATTGGCCATCAACTTCTCAGCTTTATGCTAATCAAGACAACTCCCTTTCAGCACTTCATATTGGTACTACTTGGGTATGTAATCTTCACATCTAAAGGTAACACTACTTTGTACAATATAATTTCCATGATGCCTAGCATCAGTTGAATTTTGATCTTTTATTTTCTGTGTTTCTGTTTATTTTTATCTTACTCACAGCTGAGGAGGACTATAAAAACAACCTGCACAATTGTTTCCTCTCATCAAAGTGCATGAAAAGTGGACATAAGAGATTGACAAACTGATAAATAATGCCTCTCTCTCCCTGGACTAGTATGGGGCTGATTGTCAGTCATACATGGAAGTGGGTGAGAAAAACATTGTCTTGTATTCAGTCTTCTAATTCTGCAAGGATACCCTGCAGGATCCATAAGTCAGGAGTTAAATGCTGATGTTTTTAAACTTACAGGTGCACTTTGGCATTGCCTAGATCTATTTGTGTGCATAAGTGCAAGTAAAAGTCGATCCCTCTACTGGGTGGAAGAGCTCTCTTGAAGACCTCTAGTGAAGCAGCTTCAAAGGTGTTGAATGGAACCCCATTCCAGAGTATTATTGCTCTAGGAAAGTCTGTAGAAGTCTATAAAAGTCAATCCATTTGAATACAACAATAGTATGAAGGGTTTGCTGTCATGAGGTTGCCATGCAAGGCTGCCAACTTTCTCACAGTGGCTACTCTCAAGCTCACATGCTCATCTCTCAAATTTTCATGTTAGAGGAGTGAAAAAAAAGTTAGATTCTAAAACCTGATCAAAAAGAGATCTTGTAGCGATCATAACCCCAAAAGAAATGCAATCTAAGTTGGCTTAGTGGATGATATTTAATCAGATGAATAAATTCAATTTCAGCTAATACCTGGTACTCAATTGAGTTTAAAATGTATGCTATACATGCAACAGTACTCATGACATGCAGTATGTACCTGATCTCACCATTTGACAATGAAAATTGTGAAGTTCCCAATGTCCCTCTACTTCCCTCATTTATGCTGTTTTGTTTAATTGCACAGATATGCTGTTTTATGGCCCTGTGGTATCCTAGTTTCATTGGAACTGATGGTGCTGTAATCACTGTATCTCCAGCCCCATCATATCAGCCTAAGGTCACTCCACAAAGCACAGGCAAGTATGGTCATCTAAAACATGCAGACAGACACTTGCAAAGACACACAGATACACACAAACACATACAAAAATCCATTGGGCTGTTCTCTGAAAGGTGAATTTTTTTAAAATTTTTTTCATTTTTTTTGCAACAATAATGTTCTCACATGTTTCTCTTCATAGGATTTATAAGCAAAGTGTAATGTGACTTGATTACATACTGGCCAAGGACTTTTTTTAACCTTAAAATGACAGTCTATGAATTTCTCTGATTTAGATTCGGCCTATGTCCACTAAGGGTACAGATAGCAGACACGCAAGTATACTGTATATGCCATGTATTTTGTGGGCTTTCTTTTCATGAGTTGGGTGCTATTCACGAATATTACAACACGCAAAAGTATTATCTTTGACATGATATATTTTCCTGACATGAATGTGCATGTATGTGTACACTTTTCCATCCATGATCGCGAATTCAACCTCCGGGAAATTGTTAGGAAGGCCCCATTCTCGAAAAATTAGACTTGCTGAATATATGGTATATATTGAAGTATGTGGTGCATTTTTGTGGTTGATGAGGAAATGACCTTGGTATAGGGAAGATAGCCATTTGTATTATTTACAATCACTGTCTATCTTGCAACAGCATGCATGACCCACAGGTGAATGCACAAATTAGGTTAGATGAAGGCAAAACACTTTGAATACATGTGACATACAATAAAGCCAAGCCAAAGACAGTGCTTTGCCAATTCTATGGAAAGATGAATAAAAGAATGAAAATACATTTTCAATGCCATGATGTGTAATACATGATCATTCCAATGTTCAGTTTTATTGGTATACATGTGACACCATCCTGCTTTTACTTGCCAGTATCTTGTCCATAATACTTTTATCACCAGCTTTTTGATTGATTCTGTAGTAACAAAACAGAGAATAACTTTCACA
This sequence comes from Diadema antillarum, assembly GCF_040938485.1. NCBI lineage: Eukaryota > Metazoa > Echinodermata > Echinoidea > Diadematoida > Diadematidae > Diadema > Diadema antillarum. The sequence goes on from NW_027271532.1 coordinate 2,114,890, forward strand.
TAACATTCACTAAAAGGGTCATCTCTCATTTCACTTCTTATTGATCCTGTTGGGAAAATAAATCGAGATTGAATGACATCTTTGGCATTAAAGTAACTTTACATCATCATGTGTAAGTTCACTCTAGATATCTCATATATCTTAAAAACTTTTTCACCCATATAAACAGATGAAAGAAGAGAATACAAAACAAAAGTGGCAGTGAATCAGTAAGTAGTGTTGGTTGGTCACATTGCTGCTGCCTTGAACAGAGGAAATCAAATCAGGAAAAGTACTTCCATTGATCTTTTCTTCTTCTATTTTTGATTTTACGGTTTGCTGTACAGGTCGAGAAGGAACCCAAGAATACATAGCAGGCTTCCTTGTGTGCTTGACGCTAAACATCGTCTTCGTAGCTGTCGTCCTTTTTGCTCTTTGTTATCTTAAGAAAATCTCTCAACATGGTGGTAAGATACATTTATGAAATCATATATAAGATGATGATATTGTTTTTCTTTTGTATTATCAGGATGAAATACACACTAGGTAGAGTTCAAGAGATTTTGCTACCATTGTAAACGAGACTGAGTTTTCTTATGCCTCCATCGCTGGGGGCATTATTTATTGTTTTGTTTTGTTTGTTTGCTTTACTCATAGGTTTGTGATAACAAAGAGGTTATATACTCACTGCCTATAGAGGGCAGACTATGTAAAATGTCTGAGATCACAATGAGGGTTGGCTGGCCCTACTTGGAAATGGCGGACTTTACTCCGGATGCATGTGCTCTGCGCACTCACAGAACAACTATTGTACAGGACATACTGCGAGTCTGCTCTCCTTGGCTGCTAGTATACTAGCAAAGAGCGCTGTCCACCGTGAGGGGCTAGCCTAGCACCTCACTCCATGCACTCTCCGAGCAATTGTTCATTGCATATTGGGAGTAAGCACTCTATTACCTACTCAGATATAACTGCTTTGGATAGTTGACATTAACAGTTGCACAGATGACATTCAGTTTGCCTACAGAAAGCGATATTCAAGAGACTCCCCCCCCCCCCCCCCCCCCCCAAAAAAAAAAAAAAAAAAAAGAGAGAGAGAAAAATATATAATATGTGTATATATATATACACTATCCAGTGCAGCAAGACCTACAAGTTCATGTAGACATTGAGAAAGAACTTGAAAAAACCCCTATAAGCTTCTAAATAAGGACATACATTATTGTACCTTTATTAGTCTTAAGATTTTTTTTTTGTATTATTGTAGTTTATGTACAATTTTCTTTGTTACATCTTTCTTCAGGTGATGAAATTGATGGAGCACAGCCAAGGCAAAAGAAGTCATGGAAGGAAGCTCTGGAACCTTTAGCAGGTGAGTGGCAAAAACCTTCAGTCCACACTCATTGATCTGGGGGGGGGGGGGGGGGGATTTCATGAAGCATTTAGTCAAAATATTTTTTTCCTGACAAACTGTTTTAAGCCACTGAAATCCTTGCATCTGATTGGTTGAGAGAAAATTTGTCTGACAAATCTATAGGACAAAGTGCTTCATGAAATGCCCCCTCCCCCCATAGTAAACCTAATTGTTGTCTCTTCTTTTTGATATTTCTACCCTTGTTTTCCATAAGTGCAGTATATTTTGTTGTGTTTTTATTTTTGTGAATTTCCTGTGTCAAACAACATTTTCAAAATAAGCAACTCACACAGATATGCTGCCTCTAAAGCCATGACACCTTTCCTATGATAAAAGTATCTATTGTTAAAGAAAGTGAAATGCAATTAAAGTATATTAGAGTACTCAGAGTGAAAAGATTAATCTTTGTTCCTCTTGTTAACTTGTGCAATGTATTCTCTTATATTCTTTCAGTCAAAGGCATTATTTACTACAGTTGATTTAGCATCTTGTTGTTTAAAGCGTTTCTATCGATCCTTGATGATGTGTGACAAGAACTCACAGCTGTTACTGTTGTGATCTGCCAGCATCTTGAGGATGTAGTTTTCAACCACTTGTATGTTTTCCAGTTTCATTAATTCGTATAAAACCCGTTGAGGACGGGCTGAATTTGCTATACAACATGCATTTCCCATAGACACTTGCCCGAGTATACTCGGGACTCGTCTTCAATTGGTTAATATTTGCCATCTTGATATTTATCATGCCACGCTTATTCCCTTATTATATGCAACTGTCCCCATTATTCACAACTATCATCTTGTCTCTTTTTCAGTTTAGTCCACATTCCTCTCTTTTTATTATTTCATCTTTGTCATGTCTTAAAAGACCCAACCTTCTCTTTTTGAAGGGATCTTCCATGTCACACACTCTTTCTCTCTCTTTTCGGGTTTTGTTTATGTCTTTGTGTTTGTTTTGTATTTATGTGATTCAAACATGTTCCCATCTGATAAATCGAGATCATGTCTGATCTTCTCCCTTGCAGACAAAGTCTTCTTAAAAAGTTAGCAGATTAGAGTTACAGCAGCAGCAACAAACAAACAAACAACATGGCTTCCTCATGAGAGAACCTTGGCTTCACCAGGTGTATCAGGGACTGTAGTAGTGTTTGTTACCATAGCTTTTGTGGTTGTCATGAAGCACGCCTTGTTGCTTGTCCTGAGAAAATGTTGTAAACCTCCTCACTCAGCATCGGCTTTACAGAGTCCAAAGTTACCAAAAATGTTTTTGATTTGTTTTGTTTTTATCCCATTTAAACAAGAACATCAGACTTATGCGAGCAATTAAAGTTGCTAAATAAAACACTGCTTTCCTCTGGACCTGTGTCAGGTTACTTAGTGCAGGGTAACTTGCAATATGTGCTTGTACATATATTTTAAAGTTTTTGACCTGCGAAGATAAAGACATTGAAGAGTTTTTGTACATGATCACACATTGATTTCTCGTTATATGACAAGTCCACAAGATTTCAGAGTGTCGCGAGGGTTTTCCTTCTCATATTGTGCTTAAACTCTGTGATTGTGTCATGACATGTTATATCTGAAGTTTTTAATAGTTAATATGTAGCTGTCACTTCCTTTTCATACAGATAAATTATAAGGTTTAACACTGAAGCTTATTTGCGATATTATGTATCGATGTTATGTATTGTCAATTCGTTTGCATTTACAACTATGCTCATAACATTATTATTTTTGAAACTGCCATTTCTAGGGGAAGAGAGATTTTTAAGCCAACACTTAGCTGCCCTTGCTGGTTAAAGGGGCCTGAATAGAGCCCTGAACCTCATGTGTTGAGTCATGACGGCTTTGATATAGCCCTTGTGCCATGAAAAAGTGATTGCTTCTGTGTGTAACAGGGTTTGCAAATTTATTATTTTATCGTAAACTGAGATACTTTAAGCCATTTAGAAATAAGACAAGAGGAATACCATTCACCATATACTGCTCGCTGTATTTTATATTCTGTCATGCTAGGAAAAGTGATGTGCAAGTGTTTGCCGCTTTGTGGCAATGTTTTGCTTAATCTTTCTTTACAGAGAACATAATGTAACTAAGCTGGTGGTACAGTCCGACTTTGATTATCCGGCCATCTCTTATCTAGACTCCGCTATCATCCGGATGTGTTCACACAGTGAAGACAAAAAAAACATTGATTTCAAACTCAATTAAAAATCCTACAAAACTCACACAATATGCCTATGATACTCCCAACAGAAGCATGTTATGAATTTAACAATGATATGTTTCAATTTCTGCAAAAAAGGTGGACTGTAATTTGAAGTAGGCTAGCATAGATTGCACCACTGTTGTGGTGTATGCTACTTATCTATAGCTGCCACTGGGAACTGGTGTTCATGTACATTTACATAAATATTGTTTCTCCCATATCCAACCAAATTGCAAATCCATACGGGAGCTGGTCTGAGCATGGCTGTATAACAGAGGTCTGACTGTACTTCATTTCTCATGATAATTGTGGTGCTTGAATAGTGCAATTTTAAAATCATTTAATAATTTCCATTAATGGATTATGATTTTTTTTCTCACTTCAGCAAGTGTAGAAGTGAAATGAGGTGTTCTCTGTGTTGTGCAGCTTGTTCAATCATAAACTGAAATAGTTGCAATGAGTTATTAAATTTTGGGTTCCTGTATTACATAAAAATTGGGCTCACCTGAACCAATGCATGAAATGAGGTCCTGCTATCACTAACTCCCTTTTGTTATTTTTCATTTTGTAATTAATTGTCTTATGTGGAGAATTATTCTCAAACTTTTCATGATTTCAATTCCATTGCTTTGAAAAAGCAATGGTGTGGTAAATGGATTCCCTGCAGGCATAGTTATTTGGGTAAGGTGGTTTTAAGCTGTCCAGATGATAATGCACTAGAAACTTCATATTGTTTACTATGAAAATGTTATTGTTGGGGAATGTTTTAGTTTTCATGGATAATTATGGGTCCATGTGGTCCTGGAGATAGGTGTCCTTAAGATAAAGTAACATCTAAATGAAAATGTGCAATGAAAATTTATCATAGTGGAATATTTTCTGTCTTACTTTGTCCAGATGTAGCAAATTTCCTTTCAGGAAAGTGTGTAGTTTTTCTTTTATTTGTTTGGTTGTTTTTTTTTTCTTTTCTGCCTTTGGTTGGAGTCACATGGGTGAAAAATTTATGCTCAGGTAAGCCTCGACCCCATGGGTTCTGTGTTCTTTGCTAAATTTTCTAATTTGAAATACCAGGTATATTATTAATAGTATAAAAAAAAAAATCATCAGTTCAAATGTAATTGTGTGTGTGCATGTGTGTATGTGTATATATATCTTAGTTTAACAGTACTGTACTCACTGTGAAGGCAAAATGCATAGCATCTGATGATCGAATGTATACCTGTACTTATAATACACTGCTTGAATATAGTATTTTTGGAAGACGTGTTTAGTTTAGTGTGAAAGCTTGCCTTTATGAACATTCAAGTTGATGTTATTTCTGAGTTACATACTGGAAACCTTATGAGTGCCGTAGTTATCTGTCTGTATTATGTAAACAATTTTATTTGGTTAAAGAGATTCAAAGCTGTCATAAAAAGATGTAAACAGTTAGCCAGCCAAATATAGATATGGATGATTTGGTTCATATTGGTCATGCTGTGAAATCTACACTCATTAGCAGTTTTTTACGGGAGCATCTTTACAAATGTTCCATTTACTTTATAAGAGCCATGTAATTCAAAATTGCAAAATTGAGGTGTGGATACATAGTAAAAGAGCTATTTTTTTTTTTCCTCCAGAGCTAGAAAGTCAATCTTTATATTGCATTCTAAAATCAATTTTGTATATTGCATTCTATATGCAAACTAGTCACTAGCAGACTCACATGCAGACTAGATCACAAGCCATATACATAACATGTTATTATCATTGCTATGGTTTGAAGAATGTCCTTTATGTCCCAATTTTTACATTTTCAAAAGTTGAATCATGCTTTCTTTTGTTCTGTCCAAAACCTGTGGCCCCATAGTTCAACACATGTATTAGGCCATTTGGAATTGCTCTTGGATGTGACTTTACCACATGACATAGCAATGTACTGTACTTTAACACTGATCAAACATTGTGTGTATTGCTGGTGGATCTTTGATGTCTTGTACAAGTAGTATAACTTGTATGATAGGAATTTTGATATACAGTATTTCATCTGTTTTTCACTTTAATAAAGTTATATACTTCTTGGTTCCTCTTAAATGAAACATTTTATTGAGGAAATATCATAAGGCATTCTCTACTGTCTAAGATTTTATGTGTTGATCATTACACATGATTGTATCAGATTATTTTTTTTACTCTGTGGTAAATGAAAAGGAGATAATGTTTAGACTGCTCAACTAAGATTATTCAAAGATGCCTATTTGAATTTTATGTGTGTGTGCCATTCCAAATATGTTTTACTTTAACAGAAAACAAGTATGCAACTCACCACAGTCAGAACCTATTTTGTAATGTTTTTTTAAACATTGTGTACCTATCATCTTTATCTGAGAACAGTAACTAGCAGCTTGTAATGTCTGTTGTGTAGAATCGTTATGTGTAAGAAATGACTAGTGAACTTTTAAACTATACGTGATATTTTAGTCAAATGTCATTTCTAGTGTAGGTGGATTCCTTTGTGTGTCTGCCTGTGTGTACATTGTGCATGTGTGTGTGTGTGTGTGTGTGTGTGTGTGTGTGTGTGTGTGAGTGAATGTGCTTTGCAATGTTTAGTGCAGCAATTGCTCATGAGAAAAATTAATAAAACGATTATTTATTGAATCACCATTTTCCATTTAAACTTCAAGATGAACTTACATTTGAATGCTAAAGAGAGAATGATTAAATTCCATTCCATTGAATAAAATAAAAGTCCAATCAATTCTTTTAATCATATAGTCAATGCCTTTCTATCTATCTTTCTCTTTATTCTGGTCATAAATCCCAAAATGCAGCGCCATGTGTTTTAATACAACCACACAAAATATGCACTAATGTAAATGTATTACATAATCATATATGCATCATACATATAATTAGGGATATATATATATATATATATATATATATATATATATGTATATATATAAGTATTGGAACAAGTTCACGCGGTTGACTGTAGGCTCATCCGTATTTATTGCAAATCTGAGTTTCATGCAACCTCCGTGAGGCGCAATCATCAGGCAATTATTACTTCCCAGAAATAATACCATTGAACCATGCATTTGATTGAATTGACGCGCTTTAAAGCGCGTGATGCCATAACAAGCTATACGCACTAGGACCATAGTGACCAGTGCGCACTGAATCATATTCATTATTACGTATTGAATATCAGGCAATTATAAACTCCCAGAAATAATACCATTGAACAATGCACAATGCATTGGATTGAGTTGATGCATTTTAAAGTGCGTGACACTATAACAAGCTTTACGCGCTAGGACCATAGTGACCAGCGCGTATTGAATCACATTTATAAATATTATAAATATTAATACATTGATACATTTATGAATCACATTTAATCATATACATTATATATATATATATATATATATATATATATATATATATATATATATATAATATACATTATATATATGTATATATATATATATATATATATATATATATATATATATAGATAGATATCTGTATATATCTATATATTCCTGTAACCACCTGTACTCGCTCAACAGATCAACAAATCTGAAAACTATCTTCCCTGACCACCACCCCCTCCCCATGAACCCCCACAACTTTATGAAAACCCAATGGGTAATCCTTCTCGTGGTTCCTTGATATTTGCTCCTGCGACAATATTGTTCCTATGAAATATCTGCACGTTAAGCCAAACATACAAATAACATTCTACCCACAAACATAACCCTAACCCTAATCCTAATCCTCACATCAAACTGAACCCTAAAACCCTATCACAACCCTGACCCTATCCCCAAGTTCTTGGAGAAAATAAGACCGGAGCAATTGTCGTAGGAGAAAATAATGTCGTGTCACCCCTTCTCGTAACCTTTAAGTTTGTAGAAAACAGTGGGCAGGCAAGACAGAAAACACACTCTTAACACCAGATCAGAAAGGTCAATGCAACACACCAACGCGGAAAACTCCCGTGTAAACGATACACTTCAACGCAATCAACGATCTCTCAATCGCTGGGATGGAATCCATCTACATTGGCGGATCCAGGCGGGGGAGCACCGGGCACGCGCCCCCTTTATTTTTTGGTTAAAACAAGAGAAATAAAAAGAAAAAAATTGGGGGTGGGGTACGTGCGTACGAGATCTGGGGGGGGGGGGGGTTGAATCAACCCTCCCCCGGCCACAGAACAGGCCAAAAAGCCCGGCCTGGTTTTAGGGTTAAGGTAAATAATATTATGTATGTATTTTTATGATTATGCATGCATGTATTTCTATACCTGCACACAAATCTTTGTTTATTGTATTTTTATTGTCACACTCGCATGCTTATGCAAAAAATGTACATTTTGTATTCATATCACTTTCATAATATTATATTTGTTGTTAATAAACTCAACTGAAACTCAAATTGGCCCCACAATATCTGAAAATAATACGGTCTTGAATATAATAATGACCTGTAATGTTGCTCTGATGAATCATATCAGAATATGCGTTGGCAATGCTGTACATATAAAGCTGATATGATTTGAACCATCGTGCAACAGACGAATCGTTTGGATGTCCTATTATCTAATCAAGGTTTATAGGCTATATGTCTTGTGATTTTGATATACAATTGTATGTGTATGTAAAAAAAAAACAAAAAAAAACCTGTACTATAATTATGCTATAATTCGGATAAAAAAGAAAACATTTTGCCTGCGGAAATTCATTACGAATATGCATGATGTTCCCCTTTCCAACTTTTTCATGCATGAGTTATTGATGATTAATGTATTTTTCGTAACAGAGAGCTCTGACGAGTTTGCCATTCATTATTAATGATACCTTTTGTCACTGGCGTAGCCAGGGGGGGGGGGGGGGGGGGCGGTCGCCCCCCCTAAGATTTGGACCGGGGATTTGGGAGGCGGAAAAAAAAATGCGTGTATACTGTATGCATGCACATGAAGCGGGTCTCCTTTGCAACCTTTCATCAAATAAGATATTTTTTTTTTGAATATTTCACTCAAAGTGTGCACCAGATCGTTGAATTTCAATTCAAAATATGCAAAATCTCTCGTGCTTGGGAGGGGGTATCCCCCTCCCAAACCCTCCCCCTCTGTGCCTCTTTCCCTAGCTAAGTACACTTTTTAGATTTACAAAAAATTCTGAATAATTCTGAGTGCACAAGACTTATCACTTATATTCCGAAAACTGAAGGTTCCCTCATGTTTAAGGGGAATTTTCCCTTTTAATCGACCCTTTCCTCCCTCAACCCCCCCCCCCATCAGTTTTTTTTTTTTTTTGGGTGATTTCCCAAATGTTGATTCCATCAAATATGCGTATACGAGATATCTCAATTTCAACCTTAAAAAGATAAAAGCTCCATCGGAAGGGAGGGTGGAGATAACACTCGCCCACGCCTTCTCCCTGCTCGCCCCCCCCCCCCCCCCCCCCGCCATGCAAAGAAGTAGACTGTGGCTATACCCAGATCGCTTTATTTCAATTCTAAAAACGCAAAAGCTCCGCGAGCGGGAGGGGGAATCCCCCTTCCCCTAAGCTCTACCTTACTAGACTTTATACATACGCACAGATGGTGCACATTCAGAATAAGAGCTAAATTCCGTGAATTTAACACTTCGATGAAAAAGTATTGCACCAAAAATTTGCACCAGATCGCTGAATTTCAGGTCTGAAAACGCAAAATCACCTTCGTGTGGGAGGGGATATGCCCCTATCTACACCCTCGTGTGCATGCTTTTTTCTGTTTGATTGCTGAACAGACAGCATTCATGATATTCAGTGTAAGAATTAATACAAGAAGACTAGTGTATTTAGATTATACCATTTTATAGGCAAATTGTTCAATAATAATCTACACTAAAATATACTGCAACCTTAAACAAGTGGGACTGTTTCAACTCGTTAAAACACGCAAAAACATGCATAAAATTGCACCATTTGCAACATCAAAATGCAAAAAGTTCTTACCGTGGGAGGGGGGACACCCCCCCTCCCACACCCTCCCCTCCCCCCTCGCTCGCTCCGCTCGCTCGGGTTCAGTCGCGTTCATGATATTCAGTGAAAAGAATTAATACAAGAAGTGTATCTAAATTATACCATTTTATAGGCAAATTGTTCAATAATAATCTACACTAAAATATACTGCTACCTTAAACAAGTGGGAATGCTTCACGTCGATAAAACGCGCAAAAACATGCATCAAATTGCACCATTTGCAACATCAAAATGCAAAAAGTTCTTACCGTGGGAGGGGGGACACCCCCCCTCCCACACCCTCCCCTCCCCCCTCGCTCGCTCCGCTCGCTCGGGTTCAGTCGCGTTCATGATATTCAGTGAAAAGAATTAATACAAGAAGTGTATCTAAATTATACCATTTTATAGGTAAATTGTTCAATAATAATCTACACTAAAATATACTGCTACCTTAAACAAGTGGGACTGTTTCACGTCTATAAAACGCGCAAAAACATGCATCAAATTGCGCCATTTGCAACATCAAAATGCAAAAAGTTCTTACCGTGGGAGGGGGGACACCCCCCCCCTCCCACACCCTCCCCTCCCCCCTCGCTCGCTCCGCTCGCTCGGGTTCAGTCGCGTTCATGATATTCAGTGAAAAGAATTAATACAAAAAGTGTATCTAAATTATACCATTTTATAGGCAAATTGTTCAATAATAATCTACACTAAAACATACTGCTACCTTAAACAAGTGGGAATGCTTCACGTCTATAAAACGCGCAAAAACATGCATCAAATTGCACCATTTGCAACATCAAAATGCAAAAAGGTCTTACTGTGGGGGGGGGGGACACCCCCCTCCCACACCCTTCCCTACCCCCTCGCTCGCTCCGCTCGCTCGGGTTCAGTCGCGTTCATAATATTCAATGAAAAGAATTAATACAAGAAATGTATCTAAATTTTACCATTTTATAGGCAAATTGTTCAATAATAATCTACATCAAAATAAAGTGCTACCATAAACAAGTGGGACTGTTTCACGTCGATAAAACGCGCAAAAACATGCATCAAATTGCACCATTTGCAACATCAAAATGCAAAAAGTTCTTACCGTGGGAGGGGGGACACCCCCCTCCCACACCCTCCCCTACCCCCTCGCTCGCTCTGCTCGCTCGGGTTCAGTCGTGTTCATAATATTCAATGAAAAGAATTAATACAAGAAGTGTATCTAAATTATACCATTTTATAGGCAAATTGTTCAATAATAATCTACATCAAAATAAAGTGCTACCATAAACAAGTGGGACTGTTTCACGTCGATAAAACGCGCAAAAACATGCATCAAATTGCGCCATTTGCAACATCAAAATGCAAAAAGTTCTTACCGTTGGAGGGGGACACCCCCCCCCCCCCCCCTCCCACACCCTCCCCTCCCCCCTCGCTCGCTCGGGCTCGCTCGGGTTCAGTCGCGTTCATGATATTCAGTGAAAAGAATCAATACAAGAAGACTATAGTGTATTTAGATTATACCATTTTATAGGCAAATTGTTCAATAATAATCTACATCAAAATAAACTGCTACCATAAACAAGTGGGACTGTTTCACGTCTATAAGACGCGCAAAAACATGCATCAAATTGCACCATTTGCAACATCAAAATGCAAAAAGTTCTTACTGTGGGAGGGGGGACACCCCCCTCCCACACCCTCCCCTCCCCCCTCGCTCGCTCGGGCTCGCTCGGGTTCAGTCGCGTTCATGATATTCAGTGAAAAGAATCAATACAAGAAGTGTATCTGAATTATACCATTTTATAGGTAAATTGTTCAATAATAATCTACATTAAAATAAAGTGCTACCATAAACAAGTGGGACTGTTTCACGTCGATAAAACGCGCAAAAAACATGCATCAAATTGCACCATTTGCAACATCAAAATGCAAAAAGTTCTTACTGTGGGAAGGGGGACACCCCCCTCCCACACCCTCCCCTCCCCCCTCGCTCGCTCCGCTCGCTCGGGTTCAGTCGCGTTCATGATATTCAGTGAAAAGAATCAATACAAGAAGTGTATCTGAATTATTCCATTTTATAGGCAAATTGTTCAATATTAATCTACGTCAAAATAAACTGCTACCATGAACAAGTGGGACTGTTTCACGTCGATAAAACGCGCAAAAACATGCATCAAATTGCACCATTTACAACATCAAAATGCAAAAAGTTCTTACCGTGGGAGGGGGGAAACCCCCCTCCCACACCCTCCCCCCCTCGCTCGCTACGCTCGCTCGGGCTCGGTCGCTTCGCTCCCTCGCAGACTAACCGCCCCCCCTAAGATGAAATCCTGGCTACGCCGTTGCCTTTTGTGTTAAACTATATAATGCTAATAATAGGGAGATATGAAACTGCAACCATTAGTGGCAGGTGTAAATAAAGATTGCTGTCCTGAAGGCAAAATAATGATTACCATCACGTATACCCTCGCGCGCGGAGAAAATAGCGCCCGAAGATATGCATCACACATTTCATGACCATAAGAAAGAATGCCCAAGGATATATTCTCAAGAATGATATGCTTAGTATTTTTATCATTTTGGGGGTGGGGGGGGGGGTGGGGATGGGGGCAGGGGATGGGATGGGATGCGTATAATCGAGGCACAGGGCAGCAAGGGATGGTCTGCAAAGGGGTATCCGTGCATCTTCCATCATCCACAAATTTGTAATCTTTTGAACAGGTTCGCAGAAATAAACTTTATTGAAATGCTAACAATTTGAATAGAGAAAAATAACGAGATATTGGGTTTTAAAAATCGTTTGTGTGTGGGGGTGGGGTGGGGTTCGCCACAGTAGCTAGACAGACAGACAGACAGATAGTTCGCAGGAATAAAATTTATCAAAAATGTAAACAAAAACGAGAAAAATAAGCTTAAAAAGTCGAGGTATTTGTGGGAAGGGAACGCCCGGTCGCCGCCCCACCCCCCCACCCCCCGCCCCCCACCTTTCCCCGAGCGGGGTTGCTGCCTATATGCTCGCGAGATGATATGCTGGAAAATAAAAGAGAAATATACATGAGGATTGAAACACGTTCATACTCCCGTTATAGTTAGCATTTTGGAAGTCCTTCTTTTTCGTTAAATGCTGTTTCACCATCATCGTCATTACTTCATTTGTACGTAGGAACCCTACATAATTGTACAACGGTCAAGTATCTATATATAATATCAAAATGTGGTGTATACTATTCCAAGATCTGCAGCCAGTGAAAACAAATGTATATTTGAGCAAGAATTACTCTTAATTCGGTAAATGATATTCACTGGTTACATTACAGCGTACTTCGTCTACGTATGATAGTACTGTTGTAAACCGTGTCGTTGCGACAGAAAAGCTGATCAAAATATATTAAGTATTTTTATTGTTATATTTAAACACAAATTGTTCCTGGAGGAGTAAATATGAATCATTTAAGTTTGATAATTCATTATTGCAACAAAAAACAAACAAACAAACAAACAAACAAAAAACAAAACAAAACAAACCTCAGTATGAGGAAGCGGATTGAGCTCAAAATCATTCTCAGTGAGTATTTTCGAGTAATAGAATGTTTTCTTTTAAAAAATGATGCGTGTTGCCCCAAATACGGTAAAATGATACTTGAGTAAAGGATGAATACCGTGGAAGATGCTCAGACGCTTAAATCTTTTAATTACACCTGAATTACATGAAAATATTTTTACAGATAGCATTAACATGTTCTTTCAATGTGCCTTTGTTATCCACATCAGTGCCAAGAAATTTATACTATTTATTTCCTCATGAGAAATATTATTGGTCAATATATTACATAAGCAAAAATACATGTACTTCCCATTATCAAAAGCAGATTTTTTTTTTCTATCATGAAGATCATTTTTTTTTTCTTCTTTATGACTTGACACAAAAATATTGAATTGATGGTTTGACACGTGTTTGGTATATATACAGGCCTATAAGTAACTCGGTAAAATAGTGTCAATGATGTTGGAATAACTAAAGAAGACCATGTGTTCGGACGTACACACACACACTCACACACACACACAAACTAATTTCATGAGTTCATTTACGAATTTCAGTAAACTATGCAATATTTCACTTGAAATTTACATCACATTAATGAAAGTAAATAACGTGATTAGTATGCGAGTATACTCTCAGGAGGTTCTGCACAGTATATGAAGAAGAAGAAGAAGAAGAAGAAGAAGAAGAAGAAGAAGAAGAAGAAGAAATCACCAATATGAGACGTACAGTGGGTCATCAAATTTCTTTGACCAGTTGAGGCATAACCCTTTAAAATTAATCATTTTTTTTTTAGAGTGAATCTTGGGACTGTGGTCACAGATGTTAACTTGATAGATGTGAACATCATCCATTATTCAAGAAATTCTTAATGCATAGGCCTACATAAACATGTCAACTTTTCATCGGAAAGCAAAACAAAATAAAACAAAGGAACGCAGATACAAAGAAGCTACAGGAAAGGGAAACCATACAGAAATAGATTTCTCTGAAATTTCTCATTTTTCCTATTCTTTCAGTGAACATGTCTTTCTGCAGAAGTGTGCAGAAATGATTAATTATGTAAACCTAAGGTCTGATATTTCCGTTTTATTCCCGGCGATAAAGTATTCAAAGATTATAGTATTCGTCGTAATAAGGCTCTAAGGAACGTGTCCAATGACGTCGCCGAATGACGTCAAACGGCGCTCTGAAGAAAAATAAAATGTTGATGTTCCTTGATATCCTACATGTGCTGAGTGGCCGGTTGAGAGTGCGCGCGACTCACTGTGAAGAAGACCTACCCGCGAACGAATGTACTGTTTTCCCGCGGTGATCGAATATCACGCAACGCACGATTTGATTACCTAGGTACGTACAGAAGAGAACTCAGTAGTAGTACGCACACGTATACGGTGGTGCTTTTAGAATTTTATACGTGAAGAACCTGCGTGTACTCGCAAAGCAGCGGTTGCAAGATCAAGAAGAATTATCACAAGTGGTGTGGAAATTGCCGCTGTAAGTAAGGTATGCAGACCCATGCTTTGACAAGAAATCTTTTGACGGAATCTGGAACGGTTGTTGTCAGCACAAACCATTTGTCTGGCATTTGTTTTATTTTCTGATTGTATTAATACTGTACTGCGGAACTGGTGTTGCATGTTGGTTTGATGTGGTCCCACATATGGGATTCTACGTTGTAAAGCATGAGTGATTTTTTTTTTGTTTTGTTTTTAGTTCTTTTAAATAATTTGTTTAAAACTTGTGGCAAATGTGCGTGCTTTTCATGTATCAACACTCAATAGGCGTCTAAGCCATAGGCTTAGCCCTAGCTTGGGAACATCTAATGACAGACAAGTTAAGAAAGAGTCTGTAAAATTAGATCTAGACACTAGTAGTAATTTTTTCTAGGACTAGGTCTAGAGTAACTGCGTCAGTAAGCGGCCGTGCAGCCGTTCGCGGCAGGTACAACATACACGGTAATATACCGCTAAACACTGCATTGCACTGTTACATGCACACTACACATATACTAACACACTAGTAGGGTGTCTGGTAGATTTTTGCAACTGGAGAAATACAAGTCATTTCACACTAAAACATACATATCCATAATGTTCATAGTTAACATAATACATGTGCAAAATTTCTCACCATAATCATGAATAATGGTGAAGTTATGAGCAAATAAAAACAGGGTATTTTTCATCCTCACGCTGTCAAAACCTTGGCGAAAAAGTGGGTCGCGAGCGTAATGAAATTCACTGTCAAGCGCACTCCAGTGGGCGGTGCTATTCACTGCGTTTATCACATTCAAAGCGCGCGTGTTTCTAAGGCTAAGCGCGCATCCTTGTCAGCTAGCACACACCTACCCAGCCAGCCTGTGCGAGGCCCGCTTCGATCCCGCGGCACGCACTTGTACTTGCACTCGCACGCGATTTGTACACACGGGTTTACGAGACCGATGACCCATCATACATACAAACGTATCACAAACGTAGGTCTAACAGCGCGGCGGAGTAAAAGCGCACACAGTAGTGGTGCATGTGCATGTGCGATACTAGTACAGTGTACATGGAGACGCGCACATGTACCGGTACTCACATTACGTACCGGCGGTGCGCTATAGCAGCTGTGCGGAGGCTGAACATCGGTCATGCAAAACCGACTCGACTGTATGGAGCTTCGCGTAAGTGCGCGCCGTAACCACGAGTCATGGCGTGTAACTACGTGTCTAGACTTGTAGGCCCCGCCTCGCTTAGTTCGCTGATGCTGTTACTATGCTGACAAGGGTATCTTAATCGCTATTTCGCGGGTTTATCCTGGGGAATAAGCGAAAAACCAATGCTATTTTTGGATTCAGCACCATTGAATCCTCCTACACCGGTATGGCCAGTTTCACAGTCGGACGGAACAGCCGAGTTATAGCGATGTTTAGGCTTAAATCTGAATTTAGGTAGCAATACGTCTTGATATCTGAACTCGGCGTAGGACGAGAAGAATGAGACCACCACAAGCTTTCATATGATACCAAATTTATGGAGATTTGTTCCCGGGATAAACCCGCGAAAATGCCTGAAAGGTGATTTTAAGCCAAAATTGTGGGTCCACTTTTTGACCGAACGCGCGCCCTACGTTTGCCCATTGCCCAACACGCACTGAACGCATCTGGTAGTCGTAAGTTTATTTGAAAATGCTAGCGCTTTTGCATTCAAAATGTGACTTTCGTGATATCATTTAGTATCGAAGATAATATGATAGATTTCTCTTATTGTAAAAAATGTTTTGAAGTAGTTTTATGTTCTGTAGATGCATATAGACCTAGAAAATCTAGGTCAAAGATGACTTGTGAACTCGCGACTTTTGCGTGAATTTCGAAGGGGATGACAAAGCGCATCGCGCTACCGACGCCCTAACACTAGCAATCAACAAAAACCAACCGATAAAATGGGCACGATCTCTGACGAAAGTGAAATTTTCTCACCTAAATGACAACATATCGCATCCAAATTGAAATTTTCGGTACTTCTTAACATAACAGTTAAGAAACAATGGTCCAAGAAACTTGATTTTTTGTCGTTTTCTCGATGTTCATGGATTTTGAAAACATATCCTCACGTAAAATAGAACTTTCGCGCGCCGATGTGGGCCGCCATTTTTTACGGAAAGTGGATGTTACCATCGAAAAAAAATGAGAAAAACACGAGAAAGACATCAACAACACCGCCAGAATTGCGATCTTGTTTGCGGCCAATGCATGTGCGCCCGCTATTTTCACGTGCTTTTGCAATGGGAATTGGCGCTTACGCAATGTTCGCGAGACATGTGAAGGCGTTCAGCTAAATATCGCGGAGCACGCGCGTATTGCATAGGGATTGTACATCGTGCCGCAAGCAGAAATACTACGTCGCATATCGCCCTTATCGGCGAAAATTGTGCCGGGTTTTGCCCTGGTAAATCATGAAAACTGCGTTGGTCAGTGGTAAATTTCTTTTATGAAAACAATTGCGTTAATGAATAATCTTGTCTATGATATATGAAATGGTTGAAAATAATTTGCCTGATTTGTTTACAAGTTGTAAAAACCCTTAACAATGCTTAAACTGCCGCAAACGGGATATTTTACTCTAGTAGATGTAGACGGGGTTCTAACGCTACTAGGGTACTATCTCTAAGCTCGTGCGTTACTGCGTGTTCTAACTAACAAATTAGGGTGTAGGCGACAGTCTATTCCTAATCCTAGGCTAGACAGATGTAGGTTTTAGAATACTAACACGTTAGTTAGGTCTAACAAAACCTTCCACCTACTACTACTGAGTACTACTTAGGGCAAGACGCCCAGAAACTCTAGTGAACACAACTAACGTCAATTACCATTTAAGTCGCCACTACTACACTAGCTAAAGTTGCCAGACATTCACATCGCATGTAAGTTAACGCGATTTTTTCCTCCATAAAAACACAAATAGAAATCTAATTGTAATCCAAATGTATTTTACCATATGTAACAGGTGACAAAACCAATTTCAATGCGAGAATGTTTTTGATTTTGAATGGATTTCAGGTGGCAAATTAACAAAGTTTTTCAAATGCGATGATACACAATGGCATGCATCCTACATTGAAGTGTGTGTATAACACACACGCTAATAACAATACGTGGCGCACTATGGGCGGTGAACTAATTCAGTGCCTATTGTTTATCTAGTTCGCCCGGGAGTGTATAGGAAATACACGCAAGTGGCGACTATACGGTAATTGATATTAGCTAGATTTTATACTATAGTCATAGATCTAGGTCTAAATACTCTAAGCTACTGTAGATCTATTTGTTGCTAAAATCTTGTGGTGAGCTCAATATATTATATGTATGTTTGTGGTGTGAGACAAGTAGACATAGTAGAGAGTAAAACCCCAGTTTTCGGCCGGCCTTCAGAATCCGGACACTTATCACTTATCACAAGCCAGCAAATTCTACTGTCACAACACACGCATATCACGTCGTTTCACATACTAGCACACTCGTTCACCACAGGAAAGTGCCGGAGTCACCTCCAAAAATCTGTCTAAAATCCCAAATTTTGCCGTCGAAAACGCAGAATCGCTGCAAACTTTTCCAAAGCACACGCGAATTAGGTCCTGTGTTAAGAATCAGGCAGGGTTCGAAATTGGCGATGGTCCGCTGCCCATTGGCCACCCAAAATCACGTCGGACTAGCTAAAAATCATAAAATTCTGAAGTTACTAGTCCGTCTGGCTAGCCAAAATATTGCTTCAGTGTCAAAATTTATTCTAAGTAGTCCGCCTGGCTAGTTAAAAAAAAGTTAAGTGCGACCCCTGTCAGGGTCGCCGAAAAAGCGCTAAAAATTACGCCATTCTGTTGTGAGATTTTTCACCTTATCGCAAGCTCAGAGTGTGATGGTATCCTCGAAAAAACAAAAGAAAAGCAAAATCTCAGTACATGCCGATGCAGTGAATAAATGTACAGGGGCTGAATGCAAGTGCCGAGTCACCAGAATTTGGACACGAACGGGTGCCACAACGTCCCTGATGCAACCTTGTGGCAACAAGGTATGGCGCACATGCTCATTTTCCAGCGGCCTTGTATGCGTAGTGACATTTAACGCGCATAGCGCGTGCTAAGGCAGGTTTGACTGTAGTAAACAGATCTTAAATTCCACTTGCCCATACTGCACCAAAATCACAGGAATACTTATAGCCTATTTTCAATCACTTGTATAGATTTGAACCAAATCGGTTATCGAGAAGCGTCAATATGGTTGTTCTGAAATGTACCAAAGATTCTTAGAATGTCTTGTACTGGACTTTGTAGACTTAAGCATGGTATTCAAAAGCATAGCATGTATTGGGCATGCCTCCTAACAAGGAAGACAATTCAAATGGATGTTCGGTATATAATGCAGCATGGTGTGTAGAAAGAGAGAGAGATGTTGATTATGTGTGATTTTGATTGAAACTGATGGAATAAAAGTTGGGTTTTTTTTGTTTCCTTGATCATCCAGATTCAATCATGAATGGGGACCTTAATCACAAGACTGTCAATGGAGGATGTGGAGAAAAGATTGTGATCCTTGATGCAGGAGCCCAGTATGGAAAGGTACAGTGTACTGACAAAGTATGCATGTCTACTCTTAAACTGGTGATAGGAAAAGACTTTTGTCTTCCAAACAAACTCTTTGACAACTGCTAAGATTTGTCTCAAATGTCCCTATGTCTTGCTCGGCATAGCACCTACGCTCCAATCTGCATTATTCTGCCAACAGCATGCAGCTGTTTATGGGCAAGTCCAAGATAATGCGCGCGTTACGTATGGGACATTCAGAGACTTTTATGACCTGAAAAATAGTGTTAATGGCCTTTGATCATATTGAACTTCTTCATGGTGATTGATATCTAGGAGAAGTATAAACATGTAAAAAATGGAGAAAAATGACCTCGACAATTATATTCTAGAAGAGAAAATATGTGCCGTTACGTATGGGACCAGAAAACTTTTGTTTTTTTGAACATTTTTTTCAACCTCAAAACTCTCTGAAAGTATTTCATTCTACAACTTGTAACTCACTGTGATGAAAGTCACAACACTCAAGATTATCACTGGTAAGTTTCATGTCATTAGGCAAAAAGCTCTAATTACAGGTTCTAATTAAAGACAGACATGACGTGTTACGTATGGGACAGTTACGTATGGGACAGTTTGTCCCCCATTCATTTAGTGTGTGAAGAACCATGTTTATGGGTATTTTGCATAATTATTGTAGTAAAATTAGTTGAAACTACTCAAATACTGATCCAGATTGTCAAGGAAACATTATTCCCTGAATATTCACCATCATAATCATAGTTAATCATATTTTTATATTTTTATGACCAACCTGAGTATGCATGCCCTTTGTCCCCCATTCATTTAGTGTGTGGAGAACCAAGTTTATATGGGTATTTTGCAAAATAATTTTGCAAAATACCCATAAACAAATTTTTGCATAATCATTGAGGTAGAACCAGTTGAAATTACTCAAATACTGTTCCAGATTGACAAGGGAACAATATTCCCTATATATTTACCATCATAATCATATTTAAAGGACAAGTTCACCTTCATATACATAAGGATTGAGAGAATGTAGCAATATTAGTAGAATACATCACTGAAAGTTTGAGGAAAATCGGACAATCGGTTCAAAAGTTATGAATTTTTGAAGTTTTTGTGCAGTAACCGCTGGATGAAAAGACTAGCGCAAACTTAGATGTCACATGCGTACAACAATATAAAGAAAATATAAAGAGAATTTCACAAAATTTCATCTTTTGAAAAAAGTACACATTCCCCTGACTCGTTACCGACAAATGTTATGCGTAATATTATTCCCCCTGCCTTTAGAAAGAGGCAGGTCATGCGCTCTTTTATTATGCGAAAAAAGTGAAAATATGTTGAATTTTCTTTACATTTTCTTTATACTGTTGTACGCATATGACTCACAAGCTGTAGTAGTCTCCTCATCCAGCGGTTCCAACATAAAAATTTTAAAAATTCATAACTTTTGCATCGATTGTCCAATTTTCCTCAAACTTTCACTGATGTGTTCTACTAATATTGTTGCATTCTTTCAATCCTTATGTTTATGAAGGTGAACTTGTCCTTTAATCATATTCTATATTTTTTATGACCAACCTGAGTATGTATGCCCTATTTTTATCAGGATAGTTACTACTGAAAAACTGAATAGTTTAAAGTGTTTACTTCCATTGATGAAGGGCAGTTTGCCATTTAGTTTCAATAAAAAATGACTTGACACAAGAAATATTAATTTCAATAAATAAGCAATACCTGCTGCGTGGAACCCCAGTGATCGAGTAGATGATGTCTGTCTAGCAGTCAGGTCATTGATTCGAGTCACACCTCAGTATGTATACCCGTGAATTTTGTCGTGGCTACTATTGAAACTGAATGAGGACAATTTGTGTATCACTTGCAATAAAAAGGAATCATTTTACTTTTATATTTTTGTATATATCACAACCATTTCAAATTGGATCTCCGTCACATAAACTTTGAATTCCTCTAGTCTTAGGATTGTATGCTCTTTAGTAATTCATATAATTGGTTTCCAATCATCTCATTAAATGTTGAAAACTGAATCCCCATTTCTACAAAAACTATACCATCCCTTTAATGCTGATTTTTCATTGTGTATTTTGCCATTTTCCCCTCCCCCTTTCTGAAAATTGTTCAGTCAAGTACATGCATTGTTTCAAGTGTCTAAAACTCAAAAAGTAGCTACAATGTTGGGATGCTTTCTTCAGGATGATTGACCATTTGTGTACTGAGAGACCTTCCCAGCTAGCTACATGCATTCACATGCAATATGTATGAGGATGTCCCATACGTAACGCATTTGTCCCATACGTAACATTATTTCAATGCCTAATAGAATGTATTTCTTTTACTGTTTTTTTCTTTTTTCTATGGTATTTAATTTCTCTAAACAATGAATTAGAACTTTCCAAAAGGGCATTAAAATATCCTCAGCAATTTCAGAAAAAACCTAAAAAAATGACCTCAATTTGTTACGTATGGGACATCTCATGATAGGACACGAGCTAATTTGCATAATCATTTGCATAATCCCTAAATTTTTATACCAAGTTAAACTATTTGATGAACTTCTTATGTCCACATATTAATCAAATATCATTTGCTTTCCTTTGAATTAATATGAATTTTTATAAATGTCCCATATGTAACGCTGTGTTTCACATTTATGCAAATGAAGCCCTTGAAATTTGCGTAAACTTACATAATATCATTTTTTCCTCCATGGAAATCAAAACTTCAACTCTTAAGCTTCAAAATGATACCAAACATGTCAATATTGAGCAAAGATGAAATTTTGCCTTCTGAGGGGACCTTATCTTGGACTTGCCCTTATTGTGGTTTGTTATAAACATGTGTGTGACTGAGCTACTGGGAGATTTGGATTGCCCTTACTGGGCGATTTGTATTGCCCTCATGTGAAACCTACCTTCTTGTTTGTAGACATTTTGTACATGCTGCATTTTAGGAGAAGTATGTTAAACACATTGTCTATCACAACCATGCCAAAGTGTACCAAAAGGTCAGTCCATTTCTCATTTAAATGGCAAGAGTTTGGTGTTCACATTGTCCAGTGAGTACAGGCTTTGTGCCATCCAAGTTATCATTTTCAATCATTTTCAATAATTATTATGTATTTGCCATGCCCTGGAAACCAAGACAGCTGGATTGATATGGACTGCAAATATGAATTCTGGTGATGGCACATCCGTTTTCATTTGCTGCATTGTATTTTTCTTTGTTCTCTTGCTGAAATGAAATGAAATAGTATGCAAGAAAGTTCTAGGCCATATCCTCAGCATTTTAGCAATATGTATGCATTAATGTTTTTTCATGATTTATTAATTTTGACTTAGTTTGGCTTTAACTTTTACACTGAGAGTGGCAATGTTGCAAGTAGTGCTTGGTTCAGATAGTCCATATTGTTGGGTGGGTATTATGTGAGCTTACATAACAGCTATGTTGAAAACATGTAACAAATATCTCAGGGTTACAGTAAAAATCCAGTTTATATCTTATAATTTCTTCAAGGGAAATTCACACAAAACATATACATGAATTTAACAAGTGCCCCCCCCCAAAAAAAAAAGAACACGTCAAGATATTGTCATGCGCATGGCAGATTGTTGTTAACACGCTTCCCTGTGCATGGCAGGTTGTCGCTAGGCTGTAGGAGTGCGCATAGGGTTTACAACATTCTGCCACGCGCAGGGACGCGCGTTAACAACATTCTGCCATGTGCACGACAATATATGAGGAAAACCAGCTGTTCTATTTAAAGACGTTATGGATACTAAAGTTTAGATGTTTAAATCCATGTGATATCATCACTGGATAGAAGGCTACTATACTACATGATATTACAGTCGTGAAGTGATATGATTATTAAAATGTAAAGAGAATCCTACACCCAAAGCTGCACGCTGGCACTGGTCGGACAGTCCGTACCGGTACAAATCACTGTCGGACCAGTAACTTTTTCACGAATGGACCAGTAAAAATAGAAAACCTGGGTATCCAATGGTCTGACAGACAGGTCGGAGCAGTAGAAAAAATGAGTTAGTGTGCAGCCATGCCTACACAATGTCATTTTCCATGAAAAATCCATATTTTCTTGATATTTGTAATTGGTATATATGTTGAAAAGGGTAGACTTATAATCCATTAGTTTGCATTTTAAAGAGATAAGTCGGATGTTGTTTCATTACACTAGAAAAATAAGCTATGATCCAATTGTCCAATTTGCCTCAATGTATTATTTTTTTTTTTTTACACTAGTAATAGTATTTCTGCATTCTCTGAATCCACATGTAAATACACAAAAACAAAAATGACCCCCCCCCCCCTTACTAACATTGTGTTTACTTTGGAACATAAAGATTTAGAACATAATAATTTGGCAGGGGTATTCCAACACTTACACTTTGTGCTGACTAACATGCAAAATGGTAACTTAGTTTTCAAAAGTCACAAAAGTGTTTTTGTTTTTTTCGGTGGGAGTCTGTGAAACATTCTGTTTGTTTAATGTTTAAGTGTTGTTTTATCATCCATCCATTGGCCCTCTTAATGCCATATAACAGTACACTAACTTCAGCATTTGTTGCTCTGTCTTAATAATGTGCTCACTCAACCACAGTACAACAATTCCCTCTTATGTTCACAGGACATGTGCTACAATTACACGTTGGTAACAATATCTCACATCAATTCTTTCAATAAACTGAATGGATTTTGCAGTTATAGGGGACTTGAACATCTAGCCAATTTCCCTAAACTTGTGCTCACGTACAATGTAACTAACCGCCCCCAAAACAACAACAACAACAACAAAACAACAAACAAAACAAAACATAGGAAGTGTGAGGATAGGTGCTAAGGGTCAAAGGTTAAACAACAGCACTTGAAACATACACCAGGAACAGGATTTTTTCACCGATTCTTCCCCACCCCCCCCCCCCCACCCCCCCAAAAAAATAAAAAAGTACTCACCCCATGTTACTTTTGAAAAGTGATCATTTTGTATTTGATATGTGTGTACTCATGCCTGACAGAACAGATCATTCTTGTTTTCACACACAAATTAGTCAATAGCTGAAGCAGTACCCCTGCCAAATTATTTTGCTCAAAACCTATGCCTAAAAAAGTTATGCCATTTTGATTGGGGGATTACTTTTTGTTGTGTGTGTATGCATTGAACCCAGTAGTTGGGGTATTCCCATTCAACTGTGGTACAAGTTGTAGCATAAAACTATGCAGCAATGCCTCACTCAAGCCTTATCATTGAAAGACCAGGAAGCTCTGATAAAATAACACAAGCTAGTACTGTGTGCACGTTTTTATGTTATGCGACAGTAGAATTTCTTTTTGTTTTTACAATGGATCTACTGAACTCATTATCTATGCTGAAAAAAAAAATAATACAAACTACCGTATGTTTGTGTCCATGTGATGCCATATATACATCTTTTTTTTTTTTTCACACAATAGTCAATATCAAACTCATTATTCATGCCAAGGATCACTCTTAGTATATGAGACACTGTGCCAAAATGTGGAACCAAGATGGCCAGATACTTGTTTTATTGCATGTTGTGATGTACTTATTTTCATGAACAGTTCATGTTGTACATTACCAAAAAAAAAACATCAAAAAAGCAAACAAAAACAGTGTGCACATAATAATAACAACAGCACAGGGAGAGTAGTCACATGACTGAGCGCAAAGTTTATATTGGTTGAATCACATGATTTACTGATGTTCAAGTAGCAAAAGCAGTCCTTCGTTTTTATATGATCCGATGTTGAGTGATGCTTCTGACTTACGACCACAAATCATTGTCGTAATTACCAAGACAAGTTGTCATTTGTATGATACAGGGAGCATCTGTTTGAGATCCAACAAGAAGCTGGCAAATGAAGGCTTCACATTACACAGAAGCCAGTCTCACTCAGTGACTGATGCTTTGCATTCCATTGTGGTCAGGCACAATGACCTTAAAGGGATAGTACAGTATTGGTGGAGATGAGAATTGGGCTTTTAATTCTTTTGCGAGATACGAAGAAACCACTCATAAAATAGTACAGAGCATGCCATTTTAACAGGAATTCGAAGTTTATTAGATGAAAAATCGGATTTGGAATCGCTGAAACATGCAAAAATGAAGTACTTTGAAACAAAGCGATCCTAATAAAAGATGGGTCCCACCTTTTATTAGGAATGCTCTGTTTTGGATATCTCAGCCATTTTAAAATCGCTTTTCATCAAATAAACATTGAATCCCTCTTGGAATTACATGCTCTTTCATATTTCATGACAGATTTCTCATTTATCTCACCAAAAAATAATAAAAAACCTGAAGTTAGGTATCAACCAAAAGTATGCGCACCCTTTAAAGGGTTGGTATAGTTTTGGTTGAGAATGAGATGGGGCTTAAGTTCAGGTTTGCAATTTTTTTATGATGATTTTTTGAGATAATGAGAAACCTCTTTTGAAATATGAAAGAGCATTTAATTCTAAGAGAAATTCTAAGTTTATCTGATGAAAATTAGTTTTGAAATGGCTGAGATATCCAAAACAAAGCATTCCCAATAAAAGTTGGGACCCACATTTTATTAGGATAGCTTTGTTTTACTTTGTTTGTTTGTTTTTTTTTTTTAGATCTCAGCCACTTCAAAACTGAGTTTCATAAATTAAACTTTGAATTCCTCTTAGGATCATACACTCTTTAACATTTCATAAAGTGGTTTCTAAGTATCTCACAAAAAGTTAAAAGCTAAATCCTCGTCTCAACCAATACTATTCCATCCCTTTAAAGGGTAGCCTTGCTACCCTGACTGAATGTCCAACAGAACATTCTGGTGTCTTTTGGCAGGATATACACAAAAGGAAGTACCATTTAGAAGTGACATTGTGAGATTTAATATGCCAAGCTACTACAATGTACATTGTACTTTGACAATCTTTTAGAGCCTTTGAGAAAACTTTTTAGTGACACAATTCGCACAGGGCATACAATGTACATTGCTCTGTTTTCAGTAACACATTAAAAACAAACAAAAAAAAAAATTGAGGAAATTCAGTACATCCTGACTTCATTTTAATATGAATGGCAACATCTTTTAAAAGATTAATAGTTACTTATGTGTGAGGAAGAATGCAATTGAAAATCAAGTTATGGCATGAAGAGAATCCCCTTTTGAAGAGGTCCCCAGATATTTATGTTGTAAAGTTGGGTGATCTGTGTTACCCTTGATATCTTTATATATAATTATATGCGCTTTGATGCACATCTACAATTTGCCCTTCACTTTTGGTTTTAGCCCTCTAAATTTCACAAAATACTTGTACCATCAAGTTGTAGCTACTAGGACACGTCACAATGATGTTGATGTATCACGCCTACAATGTGTCATTTTGGGCATGACTTCCTCAATGGATGCATCCAGAGGCATGTCGTAATTAAGGAGCAGAACTGATTGTCCATTTTATGGCGCTGGAGAATTATGAGATAATTCTAACCTCATTGTGAAAGAGGTTTTAGTGGATGGATTTAGTACGAGAAATACTAAGTACCGGTAGTACAATGCGCTATGAGCCCCTACAGACTGGCAAGGAACTTGTATTTTTCAAGCTGTATATTGTATTATAGATAATTTCAAAACCGCTCTGGAACTGAGGTGATTACTAACTTGAGAACAGAACAGAGATTGCATAAAAAGACCGGTAGATATTGTTGCGTACAAATGTAGCCCAAGGTTGGATATATTGTATGCCTGTACTGATATGTTGGTGCATTGAATGTATTGAGTCTATATTAAACTATAACTTATGAATATTTTATCACTCAGCGTTGTGCAGTTTCATAATACCTGATGACAGTTTGATATCAGATTTGTAAGGAAATGCCCATTAAAATGCTTTATCTGCCCATTTGTTGGTAATGCCTTTGTGATTATGTGGTCAAGATACATGGTAGTGTGCATTGAAACTATTTCTTCACTTCCTGTGCCACTGAAGTGGTGAATTCAAGTCATAGGTATCCAAATCAAATGCTCGTATACATACATTGTAGCAAACCAATATACGATGTACCAGTATGCTGCACTCATGGCAGCTTCTCTATGGATACACTTTGTGATCTGTAATAATGCATGTGATATTCTCAAACATGAATATGAATTGAGTGATATATATCATAAAATCACATCAAGGAGTATTTCAGGGTTTTACATGAAGCCTCCATGAAACCTCCCAATTGCCCAAACTGATATTTGGCGATTGGAACAGAAAGTCATGTTTTTTATTTTACATGTACGTCATATGAAATTCCTAGTGGCCACCAAAGAAAATGTTAATGTCAAAACTTGTTATATGTATAGTATGTATGTGTGTACAAAATGTATATATGTATGTATGTACATTGTATGCATACACATGTAATACTGTAAATGC
Organism: Diadema antillarum; assembly: GCF_040938485.1. Taxonomy (NCBI): domain Eukaryota; kingdom Metazoa; phylum Echinodermata; class Echinoidea; order Diadematoida; family Diadematidae; genus Diadema; species Diadema antillarum. Next base: position 2,142,570 of record NW_027271532.1, read on the forward strand.
AGAAATTTTCGTGGTACATCAATTTTCGCATATTTAGTGCTATGTCTGGCTAGCCCAAATTCTAAAATCCACAAACATTGTAGCTTCACAATTTTCTCTGCACATTTTGAATGGGTTTATAATAAATTGTGCACTGCAAATTCAAAAACCTGTGAATATGATTTTGAGCCACTCATGGCGAAAAATAAATCATGCGAAAATATCGAAGTTTGCTGTAGTGTCAAGGGATACTTTTATGTGTCATGCTGTGTAGTCAACTATTACTGTTCTGAAGGCTGACAGCATGTCTACAAATGTAACTGCCATGTAGGGTAAATTCCCCAAATTCCTCTTATCCTGTGTTTGTCTCAGTACTAAAGATAGTGGTTACAACAATGCTGAATGGACATAGAATACACTGTTGAGGAGGAGAGAGTTTATGGTCAATGTACATGTAATTCAAATTCGTGTTCAAATCAGGATGTTTGGAAAGGGTGTTTTATTTACATGATCATGCAGAGTATATTTATGCCTACTGGTACATTTGTTACCACTTTTGAGGTCTATGGCTGAATTTACCTTTCACTCTGTTTCATTGGTCTCTGTCATAAAGGGTAAAATTTCGAAGATCTTTAAACTCCAAGGGTTCACAACATCAGCAGTCATTATACAACACCTAATTAGAATGTAGCTATCCGATTGGTCGATTGCCCATCACATGACATTTAGTTAAAAGTTCCATTGTACGCTGAGGCTGTCAGCCGTGCAATTTTGCTGACATCACCCATTTCTATTGACCCCCAAGTTTTTGTTTCATCGCACAGCTCTGATGTCACAATGAACAAACATTTGCCACTTGCACTCAACAATTAGAAGCGCGCTTACAAGCATGTACTTTTGTCACTCATATTTGTAAATAACTTCAACCGATCAGCTTCGCGTACATACATACATACACGGTGACTGTGACTGTGCAGCTACTCATTCGTCTTTCACAGAAAATGGTTGCCATTTCTGTACTCAATTCAAGAATCTGTGTGGACCACATCTGTTGACGTTCGAGGTGTTGTATAAAACAAATAGTGTATGGTCTTTACTGTGCAATGGAACAAGATTTCGCACTCAGTGAAAGATGAGGCACACTATTCAACTCAGCTTCGCCGCGCCTCTATCTTTCACCTCTTGCGAAATCTTGTACCATCGCACTTGTGACCATTCACTATTTGGGCAATTCCGCGGTTAGTAACGTTACATTTGAACAAATTTAGATATTTGTTTTTACTACAAAATTACCATTTATTCATTTCAAGTCAAAATTATGTCAAAAACATATTCATCCTTCCCATGTTTATGATACAGAAAAGAATGAATACAATCCAAGAAATATTAGAATTGCTATGGCAACTTAAAGGGCTGGTTAGTAACGTTACGAAAAAAGGACATGACAAAAAAATCAATGTCTTGTAACAAAAAGTGTGCAAAAATTCAAGTTACTTCAAACAAAGTGTTGCATTAATTTCAATTATTGCATCATGACAAATGTTCATGCAAATTTTTTTAGCAGTTCCACCGATAATTTTTTAGTTAGACCCCCAAAAGCATGGTTAGTAACGTTATGGTTAGTAACGTTACGTTTGTCCGGAGTAATTCCGCAGGTCATTTCGCCCTTTTGTAATTGACAAAATGTCACATGACTTCTGCAGTATTTAAATGTATTCATCTTTTACCCTTTAGCAAAGCTTTGAGGAGAAAATTTCAAAGGAACCCAATGTAATTTGCATTTAAGTGAATTTCAGCATCCCCAGTCCCACATATACATTTTAGATGATGGTTTTAGATCTCGCAAAATCAATGAATACGAAAAATAAAATCTACTGAATTTGAAAGACCTTAATGATTGATGAACATCCATGGCATTAGTTGATACCTAAATCAAGGAGTAAGATAAAGAGGCACATTTCTTTTATCCATGTCATGTCCACCTAACTGCGGAATTGCCCATTTGTATAATGTCGATTTTTCCTGCTGCCATGAATACAATGTACATGTACTTGTATTCATCAACAACTATTAAAACATGACCCAAGATACTGCTAACTCAGTGTAAATGTGAGTACCAGGTAAGTCAACATTCATTCATAAATCTACTGAGTTCCTTCTGGTTCTATGGATGTTGACTTCCATGAGGTTTACTGTACATGTTTAAATTGTTCTCTTCATTTTCTGGTCATACTTGCCTAGTGATACATGTCTGTTTCTCTCACACTCTACCTCATTATGCAGGTGATTGACAGAAAAGTGAGGGAACTGTGCATCAATTCAGAAATCCTTCCTCTTGAAACTCCAGCATTTATCCTTAAGGAGAAGCAATTCAAGTAAGTAAAAATGACTCTGATGTAGGCAAAATATTGTGTGTACTTTAACATTGCCATTAATTAGCCTGAATTCACAACTTGCCATATGCATCGTAAGCTTAAAGTTGGAAGGGGTGCTGTAGCAGTATACATGTTAGTGGGTTGTTATTAGAATGAGTGTCCCTGTTTTTAATCAAAGCCAAACCTAAAAAAGTCATCCATCACACTTTTAGCAAAACTGTCATTGAAGAGATGTACAAAGTAGAGGGTGTAATTAACTGCCTGTTAGGGGACACTTTGATAAAGGCCACTGTTGACAGTCCAGGCGCAAGTACTCAAATAATTCTGGGCTCTAAGCAATAATTTCAGCATTTGGCATTGAATTAATATTAAACGTGATTCATGCAGGTGTAGACATTTTGTGCCAGAGCACGCCACGTTGCTTGCATAGCTGCCAAGTCTCTCTGATTCTGCAGAAGGCTTCCTGCAAACATCAATATCTCATCTTGTATCTATAGATTTTAAAAAAAACCTATAACAAGAGAAGCACTCTGAGAGCACAGACCTCCGCTAAGCAGCTATTTCCACCACTGATCTTGTTCTTCCATAGAGATAAGTGATTTCCACCCATACGTATGAACGCTGAAATGACCCAATTTTCCAATTGTATATAAAAGCCTTTTGTTACATCATCAACTTCCAGCTGCGCGGCGCACCTCGCCCTAGCAGAAACTAGAGCACGGACTTTTGTGAAGTGCATGTCTGAAAACCTAAAAAATGCGCAGCTTGAACTCCCAAGTTTATTGACCCTACCTGGCAAAATATCGAAAATTCTTCATAAAATTCATGAAAAATCCAAGATCACTACCAAACTGTAATCGTCTGTTCCTTGTGTCATTCTGAACCTTTCCTGTATTAAAGTTTCATCCAAATCCATTCACGACTTTTTGAGTTATTTTGCACTCAGACATACAAACAAACTGTTGATACAGACTTAGGGTGGGATTTCACGGAGCACGCGAACGATTTGCGAACGACGCGAATGACAAAATCCAACATTCGGAAAAGTTTTTCTCCGAATGTTTTCCGACAATGAAGCCGAAAACTATTCTTGCGCAATTTGTGCGAAGTTTCCACGACGTATGTGCGAATGTCGTGTGTATCATTGCTAAAGTACAGCATGTTACGTACACGAAGAACACGCGACGGAAATGCGAACAACGAAAAATTTTCAATAATCATGGGAGAAAATGTACCCAAGGAGAGGTGGAAGCTGTCTTGAGTTGATTTTTTTCCCCTCTATTTCTCCTTTCTTTTTCTCTCATTTTTCTATTGTGTGCTTGCCTACATTTTTTTTTTTCCTAGGACGTATCTCGTCCACTAGTAAAGCATATGGGCATTTCCACGGTAACTCACGTTACATTTTGAACTCAAAATTAGGTCGTTGAGATCAATATCCTTAAAACCTAATTAGTGATATGAGTTACTATATGTAAATGAGTATCATGCACCTCCATCCTACCTCACAGCAACATTACATCCACAGACTCTTATGAGAACTATGAGAAAAAACACTACAAATGTCGGTAACTCACGTTACATGATTTGGACATGCAAAAATTTGGCATGTCTTATATTCAAAAGTTTCCTCAAACAAGAAACAGAGAGACTTTAAAGTCTATTGTGTCAAAGTCATGGACTAACAACATACATCACCGAGTATGGTAAAAATTCAAATTGTCTTACATTCTCCAGGTATCGTCATGTGAAGCGGTAACTCACGTTACGGTAACTCACGTTACAGTTTGTCCACATGATCACAAGACGATTTTTTGTCTTAATAATCCAAAGAAAACTTACCAAGACAACTTTTTTTCACAAACAAACTCCATGAATAAAGAATCTAAATTGATTTGAACATTGGTCTGACAGTAATTAATCCCATTTTATCCATGAGATTACCAAAAGGCAGGAAACTTTACATTTAAAATACCAACTTGAAGATAAATTTCATTTTTAATTGAGTCGTTTTCCAAGCTTTCATTTGTACTGAGACAAAAATTGTATTCAACAAAATGATATGAAACAGAGTCTATTTCATTAAATTACACTCTTTTCCAGTTAACAAATGCATCAGAAATTGAGGATTTAATTGAGAATTTGATTTGATTGTTTCTTTATTTTACTAGATTTAAATGGATTTCAGGCTATCTAGATAAAACAAGTCATCCATAAACTATTCCATTTAATACACTGAGTCGAGAGACTAGAGACCTGTACATGTAGTCTGTGGAGAGTTTAAAGGTTCAGAAATTAATATTTCAATAAATCTTTTAACTTTTAAACAATGCAATTTATATTCCAATTATTTGATAATTGTTTGAATTACTCAATAATCAATTGTTTGTATGTTTGATTTGTTTACAAATTCTTATACTAAACTGGTACAGAAATTAGACTTGAATTACAGAAACTGCAGATAAATTTTAGTTATCTCCTACCAGTATTGATCAGTTTAATAAAACATGTTCATAAATGTTTAAGCCTTAAAAAACAATGGCTTTGGTCTATGAAATGTCAAGTAGCCATTATTTGAATTGTACATACATGTAAAAAGTATACCAGTATTTTCTAGAGTAATCAAGCAGACTGAAGCAGTAAATCCCAATGAAAAACATGAATAGTAAATATTTTGTGATCAGGAGGCTAACTATTAATATCACAAAATGTTGATAGTTTGCTTTAAGGTACATGACTGTCCAGCTCTTAAAGAAAATGTCTGATAATGAGGTTGACATTCAACAAGTTTTTGGTAATAGATCAGCATGTAAAGTAAATTATAGTAAACATGGAAAAATTTCATCGTAGGATTTTGCAACAATATAGCTAAAACCTCAGAGTAGAATAGTATAAAACACATAAGCGTGTCAAATTCACAATGTTCAGTTCTCAAAAATCTCAGAAAAAACAGCAGGAAGCGAGCTCCAATCTTAAAATTCTGTTCACATACAAATGTTTCAGCCTCATAAACAATGGCTTTGGTCTATACAGGTAGGTATAAACTATGAAATGTCAAATCGTAATCACTTGAATTACAAAAACAAGAACTTTTCAAGAGTAATCATGTAGTGATTATCCCAATCAGGAGGCTATTAATAGTTATCACAAAATTTTGATAATTTGCTGGAACAAGGTCCATGCAGCTTTAGAGGAAATGTCTTTTAACAACTTTCGTAACAGATCAGTATACATGCACTGTAATATTAAATAGTAAATATGGAACCTGTTGAAGCACATGTGATGAACATGTGTAATTAATACATTGTACATGTAGACCAGTTGGTTTGGTGATAGAGAGAGACCAAGAGAAAACAATCTACTGGAAATAGAATCTTAATACAAGAGTTCAGTAATCATGTACTCATTGGTTACTTACAATCACAACCTTCATATCATTTCTTGGTATTAAAGAAAAATCATGTCGGTAACTCACGTTACATTGTGGTAACTCACGTTACATGGTAACTCACGTTACAATTTTAAGACCTCTGTTATGAGAATTTGAAGCAAAGACTATAAGTCCCATCATATTTCTTGGATGTGTGCTGCATAGTTATTTGATAATCCAAAATACCATGTCTCAGTTGGGCATAGTAAAATTGCTAGGTTAAAAAGTTCATGTTTCGGTAACTCACGTTACAGCAGCTTCTCGAGCTATGTAAGAGCACGCTGGTGTCCGAAGTACATATCTTATATCGAGGTCTCCACTTTATTTACTGCTAGATTAATATATTTTTGATTTGTAAAACCAAACAAAGTTTGATTTGAGCCTCAAATATAAAAAATAATCACAAAGAGCAACAAAAATGCATTTTTAGGGATTTTTAGGTCAAAAAATGCTTTCTGGTTTCAAAAGGTATAAAAATGCACAAAAGGGAACTTTTCTTAAAGGTAAAGTTGGTTTCACACACTTCCAACTATGGCTAACAAAGTAAGATTATCAGTTGTCCTGAAATATGCGGGTAAAATTTTGGTGGTCATGTCGCACAACTCACGGAAATGCCCATATGCTTTTTTTTTTGCAGTTCCTCCAACACATAATCTCTTTACTTCAAATGACAGTTTACATACTTTAGATTAATTTTAACTGTATTCTGTGATTTATTTTGTATATCAAACACTTCTTTCTCTTTGCTAGTCTTTAATTTCTTTTGTTACTATAATTTCTTTACTTCAAATGACAGTTTACATACTTTAGATTAATTTTAACTGTATTCTGTGATTTATTTTGTATATCAAACACTTCTTTCTCTTTGCTAGTCTTTAATTTATTTTGTTACTATAATTGTTTGATGTTTAGGTGTATGCTACGATTTTTATTTGTAGAAAACGTACATATAGGTCAATTAAGGTCATACATCCCCCAAACGTGCGCTAAACATTCGCAAGAATGTCTCAAAAGGTACGCGAACAGTTTGCGATTACGTCGTAAAATGATCGGAAAAACTTCGCAGATTTCGCGTAACATACGCGAGACATTCTCCAAAGTTTCGGAGTCTGTTTGGGGTTTCACGAACATTTTGCGAACATCGCGCGTGTCTTGCGAAGGTCTTGCACATATGACGAGGCTTTAAAGACATTTTCAAGAACAATTCACGAGCAAATAACGACCAAGTGTGCGGAAAAGGTTCGCAGAAAATTGCAAACTTTTTTGAAATTCTCGCCGAAGTAAAAACGACATTCGCGAACAATTGACGACGCTTCCGAACCCTCACGTTCGTTTGGCGATCTTTTGCAGACCAAAATGCGAATGCTGGATTTTGCCATTCGCGTCCTTCGCAAATCGTTCGCGTGCTCCGTGAAATCCCACCCAAACCAACACTGATGAAAACATAAACTCCTTCCTTTGGCGGAGGTAAAAATTTCCTTGATGAGGAACGACTTTGCTGATTGACATACATGTCTTATGAAATAATTCATAACTGTAGTTGCTCTTTTGGAATCTTGCTGAGTTTAATGGTGAATCTTGATAGCCCTGCACTAGATGATTTTTGGCATTCAAGTGAAAGCCAGGGTTAAAGGGACTGTACAGTACTGGTTGAGGAGGGGGTTCATGTTTTGAACATTCCTAAGTGAGATAATGAGAAACCTCTTATGAAATATGAAAGAGCATGTAATTCTAAGAAGGATTCAATGTTTATTTGATGAAAATTGGTTTTCAAATGGCTGAGATATCCAAAAAAGAGCAATTCTAATATAAGTGTGGGACCCACACTTTATTGCGATTGCTTTGTTTTACTTTGTTTTTGGATGTTTCAGTCATTTCAAAACCGGATTTTCATCAAATAAACTTTGAATTCCTCTTAAAATGGTATGCTCTGTACTATATCATGTGTTTTCTTGGTATCTCGCAAAAAGTTAAAAGCCCAATTCTCATCTCCACCAATACTGTACTATCCCTTTAAAGTTCGATAGGAAATTGTGAAATATGAAATATTTGACGTTTCAGCAAAGTTAAAATAAAGTACTACGCCTGTGGTAAGTCGCCTGTTCATTGCTTAGTGCCTATGAGTAGAGAGAAAGTACTCCATTTATAGAGAGCTGTTTACAAAGTTACTGGAAACTAACTAGAATATCAGGAACATTTTGAGTGACATGCAACCTTAGATATCACTTGGTCTTTTGATTCACATTTCATCCTTGAAGAAATGCCTTTAGTCTGTATTTCTACACAGTAATGGGTATTTGCAATGTGTTTTTGGAATCTTGGGGAAGACAAGATGTCAATTTACTCCAACATGTTTTTTTTAAAGTTACATAATTATTATCATGATATCCATAAGGATTGACTACCGGCACTAATGAACACCAAGAATCCTTTTAATTTTACATTGAAATCTGTCTCATACTGCTTCATCAAGCACAAGTAGTCTTTGGCCTTCTAGAAGATCACAAAGTTATCTTGTGAGTCCTCCACAATGGGAAATCAGTCCCATCAGACATTCCTCACATAGCTGCCTTATCTAAGAGAACCAAACATTCCCCTACATAACACTATCTCTGACTTCTTACAGTGAAGTAGTGTTTGCACCAAAGTACTGTAAACGTCAATATTTTCGCGCAATTAATTTTTCGCGCTGAGCGGCTCGAAAACATATTCGCGGGTTCTTAAATTCGCGCTCCGCAGCGGGTTAATAGACAATCGCTGTTTTCATCCAGCGATGCCAACGTACGATAAGCGACGTAGCGAGCGGAGCGAGTGCGAGTACAAGCGCTCAACTAACCTCTTTGATTTTACTCGATACATGTACTGTAGTACTAGTACACCTACTGTAGTCGCGGGGATGTAGCACACCAATCGGCCTGGGCTCGGTGCGTGCGGTGCGTGCGATGATACTGCTATATACGTAAACATGTCTGTACTACGTAGCAGTATCATCGACGAAGCACACACAATTCAGGCCGTTCAAAATGTGCATGGAAAATTGCGAAGATATATTCGCGCGTTTTTGAATTCGCGCTAGCCGAACGTAGCGCGAAATCCGCGAAAATTAATGTACCGCGAAAATTTCCACGTTTACAGTAGTGTAGGAAGAGATACACATGCGCATTTAAAGATAATAAAAAGTTTTGGTACCTCAAAAGTTTTCTTGAATTTCCTTGTCTTAGTTTGTGTTTCAGGTTAAAGTAGCCCGACCAGACACTGTTACGCTATGCGAAAACAGAGAACGTACCATGTACAGCGACTGGGCTGTGTATAGTTAGGTTAAAGTACCTTTCATATAACTAACACTGTGAGACTTACTCGCCCCAAAGTGCTCTCATGTCTTAGTAATCATGCAATTAACTGCGACCAGCAGCCCCATACGCATAGCGACCAGCAGTCCCATACGCATAGCGTAATCGGGCTTCGCATTGTAGCATTCGGGATCATGACAGATTTAGTATCGCAGGATAAATGTCAACTTAAAATCCCAAAAATTCTTCAATTTGAAGACTTACCAATTAAGGTGAAGTATTGAAAACAGGCTTCGGGCAACGTTTGGTTCTTCCTATAGTCCCTTTCTGTTCAAATTGAGGACTGAATAAGACTCGGCCGAGAGGACCTTGGGAGAGCTACCTGTACACTGAATACTACAGCCAGTGCATGCGAACACATCACATGCTACGCACAAATTTCAAATCCATCAACGGATAAGATGTTTGTGTGCGCATGCGCTGGCCATAGTAGTCAGTGTATGTAGCTCTCCCAAGGTCCTCTCGACCGAGTCACATTCAGTCATCAATTCGAAAAGAAAGGGACTATTGGCAGAACCAAACGTTGTTCGAAGACTGTTTTCAATACTTCAACTTAATTGGTAAGTCTTCAAATCGAAGAAATTTTTTGATTTTAAGTTGACATTTACCCGCGATACTAATTCTGTCATGATCCTGAATGCTACAATGCGAAGCCCCATTACGCTATGCATATGGGGCTGCTGGTCGCAGTTAGCTATGCGTACAATGGGCTGCACGCTGCTGGTCGCAGTCAGTGGTTTCGTACAATATTATACAAATGATGCACAGGATAGAGTGCGTTAGTGCACTAACGCCACGAAATAATCCTGTGCATCATTTGTTTTATAAAATGGGTCGAAAATTCGAAAACTAACATCATTTTTCAGCGTTTTTCACGTACCTTTGTGGGTCAAGACGTCCGAAGATGTTCGTCCCAAACTTTTACGCACGTCGCACTCGCGGAAGTCCCGCACATACAGTATAAGTATAATGGGGGGTTGGGTTTCCGGACACCCGCATGAAAACTTACTTATTTTACATAGAATATGCACCCTTTACCTTAAAGACTTGATATAGACTCCTCATATAGGCCTACTAGACAACATACTCTGAAAACGGCGTGAGAATTAACCTGCTAAATCGTTGGATTTGCTCTTCAAAGTGACTCCATGTACGCGTCCGGTCCCATAACGCTTGGTCTACTGTACTGTACAAAGTGTACGTATAGTACAGTATACGTACGTACGCCACATATGTTATGCACAAGGGAAGACAGGCCGGCCGGCCGGCAGCCCGAACTATAGAAGTTGTTTACAGGATTGACAGCGCGTACGCGTATGCATGCAATTCATCAAAGGAGCCGCCGCGCGCACAGACGATCGGCAATCTACCATAGGATTACAGGCAGTGCAGTTGTACTGAAGTAAAGGAAGGAGGTGTGTCTCATTTCAGCACTTCCTATTGGCTACATTCTTGAACCCATTTTATAATTATCGACGCTGTACGGCGTCGGCTCTGGTACGAAACCATTATTGCATGATTACTAAGACATGAGAGCACTTTGGGGCGAGTAATTCTCACAGACAACGTACTTTAACGTGAAACACAAACCAAGAAAAGGAAATTCAGGGAAACTTTTGAGGTACCAAAACTTTTTATTATCTTTAAGCCCAGTCTCTTCCATGAACCTGCCACAATGGCACAATGCAACACCGGACACATGCATAAAAACGTCACCTCTTAAAATGGGAATGCTGTTAAAGGTGGGGAAGAGGAAAGCCCCTAATTTGCAGAGCAGACACTTTGATGGCAAGATTCACTTGTCCTGGGTTCATGGCTCCCATAGTAGTAAATCACACCATATCAGTTACAATATTATTGTGATAGATAAATTTGTAGTATAGATTGATCTCACATCTTACAGCCTTACAGAGTGGACCATAAGTGATCTAGATGGTGTTAAGAAATTTGCATGCCATCTCATTTCAATTCTAGCAAGTAGGTTTATAGAAGAAATATTCTTGTTCTTTCTGCTCCTGTAGAGAGGAATACGTGAATGTGAATATGCCTTATGAGTCATTCCGAGTCCACACAATAAATATCAGTGTTGTTCTAATGGGATGAATTGACAAAATGATGATTGTATTTTCCCTACATCTATCGTGGTTCCATGTTGCCAGACAATGTATGGCTCTCAAGCTACTCCTTTCTCTTCACACAACTCAACATGATGTACCCATACCTTTGCCACACACAGGGCCATCATTATATCAGGCGGTCCCAATAGTGTGTATGCTGAAGATGCGCCAACATATGATCCTACTATCTTCCAATGTGGGCTTCCAGTTCTGGGAATATGCTATGGGATGCAGGTAGGATTTCAGCAAAGACTCTCTTTCATTCGTTATTTTATTCTGTTGTGTGTGTGTGTGTGTGTGTGTGTGTGTGTGTGTATGTGTGAGTATTTTCACAGCTAAATATCAACACGAGTGTCAGCAAGTACATACAGTACGAGGGTAGTTCACCACATAAAATACCAGGAGCGTGATACACTGTTCTGATACCCACAGTTTGGAATCCATTGTGTCATTGACATCCTGTTCCTAGACCGGTATGGACTATTGTATGAATGGTCACCATCTGTAATGTAGATATGCTGGTATTCATTTCAAATTGCACACAAAGTGAGAGTGCTTCTTCTTCTAGTTACCATTATTCAGTGTGTATATTGTACACCAAGTGTATGCAGCCAACTATGATAACCATGGTATTTGAGGTATTGATAACAACATAGTATGAAGTGGCTTCTGATACAGAGTGATGTTTTCATTTGCAGATGTCAGTTCAAGTCCAGTGACTTCAATTCAAACCTGACATTGATAATCTTATTTACGCTTTAGCGTAGCAACCAGTATGTCTCGTACAGAATGAAGTACATGATTTTTTCCCACCATATCAGCAGCTAATACCAGATATAAAAGAATAATATATATCAAGTCTGTGTAATCCACAGTTAAGAATCACTCAACAATTTATATGTAGCTAAAATGACACAAAACTGCATGAATTTTCTGATCTGAAGACTGTTCACTTTTCTAAACCTTACAAAGCTTTCAAACAAGTACGATTTACCACACTTTGTTAGTACAATCTACTATACAAATGGTAAGGAAGCTGGCTCCCCCTCCCCCCCCCCCCCCCCAAAAAAAAGGGGGGGGGGGAATCACAGTTTTTAGGGAATTACATGTAGCTTGAAAATTTAGATGTAGTCAAGCTCATGGTTGGTTTTAGAAAAAATAGGTTGAATTCAGAATGCCATGATTTAATTTTCTCAGTACTTAGAATTTGAAATTTGGATGGGATTGTTAAACTTTGAAGACATGTGCAAATATCAAATTTTCTCCCCCCCCTCCCCCCCCCCCAGCCAAGTCAGTTTAGATTCCAGTTTTTGTGATTTTTATGTCTGACTCAGCCAGCCTGTCAGGTTACCACAGTTTTAATCAGATTAATCCATGGACTAGGAGTCAAGTGACCACTTTATGTATCCATGACTCCATCCGTCAATCTAGTCATGATTTTAAGCAAAGTCTCTCTCCCCCTGCCTTCATCCATATCAGATGATGAACAAGGAGTTTGGAGGAACCGTTCACAAGAAGGACACGAGAGAAGATGGCCAGTTCACAATCACGGTTGACCCAACGATAACACTCTTCAGGTTTGATCTTGCCATTTCAGTTCAGTTCCGTTCCTTGTTAAAATTTTACTCTAAATCAGAGTAAATAAAATATCAGGCAAATGAAATGATGGAAGTTTCATCAAACTTGGTCAAAGAATAAGAACGTTGTGGAATTGTAAAGTTCACAAATAATGGTGTAAGTCACAACCATTGTATGTCACAACCATTGTAAACTGGAAGAAATATATATCACCTCATGACTCATACTCTTACTTATTATCATTATCATTATTATTATTATTATTATTATTATTATTATTATTATTATGATGATGATGATGATGATGATGATGATGATGATGATGATGATGATTGTTATTATTATCATTCTTTTGGCTGACTGAGTGTATGAGTGATAAAGTGACCAAATATACAGCTAATGAGTATATGAAAGTTAACTCCTGTCAGCCAAAAGAAAATTTAAATGTTGAAGGTTTTAACAGAAGATTTACAGAAGTAGTAATTTTGCAGCAGAAATCTTGGAACTTCCTGACCCTCAGTAGATGTTATGCATGATAATAGTTTCGTTTTTGGAAATTTTAGCGGAGCATGTTTTTCATCATGATGTTATAAACAAATTACACTGGTGGTATATAATAGCCACAATGTTTTATCATTGTTATTATTCCCTGGGGATATGGTTTGGTTTTTAAAACAATCTTATATTGTCAATTTTATGATGAGAAATATTGACATTGCTTCTCTATAATCATGAGATGCCTGATGAGATGTATCTACAATTGCAATGAGTTTCCCTTTCTTGGAGTTGTGTGTCACGTTGCAAGTGCAAGCAAGTGTGTATTAGTGTATATACCCATGAATAGTGGTGAACTGGAATTGTTATAGCTCTGATAAAAGTCCTTTGCAAACATCATCAAAGTAGCCACGGATATGTGCCAACTCTTGATGTGGATGCGAAGGTATCATCATTTTTCCATGTGTGCAGTATCCCATCAGAATATAATAATATCCACCACAAAGCTGTTGACAATCTGTCCTGTAAAGCACTTGTATCTACCCCAGGCAACTATTCCACCAGTACGTAGTGCAGCTGCATGCCTCTGGTCTGCCCGCAGACAGTGACTGGAAGTATTCAGTCTGGCCATCTGTCAGAATATCCAGCCATCCATTCGGCCCAGATAATGTTGAATTAGGGGCCCTTGGTATTCACACAGAAGTCCTATGTTATTGATATTGTTAGTTGATGCATGAGCCATTTTAACTCTTTATTTCATGTTATTTATGTATCTATTCATTTATTTACTTATTTATTTATCTTATTTGGTCTTCTTCATGCAGAGGTTTAGAGAAACAGCAGAGTGTATTATTGACACATGGAGACAGTATGGACAAGCTAGCGAGAGGGTTTGTGGTTGCTGCTACCTCAGGGAATATTGTTGCGGGTAAGTGAGTACTAATAAAGTATATTCAAAACAAAATATCAATCTTAGTGATTAAATCAGTGTGTATTTTCACATGGAACAATGCCGTGAACATTTTGTTGTATCTGCATTGTCATGCCTTCTTGTATTGGGTTTGAAAGCTTGATGGTAGATAAGATTTGACTATTGAAATCACTGTTGCACCATATATATTGCTGTTATTTCAGTGAAGTTTGCACATTTATTGAGGTTTATGGAAATCAAAACTAAAAAAGTGCTATACCCAGTATAAATGCAATGTTATGTGGGCTTTGTCTATGCAGAGCATGGATAGCAGTCAGCAGGGGTAGCACATTCATGCTTGTCATTGTTCTTGATGCGGAATATAAGCAATTGCCAGTTTGTCTTACAAAAACCATGAGGGGAAAACAGGCCTCGAATTACCCGGGAGGCAAAAGGCAATTTGCCGCAATGCCCTATCTACTTGCCGCAATGCCTCTCTCAAAATTACCATGCTTATGGCAACTTTTCCTTGCTGCCCTTAAAAAATTTTGAGAGAGAGTGCCCCTAAAACCAAAAATTGCCTGTCCCTAAAACTGGCGAAATTCGAGGCCTGGGAAAAATTACATGGCGTATATAAAGTATGATGCAAAGTATGGCATGATACAAGGTATGATCCCTCCTCATCCCACACTACTGCAGCCATTGCTAACGAGAAGAAGAGACTTTACGGTGTCCAGTTCCACCCAGAGGTGGATCTCTCAGAAAATGGCCAGCGGATGCTGCAGAACTTTCTGTTTGAGATTGCGGGTTGCTCCGGCAACTACACCATGGTGAGCCGTGAGGATGCCTGCATCAGGGAGATCAAGAAAACCGTCGGCAGTAACAAAGTTCTGGTGAGCCAAGACACAGATTTTATATCCATTCCGCTGAATATGAAATGAGACTGCATGCAGTAGAGAAAAGAGTGTTTCTCCAGAACATGGCTCAGCTTTTCATTCAGTCTTGGGTTAATAAGAAAGTCTGTAGCATTAAAATTTTTTTTTTTGAATGTATGAGACTTTAGTTCTATGAATAAGGCACTATCCATATGCCATCCTTCAAAATGTAATTTCTTGTATCATCTGCGTCTGCGTGACTCAGTTTAGCTGTGATGATCCCATGAAAATCTCTAAAAGCACTCGGGAGAGTGCAGACCTCCCCCTAGCAGTTCATTTCCACCCATACAGCATGCCGAAAATAGTCGTTATTTCCCAATGAAAAAGAAACCTTTCTGTTGTCTCAAATAGAGTCTACCTGATCAGTAGTTTACTGCTTGCTGTGCTCCTTGAGTGTGTGCTCAGTGCACACCTCAGATGTTCACAGCTTCAACTCCCTTGTTTGTTTGCCCTATTTGCCAATGATAATCCTTTTTTTTTTTTTAAGTATCCTGGGTCTAGACAGTTATCCGGATCACTGCCAGAATGTAATCATTTGTTCCTTGTGTCATTATCAACTTTTCCTGTAAGTGTGACCCAAAAGTGTTGACAAGTTTTTGAGTTGTTTTGCAAATAGACAGACAAACAAATAAACCAATGCCAACAAAAACATACTCTCCGTGGCTGAGGTGATAAATACTTTCTGCTGTCATTTGTCAAGTGCACATTCACATGGAAAAAAAAGTCCATATTCTTGTTTGTAGCAAGATACTCTATCACTAATTGCTCTTTTGATGCTTTGTTGTTTGTTTGTTTGTGTTTCAGGGAAAATGTGCTGAAATGTTGCCTATTTTTTATATTTACATATTTTTTTTTTTCATCCATTTCAACATATGATATAGGAATGACAAATGACAATTTCATATTTCTTTTTCCTTGAGCTATATTTTCATCGTTCTTGGCAATAACATTTGTTGAGTGTTTGTTATTGTCTGCATTTCTTTGGCAGGTTTTAGTCAGTGGAGGTGTTGATTCTACAGTGTGTGCTGCTCTTCTCCGCAAGGTATGCTAACATTACTCGGCTTTCCCACTTAGACTTGACATGTAAATATGATGTTTAATGTGCTATAACTTGCAACATCAGGAAAATTCTGTTTTTCACATTCTGGTTTTCTTTTAGATATGTCATGAAATGGTCAGCCTCAATTCAAATATTTACTGACCAATTGTGCAAGGTTTGAAAATATATGCAGTTAAGTATCATGCTCATGTTTTGTGTTACAGTGGAATGACTACAGAGTTTGCACATCAAATGGAAAGATAAACTTAACACCTAAATTGCCCCTGTTAGACTAAAAATGAGCACTGTTGACTTGTGAGTTTTCTTCAATTTATCTCCCTCTACAAATGTTTCTTTTTTTTGTTGACATGTTTGTTGAATTATAGATCGGCAGTTGTGATCTTACAAATTTCATATGTAGAGGGAGACAAATTGAAGAAAATTCACACCTCAACCTCCACCCCTCTGATTGATATTCTCGTGCTTTCAGTGAGCACTGTTCTTCATAACTTATTGTGTTTAGTCATAGCAACGACCAGTGGAGATGTTGAAATCATAATGATTGTGGGAATGCAGTAGTATAAGGGGTAAAGGATAGTCCAATGCTGCTGTGCATTCCTTCCAAATGTGTTACATCAGGGCAGTTGAAAGACCAGTCAAGGCATTGTGTAACAATATTTTCCACCTGAAGAATTTGAGTTCGTTGTTCAACATGCGACTAGTATCTGTGGTATTGTGTAGAAATGAAATTGTTATACATTGTTGCAGATGAATATTATACAATCTTCACAAAAAGTTCAAATCTGTGAATGACTGAATTTAGCACAGTCAGTGTTTCCCAAAAGCAGGGGTGTTACACAAAACACTTCAGAAATGGCATCCTAGCTTTGGGATGTATTTCTAAAGATACAGGTATTATAATAGTTATAGCGTAACTTTCAAAACTTTTCTATGCTTTTAATAACACTTCAGCATTAATTTTAACTTCATCCAACAGCTCAGGCAGTTCAGCAATGTCTGAAAAGGAGAAAATGCAAGTTAGAATGATAATGATGGTGTAATAAATCAACCAGACAAGTCAGTATTCTTAGGTTTACTCTGGCTATGTCCAATTGGGCATATTGTAGGATTATTACCTCTTAACCTTTTAAAGGGACTGTACAGTACTGGTTGAGGTGGGGATTCATGTTTTGAACATTCCTAAGTGAGATAATGAGAAACCTCTTATGAAATATGAAAGAGCATGTAATTCTAAGAAGGATTCAACGTTTATTTGATGAAAATTGTTTTTCAAATTGCTGAGATATCCAAAGAAGTGATAATAATAAAAGGCGACAGGCCACGCCTTTTATTAGGATCTCTTTGTTTCACGTTGTTTTTGGATATCTCAGCTATTTCAAAACCGATTTTCGTCAAATAAACTTTTGATACCCCTTAGAATTGCATGCTCTTTGACATCTCATATAGTGGTTTCTGATTATCTCGCAAAACGTTAAAAGCTAAATGCTCACCTCGACCAGAACTGTGTACAACCTTTAACAACCTGCTGATGCTTGAATATTACAGGCGCTACGTGCAGACCAAGTGGTGGCGCTGCACATAGACAATGGGTTCATGCGGCGGAATGAGAGTCAGCTTGTGGAGGAATCTCTCAGCAGACTAGGCTTGAAGCTCAAAGGTTAGATAAGAAACGACAAATAATGTGCAATGTGTCCCTATACCTCTCCATCTCAATTGTAGAAATATGGATTGATGATAAATTTTAATTCCACAGTTCTATGGAAATATAATCTGCAGGGCATAATAGTATAGTTGAAAGAACGGTGAGAGGAGCTACCTTGTAGTAACAACACAAATTTAAATCTTATCAGGAAATTGAACAATACAGTGGGAATACTGGAAAAAGAAACTGGTATTAATATAGATTAAATCATAATCAATAGGAGTCATCTCGGTAGGGGAGCACATAATTGCAGCACAATACAGGGCTCTTGTTTGACTTAATTTGTATGTTTCATCTTCATGTTTATAGATGCATTGGTAAAGCCAATGCAAGAGCTGTTGAAAATGACATTTTACAGCAGATAAACTTGATGCATTGGAACATAGTCCATGTAGATATAATATGCTCCATCAAAGCCCTGATCATCTTGTACATGTAAGTGTAATTGTAATCAATAGAACCAAGAACTCAGACCACATTTTGTTCGAGGAGTCTACCTAGAACTTCATACAAAGGTCCTGCAGAGCTGTCTTTGAATAAGACATTACTACAGTGCATAACACAATCATTCACATGAACATCTGGCTCATGATAAAGCGTACACTTATGATATAATAATAGAGCATCAATGTCATCAGCAAAATCATGTATGTTGTATGAGGATTATTTATGTATATTATCATTAACACCAGCTATGTGTGTATTGAATTATGCTGTTGCTAAATGAAGTCAAACTTCTTTTTGTTATTTTCTCTATGGTGCAGTTGTCAATGCTTCCCAGGCATTTTACAACGGCACAACGGCAATCCCAGTGGACAAGAGTGATCCCAAATCACCAAAGCGAATCACAAAGACACTGAACCTCACAATAAATCCTGAAGAAAAGCGCAAAATCATCGGTGACACGTTCATGCGCATTGCAGACGAGGTGTGCTTAGAGCTGAATCTGAAGCCAGAGGATACAATTCTTGCCCAAGGTAGGACAAATGAGCTCAGACTAGTGGTGCCACGTTGCTCATAGAAAAAGCTTAAATGATGATGGCCATTCAACCGGTCCTAATTGAGCAAGTTGAATAGAATGAGTGTATTGCAGCAGAATGTGTTGTCTGTGATGGCTACATCTTTTCATGGGAATTCACAGATCCATGGAATCCCATAATAGTCTCTTAGATATTGCTAAATGAATGCTTAGCAGACAATGTAGATCCTGCTAGCATTTCAGCCATCAGAATATGACAGTGGCAGGACTGTGTAGAATGCGTTCACCTGCATGGGAACTATTGTCATTGTTGTCTTGTATCCGTACAGCAGAACTAATTTAAAGTGTCTGATAACTATCTTGTAAGAAGAAATTTGTGGGAAAAAATGCACTTTTTTTAAAACTAGAAGTATCACTGGACTGCATTTTAATAGAAAATTATTATTTTTTTCTGTTTTGTCAATTACTCTATCAAACATAGTAGTAAAATATTTATTGCAAGAGCTCTCTCTGCATTTAATCTTGGAAGCGCAGTTATTTTAGTATAATGTAAAGCACACACATACTTGTGAATACTTCTGAATACAGCAGAACTAATTTAAAGTGTCTGATAACTATCTTGTAAGAAGAAATTTGTGGGAAAAAATGCACTTTTTTAAAAACTAGAAGTATCACTGGACTGCATTTTAATAGAAAATTATTTTTTTTTTCTGTTTTGTTAATTACTCTATCAAACATAGTAGTAAAATATTTATTGCATTATGTCCTCTGCATTTAATCTTGGAAGCGCAGTTATTTTAGTATAATGTAAAGCACACACATACTTGTGAATACTTCTGAATACAGCAGAACTAATTTAAAGTGTCTGATAACTATCTTGTAAGAAGAAATTTGTGGGAAAAAATGCACTTTTTTTAAAACTAGAAGTATCACTGGACTGCATTTTAATAGAAAATTATTTTTTTTTCTGTTTTGTTAATTACTCTATCAAACATAGTAGTAAAATATTTATTGCATTATGTCCTCTGGAATTTTCAAGTGCTTCACCATAAATATGCACAATATTTGTTTGTACATACTGAAATACTTACTGATCAAACCCTGCAAGTTTTATTCATCCAAATACTGATATGCTACAAATTGAAGTTCAACTTTTTTCAGATTATTTGAAAGAAAACTCAACCTTTGACCTTGATTGCTTTTGTTCTGTGATTGGGGAATTCCAAATATGAGCCGAGTATTCACCTGGTGCTGTGTCTTTTTTTTTTGTTGCAGGGACATTACGACCCGACCTTATCGAGAGTGCCTCCAAGATTGCCAGCTCAAATGCAGACGCCATCAAGACCCACCACAACGACACCGAGCTCGTGCGGCAGCTGAGGACCAAAGGGCGTGTCGTCGAGCCTCTCAAGGACTTCCACAAGGATGAGGTCAGGGCGTTGGGTAAAGATCTTGGTCTACCAACTGATGTAGTCCAGAGGCACCCCTTCCCAGGTAACTTCTCCTAGTTCTGAACAGAAACATAGAAATATCTCCTTAAACATGCATTTTCCTTCTGTTTTGTTTTCTCTGACTTTGCTTCAAATTTTCATACAAGAGCTCTCTCTGCATTTAATCTTGGAAGCGCAGTTATTTTAGTATAATGTAAAGCACACACATACTTGTGAATAAATAATAATTTTATTTCATTAAATTCGCTTGATATGGGCACAACAGTTAAAATGCAAATCACGAAGCTGCATGTACCTGCTGCTTGGTAGTTGGGATGTAACTGTTATTTGCGTTGGTACTGCAAGGTTGCATTCAGTACAGATATAGTTTTGTGCTGCTTTGTCAGCCTGTGAATAAACTGATTTATGACATGAAGGAGTCTGTGATGAAATTAGAAAAACTGAACGTCCTGAAGGACAGCCTTTGTGAAGTCTCTCATTTGCATTGCAGAGGGTTGGTATTTGCAGCGAACTTTTTATTCAAACTTATTAAAGATCCGTGATCCTTCCCTCCAACCAGGCCCCGGGCTTGCCATTAGGGTTCTGTGTGCTGAAGAGCCATACATGGGCAAGGACTTTTCAGAGACAAATATACTGCTGCGACTCATGGTCAACTATGCAGATTCAATCGACAAGGTGAGTGAAGGACTGACCTGACATTTGTCTTGCACCTGTTGACAGAATATAGTGCTACTGCAGCATGTGTGGGATTTTGTGTCTGTTGTGATGGCTAGTACAGAAATGTTTCTGGCTGCTTTACACAGCTAAAGCAATGTGCTGTCCTAATTGATTGCTACTGATTGGATCAATAATGTAATGAATCAAATGCAAGTATGCTGATTGCTAAGATATTGAAAATAAAGTTTAAAGTTATCTTTGATATTTTGAGTATATGAACATTTTTTGTCCTAATACTTTTTGTTTGCTCTCCGTTCACTATAAATCTTGGTGGTCGTTAGGTAAGGCAAGCCTCACCCAAACTGTATACTTCTTGTGAATGACATATTTGAAATAGGCAGATTATGGTACATGGATAACTGAGTTCATTCAGAGACTCTATAGCTGTCAAGGTTGGCAGCTGGTTAAAACATCCTGAGCAATTTGAGTAAATTTGAGGAGCAAAGTGAATTCTGGAACGTATCACATTTTTGTTTCCCCAACAGCCCCATGCGCTTGCTGGCAAGATAAGTACAGCAATGACATCCGATGAGTTAGAACTACTCCTATCCATCACCAGCCGATGCAGGCTTTCCGCCACGCTGCTTCCGGTCAAGTCCGTTGGAGTCCAGGTGAAGATATTTGACGTTATCTCTCCCCTCATGATAAAGGACTAAGCTGAGTTACTGATATCATGCTCCAGTGTGAGATCCTAAACTGAATTGGCAGACGGCTCAGTGTGCAAGGCATCTTGCCAGCAGTTCTGATAGTGTATCACTCATGGTTCTCTTAACGTTGTAAAAATAGACACACAGGGTTTTGCTTCAGTTTTGCATATCATGAGAAAATGTCATGAAAAATGTCTCAAATGCAAATCAAGTATTTAACTTCAGCAAGAACTCTGGCTCGTTTAGTTTAAATTTTACATTTTTGACAGGAAATAGACCAAGGACTGATCATGATTTACCTTGAAAGAATACAATACAAGGAATACAAACATCTACATTCTGCAACCCAAACATTTTAATTCAGTCTTTTACTAAAGTGCCCTGTGTTCAGTTTTTTCATAGAATGTCCCGTGTTCAGCTGTGTTTCAGTGTGGTTGTAGTGAGGAGTCATTGAGGAACAGCAAATTCTATCAACCAGGCACATTGTGCCGTATGAAGAAGAAGAAGAAGATGTCTCAAAAATGTGCAAAATATAGAAACAAAGACAAGCATGATTAGTGTAGGTCATGGATTTCTCTCTGGACTGGAGACAATTATAGGAATTTGCTTCTGTTTCCAGCTTCTACACGTTGTATATATGACAAAGCAAACAATGGAGAGAAAATTAAATTACAAGTATGAGTCTGGGCTGTTTTAGGTTTTTCATTCAGGACTATCTAGGATTCTCAGAGTTAAAAGCAATCGTTGAAATATCACCAAGTACAGGTGTTTCATAGTACTAAAAGTAATATTGACAAATTAGACCTTTTAATTAATCCATTGAGGATGGACTGATTTTGCTACAATACGTATTTCCCATAGACACCTGCCCGAGTAGACTCGGGACTCGTCCTCACAGGTTAAAATTCTGCATTCAGACCGTTTATGAATTCCATGACACAACCTGGCTAGAAGTGATTCTTTCATTGATCCTACAGGGAGATGGTAGAACCTACAGCTATGTGGCAGGCTTGTCAACAGAGGATGAGACCCCAGACTGGGAGAGCCTTATGCAGCTGGCTAAACTCATTCCCAAGATCTGCCACAGTGTGAACAGGTGAGCCCCCTTGTCTCCCAGCCCTCGGCCTTAACCGCTAGCTTTCTGGACACATTAAAGTTTTGAAGATGTATGTATATGAGTGTAGGAAAAACTTTATTTTGCCTTACACCCCTTAAACTCATTAAGGCCTTTCCAATGAAATTGTTGAAATCATCAGCCAATGAAATCGGGTAGATGTCCTTGTCTAACCCTCCCCATCTGCCATGCAAAAAGCATTGTCATATATACTATGTCAGTATCATCATCCCACACGAGTTTACTAGAAAGGTGTGAGCTGCTATTGGAGGTGTTGCCTAATGTCATGAAGCTGTCATTCAATCTCTGTCTCGCATTTCTCCACCCCAGAATTGTCTTTATTTTCGGTGAACCTGTGGTAGACACCTTGCAGGATGTCACGCCCACCTTCCTGACTCCCAATGTGCTTGCCATGCTGCGACAAGCTGACTACCACGCCAGAGAAGAACTGATGAATAGTGGTGAGCTTTGTTGCACAGTTAAATGTGATGTTGGCATACTTTCTGCTACCATGTACTGTAAAACCAGAATCTTTTATGTGTATGAAACTTACGCGAATTTCATGAGGAGCTAAGATTTACTAATTGTTTCTGTCTACACAGTGCGTTGAATGCCAGTGCCAATTTGCAAAAGTTTCATGCAGCAAATGTCTGTGGTTATACAGCATACTTGATACATTGTTGATACAGTAAGAGCAATGGCTTGACTCCGACTATGAAAAGCAGTGATGGCTGCTCATAAGGCACAATCACAAAAGAACCTCTGGTACTCATTGTTTGTGCTTCTGTCTCTTTAACTTTCTGTCTCCCTTTATTTCGCTCCGTCTGTGCATTGTGGAAATCACTGCCCATAATACAATGAATGTCGTATCTACCTCATGACAAACTCATACCTGTGTCTTTTCATGTCTGCTAATGTATATCCACAGCATTCTCATCTTCCTGAATTTAGAGTTACAGTAGTATTGTGGAAAAATTATTTTTCATATACTGTAAAAGTGGAAATTTTCATGGTGTTGAAATTTTCACACATGTGCAACCAGAAACTAGCGTGAAAATAAAAGCACGCAAATATTTTTGCTTGCCATATGTTCCCGTAGTTGATGTCTTGATTCCGCAAAATTAAAAACATGCGAAACTCATCTGACCCGGCCGGGCGTGAAAAAGTAGTCGCGTGAAAATATCCACTTTTACAGTAGACGCTTGGCTGTGTTGTACTAATCATGAGAATATTACAATACTTTAGTGATGCATGTCAACTGACAGGAAGCATTATTGTTGCTGAAGCTTGCTCAGTTTTTTTTTTTTTTTTTTTTTCAGGATCTCTTGTGGTCTCAAAAAAGTAGCAGTATCTTCAAATTTTTAACATAGCATCTGGTATTATTTTATTTGTGACACCAAGTTTTCCAAGATGTTACATTGTTCAGCAATTGTGAGTTGCAATAGAGTGTATATTTTTAGATTCAATGTATTTGATTGTCAGGTTATTACAACAAGATCAGCCAGATGCCAGTCATCTTGGTCCCGGTCCACTTTGACCGCGACCTCGTTGCCCACCAGCCATCCTGTCAGCGCAGCATTGTCATTAGAACCTTCATCACTAATGACTTTATGACGGGCATCCCCGCCCAACCTGGAAAGCACATACCAGAAGATGTAAGTTGGATGTGTGTTTGGTGGCACTGGATGAAGAAGTGTTGACTTGCAATGAAAATATGTCTGATGAAAACAGTGCATTAGGAAGGTAGACCTCCCAACCATTCTTACTTTGGAAGAAAGAATCTGAATTTTGACCATCCCCAACTCTTGTTTCAAAAGGAGTAGCTGATTTTTCTAGATAATTTTACCACACACTCCTGTGGGAACTGCTCTTTCTTTCTTACCTTTTTTTAACCAAGTCATCCCTAGTTTTTTATTTTATTTGTTTGTTTATTTGTTTTTTGTCAGAAAGGTTGGGAGGTCTGGAGGAAGAAGTTATTGACATTTTGCATTGGAACTGAGATGTTTAGTGTTGAATACCAGTGATCAAACATGGGTAGTATTGTGACTCCCCGATGTAGCCATCGCACCCACATGACCTTGACATTACCTCATTATGTTTATCCAATTATATTCGTCTTTTCCTCCAAAACTTTTCGAAGATTATTTCTGTCGTATGATTAAACATGTCTGTGGATATTTTCCCGTACAGTTTTCCTATGTTTCCCCTTGAAAAGTATATACCTCATTTACAAATTAGAAGATGTTCATGAAACTGTGAAGAGGTTTTATTATTTAGAGGGGCATGAAACATACTCTAATCTCGAAGGATAAGAAATTGACATAACGTAACATTAGAGGACACTGCATCAAAATCCAATGATCCCGTTTAAAATGAAGAGTCTGCTGTAAATGTGACTAATTTTGAAAGATTTATATTCATACTGAAGTGAGCAAGGGGAATTTTTAGCTCACCTGAGCCAAAGGCTCAAGTGAGCTATTGCGATCGCCCTTCGTCCGGCGTCCGTCGTGCGTCGTGCGTCGTCCGTCGTCCGTCGTCCGTCGTCCGTCGTCCGTCGTCCGTCGTGCGTCGTGCGTAAACTTTTTACATTTTCATCTTCTTCTTGAAAACCCCAAGACCGATTTTCATCAAACTTGGCAGGTAGCATCCCTAGGGGGTTAGGAACTCAATTTGTTAAAATGGGCACCATGCCCCACCCAGGGGGCCCCCAGGGGGGCCCAAACCCCCCAAAATTAAGGAATCTGTAAAAATCTTCTTCTCTAGAACCAGAAGTGATAGAGCTAAGTTAATAATATGAGTTAGTACATTGATGACTGTAGTTTCAAGTTTGTTCATGGCAGAATCAGGGGTGCCCCCCTTGGGACCCAGGGGAGGGGGGTGGGGAAGGGTTCTAATGGGGCCTAAATTGTACATTTTCATCTTCTTCTTGAGAACTCCATGACCCATTTTCACCAAACTTGGCAGGTAGCATCCCTAGGGGGTTAGGAACTCCATTTGTTAAAATGGGCACCATGACCCACCCAGGGGGCCCCCAGGGGGCCCAAACCCCCCAAAATTAAGGAATCCGCAAAAATCTTCTTCTCTAGAACCAGAAGTGATAGAGCTAGGTTAATACTATGAGTTAGCACATTGATGACTGTAGTTTCAAGTTTGTTCATGGCAGAATCAGGGGTGCCCCCCTTTGGACCCGGGGGGGGGGGGGGGGGGGGGGGGGGGGGGGGGGTGGTGAGGAGGGGTCCTAATGGGGCCTAAATTGTACATTTTTATCTTCTTCTTGAGAACCCCATGACCCATTTTCACCAAACTTGGCAGGTAGCATCCCTAGGGGGTTAGGATCTCAATTTGTTAAAATGGGCACCATGCCCCGCCCAGGGGGCCCCCAGGGGGCCCAAACCCCCCCCAAATGAAGGAATCTTTAAAAATCTTCTCTAGAATCAGAAGTTATAGAGCTGAGATAATACTATGAGTGAGTACAGTAATGACTGTAGTTTCAAGTTTGTTCATAGGAGATCCAGGGGTGCCCCTCTTGGGGGTGGGGGGGGGGGGGGGTGGTTGGAAGGGTCCAAATGGAGGCCTGAATTGTACATTTTCATCTTCTTCCTGAAAACCTCATGATGGATTTTTGTCAAACTTGGCAGGTAGCATCCCTAGGTGGTCAGGATCTCAATTTATCAAACTGGGCACCATGCCCCACCCAGAGGGCCCCAGGGGGCCCCAATTCCCCCAAATTAAGGAATCTTGAAAAAATTGGGCCCTTATTGTACATTTTCATCTTCCACTTGAGAATGCCTCGTCAAATTTTGGTAGAGCTGTGAATAATTTAGATTAGTGACTGCGTGAAAGGTGAACTTGCGATACTCAGGTGAGCGCTAGACCCGCGGGTCTCTTGTTACTGACTGTCACCTTGCCACACATGATATAGTTGATTCTTGTGGATAAAATACAGGAAATATTGCATGTTCTTATTCAGTGCTGATATTACACACAAAGCATGGAACGCACAAATATTGCCACACCATGCAATATTCCGTTATTCTGATATGGCGAATTACTGAGTGATTATGGGAAGTTTTCAGATGACGTTGTGGTTATAAGTCTCAAATGGTATCATTTTTTGGTACAATTTCCCCTCAGGTCATAACAAGGATAGCCCGTGCTGTCTACAGCGTCCCCGGCATTTCCAGAGTTATGTATGACCTCACCGCCAAACCTCCTGGAACGACAGAGTGGGAGTGAAGAGGTGGACAGCTGCAGAGGCACTGTCGACATCAAGTGGTCAACCTTCCCAGGAGACAGTATATCTTCCCTTGATGTAACAGACTTCTTTCCAGCGTCAACTGGCATGGACAGGATATGGCAGGGATTGTTAATATATCAGATTTTTCTGTGTCCTCTTATAAGGGCTGCTGTGTGCAGTATATCAGACTGTGAGCGACGGGAAGAGAAATGTGGAGGCAGAGGCGACAAACCCATGTGGGAAATTGAGGTATTACTGACGAGGGTGGGTTTTATATTCTATAGGAGCAGCAGTGCAGGGTATGGAAATCAAGTTTAATGAATAATTAATTAATGTGCCTGAAGATAGAGGGGAATGGGAATGGAGAAGGGGGGAAGGGGCAAGTCATCGTTGTGTCCACAAGGTTTCATACCAACCAAATCCAATTCCACTGTACCTGGAGTAATGCTTTCCGTGAAAGGTGTACACCTATGCTGGAGATTACTGTTGAATTTTATACCTTGAGAATAAAGGAATTGAGAAGCTGTTGTTCATTCCCACACTAATGAGTAGCAATGAATGTAGACAAGTTCAGGGGTCATTGTTAAATCTCATAATCCTTTGCACATGATTACATATCTGAATATGGAGGGAATAATGTGTTGTTTATATTGTCAATTGCAAAATAGATGGCTGAGCCCTGTGTAAAATTTATACTGCACTTATTAGAATGCTTATGTGGATTATAATAATGTAACATAACCATTGCTCTGAAATGTCATTTAAAATTAAAAAAAAAAAAAGAAGAAAAAAAAATCTGATGTCCATGTAGTCAACCTAGTCTATAAAAAGCATTGGATTGTCCAGTCCTATAATACCATGTTCTGGGATAATGACATGGAAGGGGTTATAGAGCA
This sequence comes from Diadema antillarum, assembly GCF_040938485.1. Classification (NCBI taxonomy): domain Eukaryota; kingdom Metazoa; phylum Echinodermata; class Echinoidea; order Diadematoida; family Diadematidae; genus Diadema; species Diadema antillarum. Next base: position 2,170,539 of record NW_027271532.1, read on the forward strand.
GAACATGATGTAGTCTTGAAGAGCACTAAGGCTGGTTCCAGAACCACTCAATATAACACTTTAAAAAGCAAACAAATTATCTGCTTGAATATCTTTATATGATTTGATATTCAAAATTGTATCCAAAGAGTCTGGAGTAATGTGTGCTTGATAATATTGGAAAATCCCAGTTTTGTTACCCGGTATTTATTTCTTACCAGTATGTCTATTAGTGCATTGCTTCTGCTGAGTTTTTTGATGGTTCTTGTGACCGTCCATGTCAATTATTTCAATTTACTTTGATATCCCGTAATATAATGGAACTGGAATACGTACATAACACTTTGAAAGAACTCTTTGTAGATATTTTGTTGTTGCAAGGTCAAAGGTCAACAGGGAAGAAATGTTCACAGGTGCACCATAGATGACGTGACGTGGTCAGGTAACATTGGGAGAAATGCATATATTATGCTCTTTTTTTTTTAAGTGTCCTTTTATTACCCTAGCACAAAAAACCCAAACATCATTCTGCTTTATTTGCATAAAGGTGCTGGTTTCCTCTTGTTTGCAAAGAGAGAAGAATGGACAGTGTTAGACGTGATCTTGATCAGGGTCTCCAAACTATGTTTCTATTTTTCACACGTACAATCACAGACACATTACCATAAACTTGTGAATTTGCTTTGTACAACAGAGTTCTTTTTGGGGACACACTCCTTCACTTGGCACGTAGGTTTTTTGGGGGTTTTGCCTCTGCCACGAAGTATTACCCAAAGCATCACGTTTCAGGTTGTCCGTCTGTCTGTCTGTTTGTGTGTCCATAATCAATTTTGTGGGTGGCATGACTAAGGACCATTTTAGGTATTTAAGTGAAACTTAGCACATTTATTTATGGGTGGACACAACTGTAACTATGAGCTGGTGGGCTCACACTCTTATAAAAATTTGTGTATTATTACCACATAATGATTTTGTGCTAGTCATGTGAAACTTTTGTCTCGCATTGTCAAGATATACTGTAGACCTATCTGGTTTTGGGAGAATAATGTGAGATATAGGGGAGGCATACCAATCACCAAAGTAAAAGTTATAGTTTTTACTATGTTCAAGTCTTACCCTTTCACTTTGTGCAGTCGGACACTTCATGTATGGTTATTAGTGTTTTTTTGTGTCAAGATATCACAGAATTTGTGTTGAAGAATTCTAAAGATTTGAATTGTCCATTCACTCTTGAAAACAAACAGTAATGGTACAGCCCTTCTGACACTGAATTATGGCAACTGAAGTATTATGCGCCAAATACAAAGGCTGCTATTTATTTTTCAGCGTACCCTTGTTATGAGACATTCAGTGAGAAGGAACTTATCACATAGACAGGGATATGAAAGAAGGCTTGTCAGACTTAATTACAGGTTGATTGAGAAAACAGAAAGAGACGGGTTCACGTCCAGTATGATTTTAATGGTAATGCGTGATCTGTGCTCTTATTTCTTTTTTCTCCACAATGATCTTGGTTTGATATGTTTTTTTTTTTTGTTGTTGTTGTTGTGTAATTGCCATCCCATGCAGTTCAGGAACTCATCATTATTGAGAGCTATCAACACATGTGTGAATAGAAATATGTGCATATGCATATCCATACCTGCACACAGTTAAGTGTGTTGGTATAGCCAAAGTTTTGTTTTCTTGTAGCTTGGAGTGCGTTCACGGTAGGGAAACTAAAGGTCTTGAAAGCTTCATGTGATGCTCATCTTGAAGATTTAAGTTTAAGTTAGAAATGCAGCCTTAGCAAGAAGACCAGTGTCTTGTTCCTTGCTGAATTTCTTCTGAAAATGTAATAGTGATGGGGGGGGGGGGGGGGGGGAGAAGTAAACTTACTCCAGGAATCTTCTTGGATAATTCTTCTTCTGGCAAGGAAGTATTAGGTGGCCTACGGTTGATTTACTTCAACTGACTCAAGTTTGCAGTGTGGATGGCAGAAAGGCCTTATTTTTAATTCATTGCTAAGATTTGTTTGTTGGTTGGTTTTGCATATGTATGTTTGTGTGTGTATGTTAACATCAATTCTAAAGCTCTTCCATGTGTTTTGGTCAAGATCACTCAGAATGAAATGTTTATTGTGTTACAGTGACTCAAATGAAAGGGTATCGGTGTGAGGACGAGAGTTTGTCGCGGTGCAGATGGAGCAAACGCCTTTGTCAGATACAAGAAAACTTTGTCAAGCGAGTGCGATCTTGAACCTGACAAAAATACTGTATAAGCTGTTATTTTCACAAGGGTTAAATTTTCGCAAATTTTGTGAAGCAGTGTTGGACCGCAAATTTAACAACGCGCGAAAATGTTGCCATGCCCTAGGGTAATAGTGCTTTTATAATTAGTACCGTCGCACGTGCCAGTTCACAAGAACATCTCGCAAAAATGCCCGTGATCTCCTCATCATTCGCGTAAATATCTGTATGTGAAAATTATAGCTTATACAGTAAGCACAGTATGTGACACCTGCAATGTGCACTGTACGACTTTTTATTTGAACCCCATCTTCAAAGAATTTAGCAAGTTTGTTTGTGTTTTTGTTTATTTTTCTTGAAGCAAGACGTATGCCACCAAACCTGTCTTGGGACTGTCATATCGTCATCAGGAAGAAGAGATGATTGTGTGAGGAAAAACTACACATTGCAATGAAAATGTCACGCAAAAAATGTGTGTGATGGAAGGGGAGGGATATTTTGTTGTGTCAGGATAACTGTTACATGTGCAATTCCTCACTATTTTCAAGTTGACTTTGATGAAGAGAGTAAAAACAATGTGATATTAGAGATTTCATCAAAATGACATCGTCACATCAACAAATTTGAACAATGCAATTTGTGATTGCAAATAATACACTGGGTGAAAGCGTTTGAAAACTCTGCAATTTCATGACTTAGGTATCTTATGTCTAATTTTGATGAAATCTATCATCCTCTTCATCCGATTCTGGTAAATGATGTAAACTTGAATGTGGTGTGGAATAGCACTTTCTTGTTCGAAGAAAGGTTGGCATGAATCCCATTTACATAGACTGGTAGGCTTGGGAATATTGTAGGAAAGGTTGACACATGCATTGCTCCTGTGTGACACATCTGCGAAAAGAACTTTAACCCCAACTGCCCACCAAACATCATTCCTACCACCTAACATTTTTTTCTCCACATCTTTATGTATTGTACACTTATAACAAATTATCAATTGACAACCTCCTGTCTTAGTCAGTTGTTGAGTTTTACCTCTGGTGTGCTTGCAAATGACTTGTGAAGCATTAGCCAGTAGTCTGACAGTGAAAAATGAGTGCAGATTTTTTGCTGCACAAGCTGAAATGGAGGGAATGAACCGTACATTATGGTATGTGTGTAGCATTCATGGACATACCACTTTAATGTGAACTAGACAAATTTCATACCGTCCCCTCTCTCCCACATCTGTTCCAAAGTTTAGATCTCTGCTCTCTGTTCAGCCTTACCCAAAATAAAGCTTGGACAGTGTTCTGAATGGCACTGCAGTAGTTTTATCTGTCGGGCATTCCCCAACAGTCGTCTTCTGTGCAGCAACTGATCCTGGAAAATAAGGAATACTAGTAAATAGTGTGAGCTGTTTCACTGATGAAGTGCCTGTAACCATGGAATATATGCATATGAATTCAGTGTGACTTGCTTGAAGTGATCATGTGTAAAACAGAACTTGTGCTGTGATCACGTGATCACTATGTCTTTGCACTCAAATTCTCTTATGTCGTTAAATGTATAAAGGTGGTGTATGTTTCCTGTATGTTCTACAAAAAAAAGCTAAATATTCTTAATAAAAAAAAAACCTCTTCAGTGTACATTCTGTACTATTGTGTGCTTCTGGTTTGTAAGTGTTTTTTACCGTACATGTTCATGCGTTTATTGGCTTGATTTGTTGGACTGGCAGCTCAATGTTTTCTACCTTGTGTTTGATGTAGTGCCATGAATGCACACCGGTTGGTGCGACGTACTGTTAGCATGGTTGGTCATGTAGTGATGTCAGTGGGAAGGGATGTTCTTAAGGCCCCTATCTCACTAGGAAGGCGACCATGGCGATCTGTGATGATTTAACAAATCTTGGCGCTATCGCCGTCCGTCTCCATTTTTGGCTTCCGAGGCGATTACGCTACGGTTTCTCCATGCTCAACTTGCGCTGTAGGCGATAGCACCATGATGACAATACAACTCTGCCACGTTGTTTCCAGGCCAACGAGACACGCTACTTCTGCGATCGAACCGACTGTGTTGCGATATTTGTACGCTTATCAAGACCTCGCTACAACAGTGATACGATTGGAGCGACAGTGATATGCTTACGCCGGGCTCATGCTACGATCTCAAGCGATCGGGGTATAAAATGTGTTTCATGATTGAATTTCTTTCGGCAGATGTCAGTGTCAAATTAACATGGATATGCAGAATATGGTTCTACCCTTAGATCTTAGCATTCTAGAACACATCAGTTAGAACCTGATGTGAAATTGCTCTATTAGTTAAGTCATCCATTCAATTAAAAGGGTAAAACGTGTATAATATTAAAGAACCTGCTTATGAGCAAACTACAAATCGTATCCTACAATGAGACAATTTTATGAAGATATATTTGAAAAGATTACAACTTAATTACTTTCATTGTCTTGCAATGGTATATGACAAACGAACAATTTAATAAACAGAGCAGATTCGTACTGAGTGTACATGGAAAAATGAATCTTATACGTTTTCTCCATGTCCACCTTCCTGGTCTGTGCATGATTTTCTTTCGTTCACGGTTGGTTCCTGTTGAGTAATACTGTACTGTACAAGTGGTAATTTTCATGGGCGATGGGAGCCACTTTTATTGCGCTTGAGTTATGCTTTGCGCGATGCTACCCCATCAGAGCTATGACTGTGGCGCTTTTAATGCGCTCATGAGGCGATGGTGATACGCTCTAAAACCATGGTGATCGGTCGCGACCTCACTACGGAAGTTTTGGACATGTTCAAAACTTCCACAGCGAGGTCGCCGACCATGGCAATGATGGCGATCCTCCGCGCTTCTGAACCGCTCAAGATAAGATGGAGAAGATTTAAAGCGATCAAGCCACGATCCGCCGCGCTTTGTCGATTTTAGATGATCGTAGCTGAATCGCCGTCTAGTGAGATGGGGATATAACCAGTGGAGGATGGTTGGATTTTGCTACAACATGCATTTCCCATTGACGCTTGCCCGAGTATACTTCGGACTCATCCTCAACGGGTTAAAGTTTGTGACATCACAAAGCAATCTCTCCACATTAGGTTCTACATACATACTTCTTCACGTGCACCCCCTCCCCCCCCCCCCCCCCCCATCTGCTGGTTTTAAAAAAAAAAATTATAGCTACAAACACCAGTTTTTTTAATGTAAAATGTCAAAATTTTCAAGCTCGCTCGCTCGCATTTAATTGTTATGCCATCCTCCTGATGTTGCTGCCAGTTTAACACTGTCATTCCATAATCAATTTAAGGAAAACTGTTAACATGTATACAACAGACATTGTGCCGACAAGAAATATAGGAGTTTTTGCACCTGGAACTTTTTTTTTCGGGAAGATATTTATTGGGTAAAAATGATAATGTATGTATTCAAGACACATGAAAAGAGCATGTGTCTTCAGGCACTGGCTCGCTTTCGCTCGCTAGCTCGCACACACAATTAAGAGAAGTAAATGATGATTCTGGATATATGGAATGATTGTAGAGGGTATTGTTATAAGGTATTCGCGCCCCCTTTAATTTCTAAAGCGAAAAAATATAGCTACAAACGGCAGTTTTTGGACTGTAAAATGTCAAAAATTTCAAGCTCGCTCGCTCTGCTCGCTCGCATTTAATTGTTATGCATTTCTTCTGATGTTGCTGCCAGTTTCACACTGTCATTCCATAATCAACGTAAGGAAAACTGTTAACATGTAGCAAACATTTCGCCAACAAGAAAGATAGAAGTTTTTGCACCTGAAACTTATATTTTTCAAGAAGATATTTATTGAGTAAATTTGATAACATATTATGTATTCAAGACACATGAAAAGAGCATGTGTCTTCAGGCGATGGCTCACTTTCGCTCGCTCGCACACACAAGTAAGAGAAGTAAATGATGATTCTGGATAATTATGTGGAATGACTTTAGAGGGTATTGTTATAAGGTATTCGCAATAAATTATCAGCAATGCCAGCAGTTATAGCCTGCAATAAAAGATTTGAGCTACACGTCCTGGGTTATTAGAAAGATAACTTTCTCATGTCTGACGTTATAAATATGTGTATTCCTGAGCGCTCGCTACACTCGCTCGTGCATATAATCTAATTTCGTTGTGAAGAACATGATCATAATTAATAATTTATAATTAATGCAATCTTGGGATTATGTAGCTACATTTTATTCATCATCACCATCATCAATCAATCAATCAATCAATCAATCAATCAATCAATCAATCAATCAATCAATCAATCAATCATTTATTTAATGAGCGCAGAAACTATGTTTATATAATTCTACTGCAGTCATATTTCACATTCCTCGAGTAAAACAATATTTCCATTCCATTTTCCAGAACTATTCAGAGTTACAAAATCATTAAAGAATCTACCAAAAGTATGCATGAAATCTCACGATAACCAACATAAATATGAAAAAATCTCCCTACCGTGGGAGGGGGACACCCCCCCCCCCCCCCTCGCTGGCTCCGCTTGCTCGGGCTTGGTCGCTACGCCCCCTCGCTTTGTGCCCCCCTTTACGGAATTCCTGGATCCGCCCCTGACATTACGTACAGTAAAAGGAAGAGTCCTATTCGTGGCAATGTTGCTCAATGACTGCGCTGTGGAATGTATCACATTCCTTTATGTATTGTAGTCCACATTAGGTTTGCAGACTGACAGCACACACACATCACACACACACACGCACACACAAGCATACACACTCTCAAAATTACTTTTCCACGAGGTGCCCCCCCATGTCTTGACCCACGGTATGCCACTGCCTCCCAGAGTGAGACCCTATCCCGCTTGGTTACTTAACTCCCTCAGAAAGGTCCACTATTTCCAATTTTGAACCCCCCCCCCATAAAAATCCTAGTTACGGGCCTGAAAAGGTATAAAGCGTAATATTTTTTACATATATTTCAGCTACATATGCACAGCCAAAAAATAATCTCTATCTAGTCTGATCTGGGTTATCCCGACATGGATTGGCACAAAGATTGTCTTTGCATTTCTCTGTTAGCTAGAAGGAACAAAGATAATTTCCACTCATATTTCATTACATTTCAACATTATTTGAAATATGAAACATACAAATATCATGTAAATCATCGGAGTATAAGTCAACCATGCCTTTAAATGTAAATCTCCAGCACAACTTGCTCTAAAGGTGTTGTGCTCAAGTATTTCACTTCACTTATCCAACCATATTTCTGATGGGTGTCAGTCCTGATGAGGCTGGGCTACCTGTAATTCACTTTCCAAAACTTGATAAAACATGTTCATAATAATGCATATTTGTAATAATTTGGTCATTTCATTTGTGTGTTTAATGCTAGATGTGGGCTATTTATGCTACTTTTAGTGGTACTATGTAGTTTTCATTTTTTGTTTTTTTGTTTTTGAGAAAACAGCTTATTAAAGGTACAATGTATTTAAAAAAAAATAACGAACTTTAACGAAATAACATTGTATAACATTAATAAGCAGCACTATAGGTATGATATTCAGTAATCCAGACACATGCAAGAAAACTGGCTTAAAGGACAAGTTCACCTTCATAGACATGTGGATTTAATGAATTCAGTAATATTAACAGAACACATCAGCATGAGTTTGAGGGAAATCAGAATATCCATTTAAAAGTTATGAATTTTTGAAGTTTCTGCTCAGTCACTGCTGGATGAGAAGACTATACCAGTCTACAGCTTATGATGTCACATGTGTACAAGGATATAAAGAAAATATAAAGAGAATTCAACAAATTTTTATTGTTTTTTTGCATAATGAAAGAACACTTGACTCCTCTCTTTCAGAAGGCAGGGGGAATAATATTGCCCTCAACATATGTTTGTGACGATCGAGTCGAGGAAATGTGCACTTTTTTCAACAAGTAAAATTTTCTGAAATTCTCTTTATATTTTTCTTATAGTGCTGTACGCATGTGACACATTATATGCTGTAGTCTTCTCATTTAGCACTGACTGTGCATATGCTTTAAAAATTTGTAACTTTTGAATGGATTGTCCAGTTTCCCCCAAACTTTCCCTGATATGTGTTCCACTAATATTGCTGCTTTCACTCAATCCACATGTATATGAAGGTGAACTTGTCCTTTAATAAAAGAGTACCAAACTGTCCTCTAGTGATGATCCGAGGCTAACAGAGCATTGGTGTGTTACGTCATGCTCTCCCCCTCTATTGTGAGGTAATTACACGCTTAGTCTTCAGATCAAGGGCATAAAACAAGAGGTGTGAGAGAGCAGGGAGGCATGGAGAGAGTCATGCACATGCAACCATGCACAGAGAAGATCCCTCTTTCATTTGTCTGTTCTGGTATAGCGGAACAATGCCAGTTCCACTCGCTGGCAGACTGATGAAAATTTGTACCGGTCAGTTTAAGGTCCCTCGCAGAAGATTGTCACAGGCAAGCTGGAACATGTTGGTACATGTATTAACAACACAAATAACAGCCTTTTGTGACTGGCTAAACATGTTACTCACAAACAGACATCGATCATGGGTACCCCTGTGGAGAGTCGATCGTACTCCTAGGAAAGTACGGTAACACAGCCCAGGGGGACAGTCTCAGGAGCCTTTGTTGTTTCTTGTTTTAAATAAATGATCTGCTGATAATGGTTAAGTCGAAGGACTGGCCCTTTGCAGATGACTGCTTATCTCAGGAGATAGGAAATGAACAAGATGCCCAAGATCTTCAGGAAAACATTGACTAGCTATTTTGTGTGTTTGTGGGTATGTCTTTATAGAAAAAGTCAGTGTCTCATCACTCTATAACTTGGTTTTGAAATTAGCAAGTCTCACTTTGTCTGATCACCATATGTATATACAAGATCAAAACAAATGCTGGACATCATTAGGAGAAACATACATTCATGCAGTCAACTAGTGAAAGCCACAGCCTGTAAAACATTTTTCTGTCAAAAAGCAGGCCTACAATCTTACGCTGCACTGTACTTTTTGAATCTATTTTCTGATTTTCCTCAAACACCAATGGATGTGTTCTGCTACGAAAATCCAGCGCATTGCTGGCATTCGCTGCTTTCATTCAACATGGGCGTCACCAGGGGGGGTGCGTTGGGTGCGAACGCACCCCCCTTCAGACCCTTAAAAAAAAAAAAAAAAAAAAAAAACTTCAGTCTGCGAGCGACCTCAACGCCGGACACTAAATGATTATTATTTTTTTACCTATTTATTTTTTTTTTTTTTGAAATTTTGCATCGGGGACAAAAAAAAAAAAAAAAAAAAAAGGGGGAAAAATCGTGGGCAAAAGCAATTCGCACCCCTGGTTCTGGCAGCACTGATTTTATACATAATTATCTACTAGTGCAAGTGTATTCTATACAGTGTTGACTATATACATAGATTTTGGACATCCTTCCCATACTAATTGGTCACTTCGACGCCACCTCGCTGGTCATACCTCCTCCAGTCATGAACATAAACCGACACCCTTGACCACCAGTGGCGGATCCAGGGGGAGGGGCGCACCGGGCGTGCCCCGCCCCCTCTTAATTTCCAAAGCGAAAAAGTATAGCTACAAACGGCAGTTTTTGGACTGTAAAATGTCAAAATTTTCAAGCTCGCTCGCTGGCATTTAGTCGTACTGCCATTCTCCTGAAGTTGCTGCCAGTAATTGCCGGCAGTTCCACCCGGTGCGCCTCCCCCCCCCCCCCTTACTGCAAAAAATATAGCTACAAACGGCAGTTTTTGGACTGTAAAATGTCAAAATTTTCAAGCTCACTCGCTCCGCTCGCTCGCATTTAAATTCTCCTAATATTGCTGCCAGTAATTGCCAGCAGTTGCGCCCGGTGCGCCCCCTCAATTTCTAAAGCAAAAAAAAAAAAAAAAGATATAGCATCAAACGGCAGTTTTGGGACTGTAAAAATGTCAAAATTTTCAAGCTCGCTCGCATTTAATCTTTATGCAAATCCCCTGATGTTACTGCCAGTAATCGTCCAGTTGCGCCCGGTGCGCCTCCCCCCCCCCCCCTTTAATTTCCAAAGCGAAAAAATATAGCTACAAATGGCAGTTTTTCTACTGTAAAATGTCAAAATTTTCAAGCTCGCTCTCTTCGCTCGCTCGCATTGAATCGTTATGCAATTCACCTGATGTTGCTGCCAGTAATTGCCAGCAGTTGCGCCCGGTGGCATGCGCTCCCACCCCCCCTTAATTTCCAAAGCGAAAAAATATGGCTACAAACGGCAGTTTTTGGACTGTAAAATGTAAAATTTTCAAGCTCGCTCTCTTCGCTCGCTCGCATTTAATCTTTATGCAATTCCCCTGATGTTACTGCCAGTAATTGTCTGCAGTTGCGCCCGGTGCGCCCGGTGCGCTCCCCCCCCCCCTTAATTTCCAAAGCGAAAAAATATAGCTACAAACGGTAGTTTTTCTACTGTAAAATGTCAAAATTTTCAAGCTCAAGCTCGCTCTCTTCGCTCGCTCGCATTGAATCGTTATGCGATTCACCTGATGTTGCTGCCAGTGCCAGTAATTGCCAGCAGTTGCGCCAGGTGGCATGCGCTCCCCCCCCCCCCTTAATTTCCAAAGTGAAAAAATATGGCTAAGAACGGCAGTTTTTGGACTGTAAGATGTAAAATTTTCAAGCTCGCTCTCTTCGCTCGCTCGCATTTAATCGTTATGCAATTCACCTGATGTTGCTGCCAGTGCCAGTAATTGCCAGCAGTTGCGCCCGGTGGCATGCGCTCCCCCCCCCCCCTTAATTTGCAAAGTGAAAAAATATGGCTAAGAACGGCAGTTTTTGGACTGTAAAATGTAAAATGTTCAAGCTCGCTCTCTTCGCTCGCTCGCATTTGATCTTTATGCAACTCCCCTGATGTTACTGCCAGTAATTGTCTGCAGTTGCGCCCGGTGCGGTCCCCCCCCCCTTAATTTCCAAAGCGAAAAAATATAGCTACAAACGGCAGTTTTTCTACTGTAAAATGTCAAAATTTTTAAGCTCGTTCGCATTGAATCGTTATGCAATTCACCTGATGTTGCTGCCAGTAATTGCCAGCAGTTGCGCTCGGTGGCATGCGCTCCCCCCTTAATTTCCAAAGCGAAAAAATATGGCTAAGAACGGCAGTTTTTGGACTGTAAAATGTAAAATTTTCAAGCTCGCTCGCATTTAATCGTTATGCAATTCACCTGATGTTGTTGCCAGTAATTGCCAGCAGTTGCGCCCGGTGCGCCCCCTCCCTTAATTTCCAAAGCGAAAAAAATATGGCTAAGAACGGCAGTTTTTGGACTGTAAAATGTAAAATTTTCAAGCTCGCTCTCTTCGCTCGCTCGCATTTAATCTTTATGCAATTCCCCTGATGTTACTGCCAGTAATTGTCTGCAGTTGCGCCCGGTGCGCCCGGTGCGCCCCCCCCCCCCTTAATTTCCAAAGCGAAAAAATATAGCTACAAACGGTAGTTTTTCTACTGTAAAATGTCAAAATTTTCAAGCTCAAGCTCGCTCTCTTCGCTCGCTCGCATTGAATCGTTATGCGATTCACCTGATGTTGCTGCCAGTGCCAGTAATTGCCAGCAGTTGCGCCAGGTGGCATGCGCTCCCCCCCCCCTTAATTTCCAAAGTGAAAAATTATGGCTAAGAACGGCAGTTTTTGGACTGTAAGATGTAAAATTTTCAAGCTCGCTCTCTTCGCTCGCTCGCATTTAATCGTTATGCAATTCACCTGATGTTGCTGCCAGTGCCAGTAATTGCCAGCAGTTGCGCCCGGTGGCATGCGCTCCCCCCCCCCCTTAATTTCCAAAGTGAAAAAATATGGCTAAGAACGGCAGTTTTTGGACTGTAAGATGTAAAATTTTCAAGCTCGCTCTCTTCGCTCGCTCGCATTTAATCGTTATGCAATTCACCTGATGTTGCTGCCAGTAATTGCCAGCAGTTCCGCCCGGTGCGCCCCCCTCCCTTGATTTCCAAAGCGAAAAAATATGGCTAAGAACGGCAGCTTTTGGACTGTATTAAAATGTAAAATTTTCAAGCTCGTTCGCATTTAATCGTTATGCAATTCACCTGATGTTGCTGCCAGTAATTGCCAGCAGTTCCGCCCGGTGCACCCCCTCCCTTTATTTCCAAAGCGAAGAAATATAGCAACAAACGGCAGGGGTTTTTTTTACTGTAAAATGTCAAAATATTCAAGCTCGCTCGCTCCGCTCGCTCGCATTTAATCGTTATTCCTTTCTCCTGATGTTGCTGCCAGTAATTGCCGGCAGCTGCGGCCGGTGCGCCCTCCCCCTTTATTTCCAAAGCGAAAAAATATAGCTCCAAATGGTATTTTTTTTTTTTACTGTAAAAGATGAAATCCTAGCTACGCCGGTGCCCTTTCCCCGCTTGGTTTCCCTCAACAACAGTAAAAGTCTAGGGATTGAGAGCTTCCTTTATTCCAAATGTCTGTCCAAAAACAAATCTCGTTACATTAGGGTCAAAACGCACCCCCCTTGAAAAAAAGCTGGTGACGCCCCTGTTCAATCCATAATGTTACTCATATGTACACGTTTCGCAGTGCCAGTGCATTAATTAACTTTCTGCAAACCCTGTAATTATTTGGATTCAAAGAATACAGAGTATTCCTTTCTTCATCAATGGAATCAAATTGTGCAGGACAAATAAACCATATCTTTACATCATTTGCATACTCCTATACACTCTGATGCTTTTTCTTCACCAAACATCACGTACACAAACCATATACAGCAATATCCTTTTTCTTGCTACTTTTTTTTTTACTGACACACAATCCCTTTTTGATTATATACATTCATTTTCATACAATATGTTTTGTCTATATCGATAACAGAACCTCTATTCTCATGTTTATTCTATCTGGACTTGATTATATAGATATCAATTGATTGAAGTTTAGGCCTATTCCTATCAAAAACAAAACACAGTCCACCCCTAAACCCCCTCAAATCATTCCTCCCACCTTACCCCACCCCCTCTTAAAAACAACAACAAAAAAAAACAACAACAACAACAACAGCAGCAAAATACTCGGGGACAACTTAACATATGTGTGTACTGATATACATGTAGTCATATTTCAGTTCAAGTGCGTCGAAAGGTATTTCCTGGTAGATGTGTAATAGGACCTACTATAAAAATGTAAAACTAAATCAAAACAAAAAATGTCAAAACCTTTTCCAGTTTTCCTACTTTTCCAAATGTAATGGAAGCATATTGCATGTAATTGCTAAATTCTCTCCTTCTAACTTGTCTTGTTCTACAATGTTGGTACCGGTATGTTATTTTTCCTTCTCCAAAAAAGTAATTTCTTCACCAAAATTATAATGTGATTAACTAACTGAGCTTTTTCTTTGTCTGTTAAATCAATACGGTACCAATTAAAAGAATCTCTTTCTAACTCAACTGTTGCAAATAAACATAACCAAAATAATGACAACACTTTTCCCAAACTTTCCTAGAAAAATCACATGTATGAAATAAATGTTTATACATCTCTTCCTCTTTATGACAAAAAGAATATGAATTATCATTTACAAACTTAAACTTAAAGTTATTACCCCCCTCTGGATAGCCATTTCAACACTCAAACAACTTCCTTCCTTATATACTTGATGACAAATAAGCCTACCCCTAAATTTCCTTGTTTTCACCCATGTTTCCAATAAGTTTCTATAAAACTCTTGGAAAAACATATTCAAAAATACATTCAATAATTACAAAAGTATATAGAATTACCTCGTAAAAACTCAAAATATAGTTTCCATTTTATTTCTTGTTTATTATGAAATAACACTTTAACCCACATTAATCTTTGAGCATTTGTCAATGATATATAATCCATCAATTTTACTTCCCCTGTTTATAGTCTAATACATTGCACCAAAACAGCTTGTTCTTCGGCTTTCCTTGCCAAATAAATCCCCAAACAACAATTTTCAATTCATTGTGAACCCATTTTGGCAGAGAAACTTTAATAGAGTAAATGAAAGTATTCATTAACAAAATTTCTCCAACTAATGTCAAATCACATTGCTTCTACCATATTTTAGCAATTTCTCTATAATTCAAATTTTCTGTCACATATAGATCCAAAGTAAAATATGTTGTATGCTCCTATGAATCTTCAATTCCCTTTACTCATGAGGGCTTCATCCGATATCATATACCTCATATATTTAGATTCCTCTCATCTGATTAGTTAAAAGTGGAGTCATGAAAATAGCTGTGCCCCATTTTTGATCAAAATGACGTCATGATTTACTGTGCCCGGGGCATAGAATCAACTGTCCCCTGTAAATAGGTTTGGACTGTCGACAGTCACAACCCCGTACGCATACTACTGTAGTAGATCACTCATAATAATGTATGCACCAAAGAGTATAGAGCGCACTGGTATGCACCAATGATACGACCGCCGCGCTGTCGATCAGCGTTGATTTACGAGTGCTGTAAACGATACTAGAATCTATATTTTCGGTATTCCGAAATATATAAATATTTCGGAATCTATGTTTTCGGTATATAAAACAAATAATGACTGCTTTGAGGGGCACAGTTAAAATTATGTAGGCCCTCGGTCATGTGAAAATTATAAACTATGCCCTCAGCTTGCTTCGCTTCGGGCATTGTTACGGTTTTCACATCACCTTGGGCCCATAATTTTAACTGTGCCCCTCAAAGCAGTCATTATTTGCAATACTAGTACATACGTAATCCAGCTGCGGGGAATCCCCGCCGTGTTGCAATACCAGCCCACATACTTGGTACGCGAGATGTGTCGCGCGCTTGTGTGCCCGCCCGCGCGCCAGGGCAGAAGACCGTACTGGTTCTAAATTCTCGCTCGACGGTCATTGGTAGTGTCGTCACTTCACAAGAGAATGCAGGTGTGTTCCAAACTCTCTTCTACACCAGTAGTATTAGTACCACTAGACCTACTCATAGTGTATTCACCAATGTCATGCGGGGCAGTGGAAATCAAAAGCCTTCGGATGAGGTCCTACGGAATTTATCCTCATCTGACTCTCGAGTATCCCCCATGCGGCTAGCCTAGGGATCATGCATAACATAGACTATTCGACATTTGTAAAATTCACCTAAGTTGGATACGCTACGGTACTTTGTGTAGTGAGTGGTCTACGACAGGCAACCCAAGTGTTCAACCTCAACTGCAGCAAACGTTCAGTTTCAACTCGGTTTCGTCTCACCTCCGCCTTCCTGTGTAGCAGCTGCCCTGATCAGTGATTGCAGAGAGCTTTCGTGAGGTAACCAATCGGCAACTTAAGTAATTGTTCTCTAACTATTGCTGTTGGAGAGTTATAATTCTACAGCAACTTTGAATCCTTACCTGGGCATTGATCTGACAGTAACTGCGACGTGCCGTGCTCCCATTTCAGATCTTCATGTTGAAGTGAACAAACGGGTGCCTTTGCGGCGCTATATTTCCTTAAATTTTCAACAGAAACTACTAGGAATACTTACATGGGTCGATGAAACCTAAATGACTATCATCGGCGACTGTTTGAGGCATTTCATTGCTTGTGATGCACAAAATGATGTCTTATAAGCAGCTCACCGATGTTCACAGAATTCACAATCACTCGCACAAGCACACAGAATAGGGGAGCTCTCACATTAGCGAAACTGGGGGGAAGCCGCCAGGACCGCGCCTGGCGGCGCGGTCTCCGGGGCTAATCTGACAGATAACCTTACCTGGTCAAGACACATCAATCAGACAATCTCTGGCGCAAACAAGATCTTAGGTCTCCTGCGCCGCAACCTCTGGAGCTGCACTAAATCTACCAAAGAAATAGCATATAAAACCCTTGTACGCCCTAAACTAGAGTATTGTTGTGCTATCTGGGACCCTCATCAAGTCACCCACATCACCAACTTAGAGAAAGTCCAAAGAAGATCTGCTAGGTTTGTCACCAACGACTTCAGGAAAACCAGTAGTGTTACAGACATGCTCCAAGATCTAAAGTGGGACTCTCTTCAAAGACGACGCACAATTGCCAGGCTTTCACTGATCTATAAAGAAACTCATCGTTTAATCCCGTCAAACATAAATCATCTTAAAAGGAGTGTCAGAAGTGGACCAGCAACCAGGTTAAATCAACCCTTGAATTACAATACTATTCAGACCAACAAAGATTGTTACCACCATTCACTTTATCCAAGGACAATCCCAATTTGGAACACACTGCCAGCTGAAATAAAATCTGCAACCAATATTGATATCTTTAAATCTCGTTTGTCCAAAATGAGATTTTAAAGTGCTGCAACTGTATGCATGAGGGACTGCACATTTATAGCCCAGCAGCGGCGGTTGGTGCAGTACTGACAAGACAAGACAAGAATCTAGAGTAGATGATCCCCAGGACCTGTGGCTGTGGATGGTGTGATTGACGTCATAGCGCGCGTCTCAGTTTGTTGTTGTTCTGGTTTTAATGGCGTGTATCACTCACGATTGAGTAGTTACGGTACGCCAGTATTGGTATTAATCTCAGTATTGGTATTAATGGTAACTTACAACCCAGTCGCTGTACTATAAATTACAGTGTCTGGGGGCATTTCATGAAGCATTTTGTCCAACAAAGTTGTCAGACAAATTTACTCTCGGCCAATCAGATGCAAGGATTTCTGTAGCTTATAACAGTTTGTCAGAAAAATATCTGACCAAAATGCTTCATGAAATGCCCCCCTGCATGTGAAGACACTGGGATGGGTGCATCATCTATTCAATTTTTTAGTAAACTAGAGCTATTCCATGGTTTCCTGATACGCATGTAAAATGAGTTTCTTCCTGTAGTGCTAGTGGTATGTCTATGTGATCGAAAAATATATAACTTTTTACTATGTCCTCTTGTGCATTTTTTTTATCAAACCCAAATCAGGCACTACTTCCTGGTCATATTTATGAAATAATTTAAAAGCTTCAATCATGTCACCTCTCGTTGCATTATCATATTCATAATTACTCTGCTGTAACCGACATGTTACAAAGTGTAGGCTTAAAACTCTTGTCTGTCTGGAGGAGTTTTATATATGCAATATGGTAATTTATTATTTTTGTATGCCTCTGCCAAGAAGTGTCACCAGGGGCATTTAAGTTTATGTTTGTTTTGTTTAAGTTTGTGGACAGCGTAACTAAAAACACAACTTGGTATGTCTGTATGAGTAGGCAAAGTTGTGCCCACCAGCTTTCTTTTTGGTGCACATGCTCAAGGTCAAAGGTCATAGTCACTACAGTATTTCCTCAATACACTCTCACAGACATTTTTGCATGATGTTGTTTTTGCAAATTGTCACCAAGGTTATCAAGTGCATTGATACCCTAGTGCATGTAAAATTAGTGAAAGCTAGAGATGCACTCTGAGAGTGCAGACCTCCACGAAGCAGCTAATTTCCACCATGCTGAAAATCACCAGATTTCTCAATATAGAAGCCTTTCTTGGCGTTATCAACTTCCAGATGCGCGGAGGACCTCGCCCTGGCAGAAACTAGAGCACACACTTTAGTACGCGTATAAAAGCCTAATGTGCAGCTTGAACTTCCATTGACCCTGCCTGCCAAAATATTGAAAATCCTTCATAAAATCTGTAAAAATTTCCAGATTGCTACCAAAATTAAATCATCTGTTCCTTGTGTTTAATTCTCAACCTTTTCTGCAAGTTTCATCAAAATCTGTTCACTATTTTTGGAGTTATTTTGCACACGGACAAACAAACAAATCAGTGGTAATGAAAACATAACCTCCTCCCTTGGTGGAGGTACAGGTAATTAAACCGTCACAAAAATAACAACTTATACAGTAATGTAATGACCATTTAAAAATTTCCTTGAATTTTGATGAATGACAGACACTTTGACCTTGGAGGAACTAACCCTCTATTTTTTTTTTCACAATCATGGGAGTCTTGACCTGTTGAAACCTTGTCCTGAGTATTATACCCGGAAAGCTCTCCAAGGGAAATGTGTGAAGCAACAAAATCAGCTCATTGTCAGTGGGTTTGTTACACATTAAATCATGAAGGAATTTTGGTGCAGGAAGTATTATCGTGCTATCATCAAACTGGAACTTTGGAGGTTTGCTGCATATGTGGAGAAAATAACCTGGAAAAGATATATAATCCCACTGATGACCCTATTGTAGACATGTATTCAGTGAGATTCAGGAACCACAGAAAAGCACTGTTATGTTTGTGCAGTGCTGAAGATCTCAATTATATTATCATCTTAACCTGTTGAAGAAGAGTCTTGAGTACACTCGGGCAGGTGTCTATGGGAAATGTTAGTCCATGGGCCAGGCCAGATATTGGTACCATCTGAGGTAGCAAAACATTTTTGGTGTCATTTTGTTTTGTCGGGCATAGATATGCTTATCAAGCTATGATAGCATTTCCAAATGAGTAGCTTAGTCATAGTAAATGAATTTTTAACCAATTTGGTCTCGTTGTTTATCCCTATACTTCTGAATCAAAACAAACCGCCATACAAAGAAGAGCACTGTCTTCTGTATGTTCCATAGAGCTGTAAAATGCAGCTCTATGGTATGTTCACAGGTGTTCTGTTGTAAACGCGGTGCGCTTAGTCTTTATTCAAGGCAGCGAAGGGAATATCCAAAGGTTATGATGTCCACAGCGCTTAGTCTTTATTCTAGACGGCGAAGGGAATATCCAAAGCGTATGATACAGTGTATATTACTGTATATCCTTTTATCTAAAAACAACAACAACAACAAAAGCAATTCCTAGTGAATTTTACCGTATTTTTCAATCATTTATCATTTTCCGGTGAAAACGCTACGGTGAAAACGCTGATACCACGCCAATGTCGCTTTATTTCCCTCCAACAATATAAGATAATGCAAAAACAATGTACTGGTACACTACGATACATTATAATGAATGATATTGTTAATGAACAGAGTGATTTTTGTTTAAAACTGATGTATTTGTTGATAGGGTAGTATAAAAACAGTATAGATAATCCCTTTTATGAGGAACTTTAGATATGATAACGGTACATTGGTCTAGATAAAGAACTAAGCGCACCGCGTGACAACTGTGGACATCATAACCCTTTGGATATTCCCTTCGCTGCCTTGAATAAAGACTAAGCGCACCGCGTTTACAACAGAACACCTGTGGACATACAGAAGGCAGTGCTCTTCTTTGTATAGCGGTTTAGGTTCGATTCAGAAGTATAGGGATATAAATACGAGACCAAATTGGTTAAAAATTCATTTATTATGACTAAGCTACTCATTTGGAAATGCTATCATAGCTTGATAAGCATATCTATGCCCGACAAACAAAATGACACCAAAAAGGTTGTGCCACCTCAGATGGTACCAACAACCCATTTTTCGGGTCTTGGCCCATGGACTATGTGTGTTGCAGCAAAATCAGCCCATCCTCAGTGGGTTAATGCACTTTCATGTGTTTTGTTTTGTTTTTTTCATGCCACTAGACTTATCATGGATGCAGAGGTTCTACTGTACCTGTGGACTGCGTTGATTGTCCTCTTGGGCAATAGCGAAGGACTCCCTCTGAATGTAAGTATAAAAGCAATAACAGCAACATCATTTTATTAATCTTGCCATGATATACACATTTCTCACAGGCCCCTCCTAATCCCTTTTCTGTCAAAATGTTGCTTGTATATATATTTATACAGTAAACATCATTCATGAATGTAAATCAACAGACATAAGACCAGAGAAAATTTGTCAACTTCCATACATTTAGTGTACCTTCTAGTTGTTCTGGGCATGCATTCAGTTTTAGGATATTTGGACCTTTTATTAGACAGAAAGACAAGTTCAGCCACGAGTCTCATGTAGTCATATACTGTAGGTTGAAACATGATGATCAGCTACATGGACATTCTCTCTCCTTATCTTGGTCACATTAATGGGTTGACTTGGTGCATTTTCCAATTTAACATGAAAACTGGAGAACTGAGAGGTCAATGAGCTTGAAATGTACCATTCTAAATGGATCTGAAGTGATAGCAATACATCTACACTGAACTCCCATGCATTTAGGGGCAACAATTGACAATGTAAATCAAACATGGCAAACAATTTGTTCTTATTCGCTCAAAATTGTGAAAGTTTCTTTTGCATTCCCACTTTGTTTCTTCACATTCAACCAGCATTGAGATGGTATCAGAGGGACAAAGACAATTGCACATATAAAAAACTATTGCACATATAAGGGACTTGATATTGCAACAGATCTATGGATGAACTATTGATATTATGTGGATGCATGTCTCTTTTAGATGCACATAAAGTAATATGCACAGTGCATTAATTCAGATCAAACATGAAACAGTTACATTGCTGGTTGGCTGTTTATTCACTGTACTTCGTAGTTAGCTCAGGTAATTCAACCATGGCAGACCATGGAGCTACAATTGTAAATCATAATATGATGTTGACTGTCTTCTGCAATGAGAAAAGAATTTTTTTTTTTTTTTGATATGACACCACTTTATTCTCAAGAGGGGGCATGAAATTAGGAATGACTGGTTAATGAGAGGTAACCCTTTCTGTGACCTAATTTTTCTTGGTGCACACAGCAGGCAAATTTAATTGGTATCATGCTCCATAGTTTCGTTGTCATTAGAACGAGACTAGTGAAATCAGAGCTGTTCATAATATGGGTCTGTCCCTGTGCATGTTCACCAGCATGTACAGTATACAATGGGACTTCTCAAGAACTTTTTTTTTCTCTCTCTTTTATGATTCTTTACCACTCTGCAGCCGTCAAATATGGACAGGATGTGGTATGATTACAGTTTGTGCATGATTTTTTCCCCTTTTTAATCATGCCTGCACATGATTAGCATGCACATATGATTTATCATTTCTTTCTTTTTCAGATGGACAAAGAGTTACATGACATGCAAAAATAAATTCTGGGTACCTTTCAAAGATTCGAAAGTTTGTGTAATCGCTATATTCCAGAAATTTGTCTTTCTTTGTTTTGATTGGTTGGTTGGCATATATGGTGTACCAATATCCCCTCCAAAAGAAGTATGTGGTAGCGTTGCATTGTGATGTATGCATGATACCTTTTGTGTAAGTGTAAAGTTATGTGCGCATGTGTATACCAAGTACATGCATGAACTGTACATTTATTTTTGGTGTTTTGGTACAAACAACAATTCATGCTGCTCCCTTTTATATTTACAGTTAAACTCGCCTAAAAGTCGACGTCGCATATGTCGAATAATCGCGCAAGTCGAAGATTTTAAAAAGTCCCGATTTTTCCCCATTGACTTACGTGTATTAATTCACTCACAAGTCAAATTTTTTAAGTCGAATACTCGCCTAAGTCGATGAAATTCCAAGAACACTTTCACGGAAAAACCATTGAATTCACTGTGCCTAAGTCGAATAAGATTTTATTGTGTAATAAATCACTGTCAAAATCACGAGACGCCAGTTTTTTTTTACATACAGTATATACCAAAAGAAACTTTGCGTTAATAAACATTAACGTTTCATTAACGTAAGCGGTTTCACCTGAATCGTTATTAACGCAAACTAACGATCGGGAAAATTAACGTTTGTAGTAACGATGAGTAACGATCCCAAGCGCAAATTAATGATGTTTCGTTGACATTAACGATAGGTAACGCAAGAACTCACGCGAGATTTTGGTTTCCGTTACTCAGACCTGGTGAAAGGACGACGTAGACCCTGCCGAGTGTAGCGATCTATGCCTTATACTTAGTGGAGTCTTTTCGCGAATCGAATCACGATTTCGCGAATGGTTAATATGCGACTGGGTCACCAAAAACGCACGCCGGGCCACCAAAAAAAAAAAGCCGGATGTTTGCCTTCAGTTTTTGGAAATGAACAGCGGTAACAATCGGCTCCATAAGATGCTAGAATAAATGTCAGATGTTTGCTCTTAATTTTGGAAATGAATAACGGTAATTGTCCCCGCCGAACGAGTTCGAGCAGGGGACTATGAAACGGGCTCCGTACGTGTGTGTGTCCGTCCGTCCGTGTGTCCGTCCGTGTGTCCGTGTGTGCGTCCGTGTGTGATCAAAATCTTCAATTTGCTACTTCTCTGTCATTTATGAGCCAATTTTGATTCTGTTTGCTTTATATGATAGCACTACATGGGAGCTTTGAAACTTCTACACAGAATTTCAGTCGTGACCTTTGACCTTGACCTTTGACCTATATTGTACATTTTGCTACAAAATGCTACTCCTTCGCCATTTCTAACCCGATTTCGATTCCGTTTGCTTTATATGATGGCACTAGGTGAGGGCTTCAAAACTTCTACACAGAATTTTGACCTTTGACTTCTTTGACCTTTGACCTTGATTTTTGACCTATATTGTACATTTTGCTACAAAATGCTACTCCTTCGCCATTTCTAACCCGATTTCGATTCCATTTGCTTTATGTGATGGCACTAGGTGAGGGCTTCAAAACTTCTACACAGAATTTTGACCTTTGCCTTCTTTGACCTTTGACCTTGATTTTTGACCTATATTGTACATTTTGCTAGAAAATGCTACTCCTTCGCCATTTCTAACCCGATTTCGATTCCATTTGCTTTATGTGATAGCACTAGGTGAGGGCTTCAAAACTTCTACACAGAATTTTGACCATTGCCTTCTTTGACCTTTGACCTTGATTTTTGACCTATATTGTACATTTTGCTAGAAAATGCTACTCCTTCGCCATTTCTAACCCGATTTCGATTCCGTTTGCTTTATGTGATGGCACTAGGTGAGGGCTTCAAAACTTCTACACAGAATTTTGACCTTTGCCTTCTTTGACCGTTGACCTTGATTTTTGACCTGTATTGTACATTGGCTACAAAATGCTACTCCTTCGCCATTTCTAACCCGATTTCGATTCCGTTTGCTTTATGTGATGGCACTAGGTGAGGGCTTCAAAACTTAAGACAGAATTTTGACCTTTGCCTTCTTTGACCTTTGACCTTGATTTTTGACCTGTATTGTACATTGGCTATAAAATGCTACTCCTTCGCCATTTCTAACCCGATTTCGATTCCGTTTGCTTTATGTGATGGCACTAGGTGAGGGCTTCAAAACTTTTACACAGAATTTTGACCTTTGACTTCTTTGACCTTTGACCTTGATTTTTTACCTATATTGCACATTTTGCTACAAAATGCTACTTCCGGCGGGGACATATATTACGCACCGCGTAATTTCTACTTTTCCTTGTATTCAATGTGGATAAAGTGTCTTGCTGAAGGGCAAATATCGGGCACACCGCTCCAGCTCTCGGCTCCAGAGTAGACAACATACATACTGTACATTATACATGTGTACGCGTGGTGTAACTGTAAGTCGATTTTTTTCGACTTACGCACAAGTCGAAACTCGCCTAAGTCGATGTGTTTTGCTCAGTCCGGAGAAGATCGACTTATGCGAGTTTAACTGTACTTATTTCTCTTCAGCTCAGTCAGCACTCGTCATAATTTTGTTTTCGTTTTGTTCTATTTTCCTTGTAATTTAATCTTCTATCGCATCATCTCAGAATGCATGACACGACATACATGATAGTATTCCGTCTGCTTACCTGGTTTAATGTGGCTTTTTAGTTTGGTTGCACTATGCCCATTGAGAAGATAACTAGTACGTCTTACTAGATGTGTAGAATGACTATGCATGTAAATCAGCTATTCTGAGAGAATTTGCACCAGGTAATGCACAGATTTTTAATCTCTTGATTTGATTTACATATTTTGTCTTCTTTTGGCATGATATTTCTCAAGGTGTCCTTGAAGGTTTTGTGTGTACTTTCAACATGAAATTATTGATTGTACATAATTCCACCAAACAAAACTGCAATGATGTTGAGGTATGATATCAGTCTCGTGTATCATCTCAATGTCTCCTTTTTAAATCTTCCCATCCTCATTCTGATGGCTGACCCGCCCCATAGAAATTTACAATATCATACTGTCTTTTGTGCAGCTACATTAACAATTCCAGGCACAAGTTCATCGCTGCACCACAGTTAACACTGACAGTCTTCTGGTCACTTCTAAAACACAACTTCTTTCCACAGAGAAGTCATGTATCATACAAGCTGCCTCCAATGTTTTCATCTTTGATTTGCTCTCTTCTCCCAATTCCACCTCATCTGCCATCCGCTTCTCACTTTCTACTTCTGACTTCATTCTGCTATCTGGAAAAGCGACCTTCCTTTTGCACGTTTGTTTCCATCCATGATCATCTTCTTAGGTCTTCCTATAGGTTTTCCAAAATGATGATGATGATGATCCACAGCATTTGTATAGCACCAAATATCTGCTGTACATAGAAACATTCAAAGGCGCAGACTCCAAGAGGGTTAGAAATCGAATGCCTGGTGAAAAATAAGAACTGAAAGAGAGTGCAAATGTCTTGTCCCTACCAGAGCCCAACAAAGAACCGAAGAGAAAGCAGATCTTGGGCTCCGTTGGTCAGCTACCGGTATACCATTTAATGACTGTCAACCAATAAATTGCCTCAAGTCAGCTCTAGTTTATAGTCCACTGCTTCATTTTTGCATCTCCGTGTCAAGCACCCACAGCAACAGCATCTTTTTTTGCACACTCTCTTTTTTTATTTTAATTGATTAAGTATACATGGAGTAAAAAATATCGCAATTAATTTCTGTGCTTTCATGAATAGTTGTTATTGCAGCTACGTAAGTTCAGACGTGTACTTCTGTTATTAAGGCTGTCACTGGGATAGCTTCCTAATTATTGATGTGCTTTGAATCAATGTTGTAAACTGTGTATCTATAATGTCTCTGTTAGCAGTTGTGTAATCTTGACATATTGCTAGCTTACACGG
Source organism: Diadema antillarum (assembly GCF_040938485.1). Classification (NCBI taxonomy): domain Eukaryota; kingdom Metazoa; phylum Echinodermata; class Echinoidea; order Diadematoida; family Diadematidae; genus Diadema; species Diadema antillarum. The sequence continues at coordinate 2,195,621 of NW_027271532.1, forward strand.
TGTTTACAGGTGGTTAAAAACAGATAAGTCTAATAAATGAGTTTACAGTAAGGTGGAATTCATGTCTGTAATTTAGAGTACTTGTGAGTGCTCACATACACAATTTAGAAAAAGTGTAAAGGGGAAACCTTTACACTTTTGAGAAAGAAACAGACTAAAAACATGGACTGAATGCCTATCTACGTGTGAGTGACCCTTTTCTTCTCTGAAAAATTGGACAATGTGTTTCGGTTCAACAGGCTTAATTGCAAATAAACAGCCAACTTCAACCTGGTACCTAAGTTATCATTACCAAAAATCCAAACATTATATGGCACTGTAACAATACAGATAAATATGTGTACAGGGAAACTTTAAGATCCAGGTTTTTAGCTGACCCTGATTTTTAAGAAGAGGGGTATATCTGAGGGTCTCAATTCAGGAAAAACAAATCCTGAGAAATCATTGAAATAGGGAGTCTTTATAGAATATTGTTGCCTGTTAAAATATTCTTAACTAGGGATATACCGTAGTTTTCAAATCATTCCTGAGCAGTCCTGAAAAAGGGTCTTCAATAGGGTTTCTTTCACACCCCCCCCCCCCCCCCTCCTGAAAAAGTCTCAAATAGGGGTAGTGCAGCTTCTTGGTGTTTTTCCCCGAGTCTCCCGACTGTTTACTGGGCATGTTTTGCTGCAAGGCATGCTGGGCTGGCCTTCTTTTCACAGGACATTTTGCTACATGTGCTGCTCGTATGTCGTGCTGCTTGTATGTATGATAGCAGGATTAACCGGTTAAAAAGCTTGTGATAGGAGGGAAATTTGATGGCTTCCCTTCCAAATCCTGTGATAGGGGGTCAAAATCCTAACCCACTTCCATCCTAACGGGGGATATCTCTAAGAATCTGGAGCAAGTACATGTGTGTATGATTGTTTACCTGAGTTGGGGAGGGGGTGGTTTAACTTGGTCTTGGCAGAAATAATGATCACCATAAATAAATCAAGAACTGTGAGATAAATCCTCCTTCTCTGATCAGTGTACAGTCTTTCATTGATTTCATATGACTATAACAACACTTGGCTATACATTCCTCTAGGATAGGTTATTATTGAAAGAGAAAGATCGTTATCATCTGAGGGCCAGTTGAATGGAAGGGAGACATGGATCCTATTATACATTGTGTGTGCTACCCTTGTACAATGTTGTAACAGGGGCTAAATGCAGTAGGCCCTGCATACTATAAATGTGTCAACATGAATAGTGAAACTTGCATTCTGCAGAAATTGTATGAGTGCAGCAGAGTGTATGTGCACAAAAGGCAAGTCAATAGCATGAATGTGAATATAGTTGGCTCAGTGCATTCACGAGAAAGAAATGTCAACAACAGTCATGATAACCTTTGTACACATGTGCCTAGGAGATGCAGTGTACATACATGTAGTTGTATTCAGATAAGCATAGACTGTGTAAATGGTATGTTACACCACTCAACTGCTAAGAGTATGTACCGGTACAATGTATATCATGTTTGCTTGATGTGTGTATGGTACGTGTGTGGACATGCATTATAATACATCATGCTGGTCTGTTGCCTTTTCTGATGCAGATATGATTTCCATTAAAATGACTGCAAATATTTCTTCAGCCCCAAGAATAAGAACAAGCTGTGAAAATCCATATGTTGTAGGTTTGGAAATCTGAAAAAAAAAGTACAGGCACCTACTCATATAAGGTAGTGTAATGTTTGTCATGTTTTCCATGATTTCATCATGTAATACTCATTACTGCATTAAGATGTTAAAACACTCAACCCTTTCGTATTTCCAAAAACAACAGCAATTTAAAGCTCTTACTGTAAAAGTGGAAATTTTCACACACTTCGTGCAACCAGAAATTAGCACAAAAATATAAGTAAGCAAATATTTTTGCATGCCTTATGTTCCTGTTCTTAATGTCTTCCTTCATAATTCTCGCTATCGCCAATGACATAAAAAACTCCTGCGCACGCTAAAGAGCTCTGTCACAGGTGCACTGTGGGATTCCTCGGTCCCTTGTTCGCTTCCGGTTGTCTCACGCGAGTCACAGTTCCCATACGATTCAGTGGAGTTCTTTGTCTGCTTTTCCATTGTTAGCCCTTTTTTTCTTGGCTATAATTCAGCTTAAACAAGTTGAAAGTGTCTAAGCTTTACTGATTTGCGGTCACTGGAGTCATGGTTCACTACTGCAAGGCTTCAGTTTTGTGCTGGTCAGATGATGGAAAGCGAAGAAATCTTCAACAAAAAATACTTCTTTATAAAAGACAGAGCGTGTTGTAAGTGCATGTGCAGCCAAAACCGTGGCAAGTTTGTCCCATGAGCTATCCCATGACGCATCTAAAATGCTGCTCTGCACACGGCACCTACGTATTGGCGATACCCTCAATTAAAAGCATGTAAAACTCTTCTTACCGGGCTGAGCGCAAAGAATTAGTTGCACAAAAATATCCACTTTTGTACCTGATTTCTACAGTTTGTGAATGTTTATTTGAAACATGTTTGGAATCCAATGAATGTTCAGTGATCAGTACATAGTTGCTATGAAAAACAAGTTAGGACAATGGTGTTTCAGTTCCTCTAGAAAATAAAGTGACCTTAAATTATATTTTGAATGTGAAAGCATTTCATAACCCTCTTTAGAGGCATGTCAGCATTATAGATTTATATTGTTTTTGTTCTAATTTTCCATGGAATGTGTATTGATATTTCTGCAGGATACAGCCAGTAGTCAGTCAAGTGCCTCCCTAGAAATCCTACTTCGGCCAAGGAGAGCAGTGGAAGTAAGTGTCTGTGTAGTCAAACCTGTCTTAATGACCATCTGGCTATAGTGGCCACTTCTAAACTCTGTCCCAGAAACACTAGTTACATTCAAACGGTGATCCTTAATCTCGAGGATAAGTTTTTGAAGGCCCCAGGTGTGGCATAGACTATTTCTTTACGAAATGGCCATTTCCTCTTGAAATCAGTCTTTTCGTCAAAAAATAATCATTGCATTAAGGAAATCAACCATAGATGCAACAGTTGGCGTCCGTAGCTAGAACTTGTCCTCGAGATTAGCTATCCTCAAGGTTAAGGATCACCGTCTGAACGTAACTAATTTTTGTGTTAAAAACATTGTACATACAATTATTGTAATGACTGCCTTTGAAATCAGGCAATCACCTCATTTTCCTCCATGTACATAAAGCAGCCACAGCCTTTGTGTGTGTGTTTTTGTTGTCGTTGTTGTTGTTTTCAGCCAAGTCATTTATTAAGAGTTGAAGAAACTAAGTGATAACTGTTCATCATGCAATCATATTCTAAAATATGTCCTTTGTTTACTGTGATGTGTACAGAGTAAAATATACACTGTGTGTATGGTGTATATCTCACTCTGATAATACATAGCTACATTCTGAAAATAAATGACCATCTGTCTATAAAGGGTGTGTTTTCTTCTTCTTTTTTTTAGTGGCTGTCATACACAGGTGGAATTGTATTGTATTCATGAAAGAAGGATTCAAAATTAGAAAATGCTTCAGTTAATTTGTCTGCACTTGGTTACTATCACTATTACTGTTTTTGTAAATGCATATGAAGCAATAATATCCCATGCTTAGCTATTTGAAGTCTTAACTTAAACAGTTTTATTTGTCTGATATCACTTATTTTTAGGTAACTTTAATATGGTGTGGAATTTTGCTGCCATCTTCCACACTCAATTACTTGTAGACTATTAAAAAGAACATTGAGACATGGGAGAGTGGACAAAATGGAATAACAGAGCACTCTTTATAGTCAATACTGAGTCTAGATTGTATTTTTTATTTTTTGTGTCTGTGTTTGTGCATGTTTTTGATTCTCTGCTCATAATTTGTATTCCCTCAGGCTTGGGAATGTGAATTTGAGGATGATGTGCAGGCTTATGATGAGGAATGTGACAATGGTGCCACCAACCTCTTCCCATGCAGCCCTGGGCAGCTTAAGATAGCAGAATGCATTGGTGCAGACGGGGACACATCGCAAATGTAAGTATTGTCTTTTAAGCTCAGCTCAAACTTGGCCCTCGCACCCACAACTGTTATGGTGACCGCGCTTTCTCCGTTTGTGCCCCCCCCCCCCCCTTCTTTGGAACAACCTCCCTACTCATATTCAGTCCTCCACCTCCGTTGACATCTTCAAAAAGAAACTTAAAACCCATTTATTTTTAGAGCAGAACTGATGATAATGTACACATTGTAGTAGATTATTTGTATTCTAAGCTGATTTATATGTTTGTTTGTTTGTTTTGATAATTGTAAAGCACTTTGACACAGGTCATATTTTTAGTAAGCGCTAAATAAATATTTCATATTATTATCATCATATTATTTTCCCATCTATGCATAAT